>NC_092343.1:212074062-212409375 GCF_046630445.1 Rutidosis leptorrhynchoides
GAATTCACGAACCTATATCATTTGTATATATATTAAAACACGTAATAGTAATCGATCAATTATATATATATTTTTGTTATTAATAATATACTTGTTATACTATATATTATTTAGATCAATTTAGTTTATATATTTTATATAACTGTTACATATCATTAATAATAAAAACTATATTTTAAGGTTTAGTATCTGTTTATATATTAATTGATATAGCTTAACTAATATCTTTTTAGTAATAAAAGTATAGTATAATGTTTCCTTATATAAAAATATTTATTTATAATAATATAGATAGTTTTAGTGATAACAAAATAATAATTTTATATGAATGATACTAATGATAAAAAGTTTTATAGTAATAATACTTATGATTATGATTATATTTATAATAATAATGATAATATTTATAATACCACTTATGTCACTAATAATAACAACAATATTCTTATTTATAACTATCATCATAATAATAATAATGATAGCTAATACTTGCATGACAAAATTTATAATAATAAATACATTAGTAATGTTAATAATAATAATAATAATGGTTTTAATACATATAACTACTATCATTATAATAATATGTGTTATAATACTAATAATAACAATAATAATAATAATAACAACAACAACAACAATAATAATAATAATAATAATAATAATAATAATAATAATAATAATAATAATAATAATAATAATAATAATAATAATAATAATAATAATAATAATAATATTAATAATAATAATAATAATGATAATAATTTTTAAAACATGAATACTACCTTAAAAAGCTTTCTTAAATATAACCGCCTTGAACGAGGCTCGAACCCGAGACCTCTCGATTAACCCCAACACCCCAAACCATCCAACTACTGCTTACATTTCTATTTTATATCTTAACCCATATGTATATAATTCGTATCTTTCTGTTCCCCATCTTCTTCCTCATCAAAAGACTAATCAGCCATGGAACTTCTATAATCAAAATAAAAAATTTGTGGGTTCACTCAAAACCCGTAAACAATCAGATAAATATATTTTGTGTCCCCTAATTATCAAAAAAAATAATAAATAACGAAAATAAAAAAATAATAAAAACTTCGCTGCAGTTCGCTGTTATAAGTAAAAAAAAATTGATTTTGAGAATGATACATTTTTAGCTCATGGTTCCTTCATGACTTTGGTTCTAAATTATTCAAAGAAAGTTTCCAAATCATTAATTTTAACAGAAACATTAAAACAAAAGCGAATTTTGTGATGAACACGAAATTGACGTTTTAGAAGATTACCTTTGACTCAACAATTCGACTTTGATATATGAAATTGCAGGCTGAGACTTTTAAAATAGTTGGAGTAAAGGATTCCTAACGCACTTGCATTTACACATTTAAAAGTAATTTCGAATTTGTGATTTTCAGAAATTGAAACGTGAACAGAACAGTGTCTGTTGTTCCTTTTTTTTTATTTCGATTAATTCCACAATTTATGAAACTTGAGAGTGATTGTAACAGATAAGGTGTTAGATAATTGAATGATTTGTAATTCATTAGCTGTTTGCTTCATAAAGGGATGTGGGGTTCGACATATCTTCACAGACCAACAGAACAGAGAAAAAAACAAACAAAATAAAAAAAATATTTTCAGATACTGATCTCAATAAAAAAAACGTCTGAGTTTGTAATAAGTATGTCTGTATATATAATGTCTTTATATAATTGTATCTATATCATATTTAATCTTATTACAATAACATACTCCTAATATAATAGATAAAAATAATAAAATTTATGATAATATAATGATAATATTAATAATATTATTTTTAATAATAATGATAATAATAATTATATAATTCATAACAATAATATTAGTAATAATAATAATATTTATTATAATAATACTCAATATTATTAATGATAATAATATTATTAGTAATGATCCTATAACAATTTATATATTAAATTTTCATATCTATATATTATGTATTAAAATAATACTATTTATGTTACTGATTTTAACATTAATATTAATATCGATAATACTAATGAAAGTAATAATAATATTAACATAACAACTATATTTTTAACTTGTAAATACATTTAATATCACAATCTTATTAGTTATATAGTATTTAATAGTTATATCTATAATAACATATATTTAGTATTTAATATCTATACCTTACGATATATATATATATATATATATATATATATATATATATATATATATATATATATATATATATATATATATATATACACAATAATAATCATAATAACAATCTATTTAATAATATATTGATAATGTTACTTAATAATAATACTAATAGTGATAATAGTATTAATATAATACTTATATTCAGTTTATAATTAAGTTCACTATTTATTATAATATCTTTTAACTATATAATTTTATTGAATCCTTTTTATTTATTAATTACATATATATTTATTACAATCTTACATATGTATAAATTTAATATATAATTACATATTTATTTGTACATCGATGTTCGTGAATCGTCGGGGATGGTCAAGGGTTAAATGATTTCGTATAATAGTTCAAAAATTTTGAGACTCGGTCTAACAGACTTTGCTTATCGGGTCAGAAATATATAAAGGTTGAGTTTAAATTTGGTCGGAAATTCCCGGGTCATCACACTTGATGAAGCACATAAATCAAAGTATTCCATTCATCCGGGCACGATGAAAATGTATCTTGACTTGAGGAAGGATTATTGGTGGCCGGGCATGAAACGCGATGTCGTAAAATATGTTGAACAATGTGTTACATGTTTGCAAGTCAACGACGAACACCAAAATCCGTATGGTAAGTTGCAACCGTTAGAAATCCCGAAATGGAAATGGGAGCACATTACCATGGATTTCATCACAAAGTTACCTAAAACGGCGAGAACTCAATTTGATTCGATTTGGGTTATAGTTGATCGACTGACGAAGTGTGCTTTGTTTCTTCCCATTAAGGAAGCGATATCGTCAGAGACCTTGGCTAAGTTGTTTATCAAGGAAGTCATCTCTTGACACGGTGTTCCTATATCTATTATTTCGGATCGAGATACCCGCTTTACATCTCGGTTTTGGGAAAAGTTTCATGAAGATATGGGCACGCAATTGAAGTTGAGCACGGCGTATCATCCTCAAACGGACAGTCAAACTGAACGTACAAATCAAACTTTGGAAGATATGTTACGAGCGTGCATTATTGATTTCGGTGGTAGTTGGGATGAGCATTTGCCTTTGGTGGAATTCTCGTACAATAATAGTTATCATACTAGTATCGGGATGCCGCCATATGAGATGCTTTATGGGCGTATATGTCGAACCCCGATTTGTTGGGGTGAAGTGGGACAAAAGGAAATCGGGAGTACCGATTTGGTTTTAGAAACAAATAGCAAGATTGATATGATTCGAGAGCATTTGAAAAAGGCTCAAGATAGGCAAAAGTCGTATGCCGAAAAATGTAGACGAACGATCGAATTCCAAGAAGGTGACATGGTGATGCTTAAGGTTTCGCCATGGAAAGGTATTATTCAATTTCGAAAACGGGGAAAGTTAGCTCCTAGGTTTATTGGACCATTTAAGGTTTTAGCTCGTGTTGGTGAAGTCGCGTATCGTTTGAAATTACCCGACGAGCTTGCGGGGATCCATAATACATTTCATGTTTCCCATCTCCGTAAGTGTCTTACAGATGATTCATCTTGGGTGCCATTAGACGAGATCGAGCTAAACAATAAGTTAGAGTACATTGAGGAACCGATTGCCATACTTGATGAGAAGGTCAAAAGGTTGAGACATAAAGAGGTTAGGACTTTTAAAGTTCAATGGCGTCGTAGTAAGGGTTCAGAGTTTACTTGGGAGCTCGAAGAGTTTGTGTTGGTTTATCTTCCTTCTTGTCATGCGGCTTGGATCGCGAGGACACGCTCCGATTCAAGTGGGGGAGAGTTGTAACATCTCGTTTTTCCCGTACGTATTGAAAGGTACATACTTAATCAATTGTACGTACTAAATCAATTGTATGTTTGTAACTCATTAGATTATGCGTGATTGTGTGTATATATATATATATATATATATATATATATATATATATATATATATATATATATATATATATACTTGTTAATGTGTGAGTACATAAGTTTATAAATGAGTTCGGTTAGCGTTAAGTCATTTGAGACTTAGATATGAGGTTTAGGCGCGTATTGGAAGCATGAACGAATTGAGTGTGTGTAAAACGATTTTTGGGTTTGAGTGTGGTCGAAGTGGCCAGGTGACGGCTAACGTTGCGCCGCGAGGAAAGGGGCCGCGACGCGACATATCAAGCAAACCAAGATCAGAACATGGGTTAAAAAGGGTTAAATTTCCCTTTGTAGGTCACGCCGCGAAGAAATGTGTCGCGCCGCGGCAGTACTGCTGGACAGGATCCGGACTTAGCTCTTTTTAAGAGATTTTAAGGGGCAATTTGGTAATTTGACGTCTAGATCAGATTGGAGCATTAAATCTGCACCACTTATTCATTTAATTCATTTCCTTTTTCTATTTTCTTTCATTTTCTCTCCCAAAACTTAAAACCCATTTGAATTAAAAGTGAGTTTGGAGAGTGAAGGATTGAGGGATGATCTTTGGAGCAAGAATTAAAGTTGTTGCTTGTGTCTCTAGCTATGCGTTGATAGTCTCGATAAGTTCTAACTCTAAGTTTTAAGTTTTAATTGGTTAATGGCTAGGGTTTTGGTTACTAGAGACTTGTATGACCCATTTGAGGGTAAAATGGGTGAATTTGGGTTATGTTGTTGTAATGAAACCCTAATGGCCACAAACTAGGATTTTGGTCTTGTGATTTGAGGTTGTAAGTGTCAAATGGTATTGCTAGTCTCTAATACACTTTTGGATTTATGAAAGAAGTGTTAATGGGTAAGTTTGACTTGATTGTGAGGCTAAGTATTTAAAATGGGTCAAATGGGTACTAGTTGACCTAATTGGGTGAAATGGGTATGAATTACCCTAAATTATGTTAATTAATGTTAGTAGACTTTAAATCACTATCCTTAGTGATTTAATATGAGTCTTGGCCATTTATGGGCGGTTGTGGTGTAGTTGAGTCATTTAATGCAAATTGGGTCATTAAATGCTCAAGTGTAAGTATTGTGGTTAATTCCACTAGTGGTGTGATTGAATGTGTACTTAATGAATTAGGTACATTGCCTTGAAGTTCGGACGTGCATAATCATCATCCTTGTGTCAAGGTGAGTGGAATAAGTATACTTGTACGTATATGATGTGCTTATTTGTACGTAAGGATATGCGTTGTCTTAGTTAGTGCTATATGTGTTGTACGCTAACTGTTTTAAGAACGGATATATGTTGCCCAATTTAGTGTTATTTGTGTTGTACACTAATGATTTATGAATGGATATGTGTTGTCCGATTTAGTGTTATATGTGTTGTACACTAACGATTCTATAAACGGATATGTGTTGTCCAAGGGTTAGTGATATATGTGTTATGCACTAACGGTTGTTATGAACACCGATGGGAAATTCGAGTACCATTCCTTTTACTATTGTTTAACCATGGTTGTGTGAGTTTGGCATTAGCATAATTAATATTGAACTATATGCTATTGGTGTTGCTAGCTTCTTGTAAATTGTGGATAGTAGTTTATGCATGATGTTTGCATGGTCGTCGTATTGCTAGCTTGTATGCGGTGTTGCGTAAGTGGTTCCAAATAAGTAGGTTATATATGTACATGTATAATTATTGCATTCACTAAGCATTAGCTTACCCCTCTCGTTGTTTATCTTTTTAGATGCAAGTGTGGATAAGGGCAAGGGGGTTATCGGGCATTAGGTGTCCTTTGATGATGTTTTGTTGGAGCTTTTGGAAGTTGGCCTAGCGTTTTGGGTAGTTTAGTCCCAAACCATGCTCGATGTGTTGTTTGGTTTAAAACTATCATTTTTGTATTGGTCATACTTGTATCTCATTCGTTAATGGCCTTTGTGCCTTTTGTAAACACTAAAACTTGTTGCATGTTCCAACGAACGTGTGGAATGGTTGTATATTAAATTGGCGTGTAAATGTGTATTATTTTTAAAAAAAATTTATCGTATGGAATACGGGTTGGGTTGTTACAAGTGATCATATACATACTTATGTATATGTATATATATTTAGTGCGAAAGGCCATTTGAGGGCGAAAGCACAAGACAACTGAACCGCGGTGTTAGTGCGGTAGGATTGCGCAGAACATTAAAGAGTGCGAAGGCTTCTCGCAGTATTTGTGCGGAATGCCTAAGTGCCCGCATATTCTTACTTCCGCGTAACTCCTGGACCTATAAATAGGGAGCTTGGCCTCTCATTTAAGGTTGTTGATTCTGGAAGGATTGCCCTAGCCATATTGATTTCTCTCGTGACTTTGCCCGAGACTAAATCATTATTTGGTTAAGGTAATTTATGAAGACCAGGACATGGTTGTTGATCGTTTAGCACTTAACAAAATATGACAATAAGGTCCCAAAACCATAATCGACATCCATTTTACCCCCTCATTGCACTCAATCCTTGATTAACCGTAATCGGATAATCTAGGATTGATCAATTGGAAACATCCGTGTGACACGAATAGAATTGAAATGAGAAATTCGCGTTCGTTTTAATCGAGCTATTCAACTCATTTTTTAATTCTAATCGTATTGTTTTCTGTCTTATATTGCAGGAATAAGTAATTTGTGCAACAGCAGTTGCGAGCAAAGTGAAATGATGAAGCAACAAAAGATTTCGTTTCTAAGAAAGTTGTAAATGAGAATTTGAAAGTGTGTAAAGCGCATAAAGCTTGTGTAAGCGAAAGCTCGCCAGCAAAACTGAACAAAGAACAAGATGCGAGAATAATAAGCACAATACATAAGAAAAAAGGATTTAAAAAGCGAAAAGCAGTAGAAATGTTTGAAAAATGGCAATTCGCGTCCATTACATTTCCATTTGAGCAACGAAATGAATGACATGCCGTTGGTCATATCGTGTAAAATTGCGAATACAGGGATCACAATCATGAAAATTCATGTTGATACTGGCAGTAGTATTGATTTGATATACGAGCAATGTTTTCGCCAATTGCCAGAATGCATCAAGGTGGAACTAAAACCGACCGCGATATCCTTATCTGGTTTTGCGGGTGAATCTGCTTGGCCTATGGGGCAATTATCCTTAGAAATTGAATTGTGTGATGAAACAGAGGAACAATTGACAAGGCAAGCGCGGTTAGATTTTTATGTTATATGCACTGCTTCGCGTTATAACATGTTATTGGGAAGATCTGCGTTGCGGAGGCTTGGCATAGTGCCATCTACAATACACGGAATGGTCAAATTTACTACCTGCAAGGGTGTGGCTACGATAAATTCAATGGCTATACCATCAATTTGTGCGGCTATAAGCACGAAAGATGCAATTGCTCCGCATAAAATTGAAGATGATAATATGGTTGTTATAAATCCTAAGCATGTTGATCAAAAAATTAAAATTGGGACCAAGTTGAATGCAGAAATAAGAAAGAAGATTGTGCAGTTGCTGGTCGCGTATATGGATGTATTTGCTTGGAGTGAGCAAGATATGACCGGAGTTCCGCGTAATGTTGCAGAGCATAGATTAAATACCAATCCTGCGTTAAAACCAATTATACAAAAGCGCAGAGGAATGGCTCTAGACCGCATGAAGTGGTTGTCTGCGGAAGTTGCTAAATTGGTCAATGCGGGAATATTGCGCGAAGTAAAATATCAAACATGGGTTGCAAATCCTGTGTTGGTAAAAAAACCAGATGGTTCGTGGAGGATATGTATAGATTTCAAGGACATAAATAAAGCTTGTCCGAAGGACAACTATCCACTTCCTGAAATTGATCTTAAAGTGGAATCTTTGCATGATTATCCCTACAAATGCTTTTTGGATGTCGCAAAAGGATACCATCAAATACCAATGGCATTGGAAGATGAAGATAAAACCGCATTCCATACTGGAAAAGGCATTTATTGTTATATCAAAATGCCTTTTGGTTTAAAGAATGCGGGAGCCACTTATCAGCGTTTAATTGATAAAGCATTTGAAGGTCAGATAGGCCGCAATCTGGAAGCTTACGTTGATGACCTTGTTATAAAAAGTAAAACACAAGAAAGTATTTTGGTAGATATGCAAGAAACATTTGAAAGTTTGCAGAAAATAAACATGAAGTTAAATCCGTCTAAGTGCAGTTTCAGAGAAAGGGAAGGAAAGTTTCTGGGATACTATGTCACTGAGCAGGGCATACAAGCAAATCCTAAAAAATTGCTGCAATTGAAAGCATGACCGCGCCTAAAACCGTTAAAGAAGTGCAAAGTCTAACTGGAAAAATCGCGGCTTTAATTAGATTCTTTCGAAGGCCGCGGAACGACAGTTGCCTTTCTTTCGTACTCTTAAAGGATGTTTAAAGCAGAAGAACTTTGTATGGACTGAAGAGGCTGATAAGGCATTTCAAGAAATGAAGTAATTGCTTGCTGCATTACCTACATTGATTGCGCCCGTTGATGGTGAAATATTATATCTTTACATTTCGGTCGCGAATGAAGCATTTGGCTCAGTACTTATCGCGGAAAGGAATAAAGTTCAAAAGCCAGTCTATTTTGGTAGCAAGGCGCTTGCGGGAAGTGAAATAAATTATGCGCCTATAGAAAAATTTATTTACGTGTTAGTTTTAACTTCACGGCGATTGTGCAGATACTTTCAAGGTCATCCAATACATGTTTTAACTGATTTGCCGGTTAAAAATGTGTTTAACAAACCTGCGGTATCTGGAAGACTTGCCCAATGGGCGATTGAGCTTGGAGCATTTGAAATATCATATATACCGCGTACATCCATGAAGGGGCAAGTTTTGGCAGATTACCTCGCAGAAATGACGGGTGAATTAGAGGTGATCCATGAAAGAACGCAATTAATGCCACCTTCGCATGAAATCTGGGATTTATATACAGACGGTGCCTCATGTGTTGAAGGGGCAGGTTCGGGGCTAGTATTGACAAATCCAAGTGGCGAAGAGCACACGTACGCACTGCGCTTTAATTTTGATGTGACAAAAAATGAGGCTGAATATGAAGCATTGCTTACGGGATTGAATTTGGCACGTAAGATGAATATAACGCAGCTGCGCACATATGTTGATTCACAACTGGTGGCAAATCCATTCAATGGCTCTTTTGAAGCACATGAGTTGTCCATGCAGAAGTATTTGAAACTTGTAAAGGAATCTGCAGAAAAGTTTGAGTTCTTTGAATTATCACAAGTGTCGAGAAGTCAAAATAAAAAAGCAGACACGTTAAGCAAACTTGCTGCATTAGCGTTTTTGCACTTTCAAAAACAGGTGTGGGTGGAAGAACTTACTAATAAGTCCATTGATGGAAATTTATTTGTTGCGGTTATAGAAGAAGTTGGACCAAATTGGATGGATCCTATTGTCAATTATCTGCGAAATGGTACGTTGCCAGAAGATAAAAAGGAGGCTCGTTTGGTACGTGAAAGAGCACCCATGTATATACTTGAAAATAATGTGTTATATCGTAAATCATATTTGGGACCATTAATGCGGTGTGTGGGACCCGCAGAAGCTGCAACCATTGTTGAAGAGGTGTATAGTGGATCTTGTGCTCTTCACTCAGGATATAAAACTATTGCTGGCAAGATAATGTGCATGGGCTATTTCTGGCCTACTCTATATCGTGATGTTGCGCAAATTGTTAAGCGGTGTAAAAGTTGTCAAAGACATGCACCGCAGAATCGCAAACCACGACATGATATGATTCCAATTGATTCGCCATGGCCATTTTATAAATGGGCCATCGATATTGTGGGACCCTTTCCACCAGGTGCAGGAAATGTAAAGTTCCTGATTGTAGCTATTGATTATTTCACTAAATGGGTGGAGGTAAAGGCCTTATGCACAATAACTGGAGTGCAAGTGCGGAATTTTGTATGGGAATACATTGTATGTAGATTTGGTATTCCGCGGGAACTTGTAAGTGATAATGGAGCACAGATTGCGAACGATCCATTTTTAAGTTGGTGTGCAGAACTAAATATAATTTAAAGATTCACATCTGTGGCACATCCGCAAGCAAATGGATTGTGAGAAGTCACTAACAGCGACATTGTTAGCGGTATTAAAAAACGTTTGAATGAAAAGCGGAATGGATGGGTTGATGAACTTTCAAATGTACTATGGGCTCATCGCACTACTTTCAAGAAAAGTACAGGCGAAACACCTTTTAGCCTAGTATATGGTTCCGAAGCAATGATCCCCGCAGAAATCTTTGTTGAAACGCACAGAGTTGCTAATTTTGATGAAAGTGCGAATGCGGAAGGCATTTGTGAAAATCTAAATTTCATTGAAGAACGCAGGCTTATGGCCGCAATACATGAGGCAAATAATAAGCAGAAAATTGCTAAGTATTATAACAAGAAGGTGCGCGCTTTAGCCTTTGATGTTGGAGAATGGGTTTTGCGTAATAATGAAGCAAGTCGTGCTAAGAAACAAGGGAAGTTGGGACCCAATTGGGAGGGACTATACCAGATAGTGGGAATTAATGCAGCAGGCTCTTATAAACTCCAAGACATTGAAGGGCGCAACATACCTAACGCGTGGCATGCTACTTTGTTGAAACGATATTATATGTAAATAACAAAAGTATGCGAAATTTTATGTGCATTCTAGTGATTCATGTTAATGTGTGTAGC
Organism: Rutidosis leptorrhynchoides; assembly: GCF_046630445.1. Classification (NCBI taxonomy): domain Eukaryota; kingdom Viridiplantae; phylum Streptophyta; class Magnoliopsida; order Asterales; family Asteraceae; genus Rutidosis; species Rutidosis leptorrhynchoides. Next base: position 212,084,844 of record NC_092343.1, read on the forward strand.
AAATGAGTTTGCAATATTTGTGTAAAATGAATAAAACTAAAGGTTTTTGTTCATCATAATGATTGTATGTCTATGCGTAATTTCAAAGTACAACGCGTTTAATACAACCATAAATGAAATCAAACAAGTGATGGAGAAGACCACTTGATGCTAAATGAAAACAATTTGACGTGTATGCGAAAGGAATTCAGTTTGTTAACTTTCTCCCAAAGTATTAGATCTATCCATACTTGGATGCTTCGCAATAAACACAAATTTTTGCCTAAGGATCATTTCGGCGGACTTAGAAGATTCATAATGTGCAGAATAGCACGCGCATACAGGTTGTTTCGCATAAAGTAGTTGTTTGTTATGTGCACAATAATAAACAATGAAATTGCAAAGGACAATGCTAGTATTTATGAATGATATAATTAAAGCGCTATACAAATAAAGGCAATTGCAATTGATAAATAAAATTTTATTATAAGTTCTGCGGAAGGTACAACAAATCATATCATTAAAACGCGCTTATAAAAGCGCTTACATAATGCGAAAGCCTATTCCTGAGTAGTTAAGTCTAAACCAATGATGTCTTCGACGGGAGCATCCTTGTTTTGACTTATAACTTCTAATTTTGGAATAGGGATAACGCGGATTCCTTCCCTAGCCAATGCGATCATATCTTCTACCTCTTCAATAGGGCAGATTAATTTCTCAATATACTCTGGCATTGGCTCCGGAAGAACATCAATCTTGCCAACCTCTTGAAGAAATTTTACTCGTTCAAGTTGTTGTAGCGCAGTCACATAAGTATCAAATTTCTGCGAAACATTCGCAGAATCTATGATTTTTTACCCAAGTTCAGGCAAATGTTCGCGGAGTTTTGCAAAGCTAGATTCTGCGGTTGCTTTTACGGATAAGGCTGCGGTTAGTTCATTTTGGGTTTGCAAGAGTTTGTTTTTCATTGTGCCATGCGCGACTTGAAGGTTGTCCATTTCAATTGCTTTTTCAGACAGTTACTTTTTTAAATCATCCATGAAATTTTTTGTTGTTTGCAATTCCGTGGTGATGGAAGAGAGTTGGGACTGTGTGATTGCGTGCTTGGTTTGTTCTTTCTTCAAAACTTCAACAAACTTCTCTTGTCGGGACATTGCATCATATGCAGATGCAGGTGTCATATAGAAGTTCTGCGCGAAACAGTTGAATGAGTCGCTGTATGAAAGTTTGCTAAGTTCAGAGCGTAGATCATGGGGAAGGGCAAGCTTTATATGTTGCCTTTGGTCCAGTGCAGCTTCTGGAGAGGCTCATAGATAACCCTGCATGCCATCTATTTTGATTGACTTTACTGCACTGGGAGGAGTGCGCCAGATGTCTTCATATTTGGATAAATCGAAGGTTGGTGGAGAACTAGCCTGTGTAGATGGTGGTGGAGTAATGGATGTCTCTGTTGCAACACGTATAAGGAATATAAACAAAGGAAGAAATATTAAAATGACAGAACACTATAGGTGTTATTGAAAATACAAATTATAATATGTGACGATTCGCATTACCAGTCTCAGAAGCAGGTGGAACAACTGAGCTAGACCGCGTAAACCTCTTCGCGGATCCGGTAAGTGGAGAGGTAGCGGGTCGTTTGCTGGGAGTCCTTGTTGTTTGTTGAGCACTGGTGGTAGGAGATTTTTGTGCAGCCTTTGATGATGATTTTGACTCGGGGCTCTTAAGCCTCTCTGCGAGAAATGCTTTTGTGTCATCTTTCTTTTCGATTTCAGAAACCCTCATGATGCTGATGATGAGTAAATGTGAAAGTTGTTTGTGTGAATGAATCAATATAACGGAGAGAGAAAGTATGATGGAAAAAATGATAATCAACTTCTATATATATGGAGGAAAGTATAATTTCAACGGTATAATCCCTTAACGGCTATATACGCAGATAAAAAACTCAGCAAATACAACAATAGCCGTTGTGAAAAATAATAACACTTTTATGCCTCACTGAAGTGCGTGCATCGTATGCACAAAAGGACAAGCTATAACTTTTTCTTTTTTAAGAGTTTATTGTCTTACTTTTTCTGCGAAAATGTAACACAATAAACTGGGGGGACTTGAACATATACATACTTATGTATATGTATATATATTTAGTGCGAAAGGCCATTTGAAGGCGAAAGCACAAGACAACTGAACCGCGGTGTTAGTGCGGTAGGATTGCGCAGAACATTAAAGAGTGCGAAGGCTTCTCGCAGTATTTGTGCGGAATGCCTAAGTGCCCGCATATTCTTACTTCCGCGTAACTCCTGGACCTATAAATAGGGAGCTTGGCCTCTCATTTAAGGTTGTTGATTCTGAAAGGATTGCCCTAGCCATATTGATTTCTCTCGTGACTTTGCCCGAGACTAAATCATTATTTGGTTAAGGTAATTTACGAAGACCGGGACATGGTTGTTGATAGTTTAGCACTTAACGAAATATGACAATAAGGTCCCAAAACCATAATCGACATCCATTTTACCCCCTCATTGCACTCAATCCTTGATTAACCATAATCGGATAATCTAGGATTGATCAACAAGTGGTATCAGAGCTTGGTCTAAGGGATTTAGGCGACTTGAGATAGGTGCCTAGACTTAGACTTTATTGTGTGTGCGCTTTATGCGGGACTTGTAGGACTTCGGGTCAGATCGGGAATTGTTAATGCTTAGGTTTAAGTGATTTAACCTTGCACTAATTGTTTTGTGTTGTAGTTGTAATCATCGAGCGAGATAGACGTTGTACTAGCGAGTTAATGCGACGTGCTCGCGTAGCAATGACTAGCTACCATTGTTACGGGCGCAAATCGTGTCAAACGAGCGATGTACGACGATTGTTGAGCAAGATGGGGCGGTAAGGTGTATATGTGTATATATGCGTGTCATGTCTTTTCATTCGTTATTTAACCTCTTTCGTTTTATAGAATGAAGATGAGAAATGGACACGACACCGATAATGGGGGTACGAGTGAGGACGTTGAGTTCACGGCCAAAGTTGAGGCCATCTTTAAACGTCAAAAAGCAGAATTCCTTGAAGACGTTAAGAAAATGTTTCTTGATATGATCGACGAGCAACTAGTCAATGTAGTAAAGGATCAAGTTAAGGCCGTTCTTCACGAAGATAATGTGGGAAGACGGGACTTTTTCTATAAGAACTTCAAGGATTCTCAACCTCCCACCTTTGAAGGTGAAAGAGATCCCCTTAAGAGTGACCGATGGATCTCCGATATGGAGGGGGCTTTCCGTACTTGTGAATGTCCTCTCGATAAGAAGACAAGGTACGGGTGTAGTATGTTGAGGGGCGATGCTAAATTGTGGTGGGACGCGAAGATCCAACTTTATGGCGAAGAACAATGCATGGAATTCACTTGGGATGAATTCAAGAAAGAGTTTTTCGATGAATACCGAACTCCGACCGATCTTACTAGGCTTAAGGACGAGTTACGTTCCTTGAGGCAAGGGTCGATGGATTGAACACTCTCAAATCCCTGTTTTTGTCCAAGACCCAATTTTGCCCGGAGTATGTCGGGAATGATAAGATGTTGAAGGAAGATTTCTATCGAATCTTGAATGATAATTATCAAGAGAAAATTAGCGTGAATGTGGTGAAGAGCTTTGATGAGTTGTTCAATATGGCCAAAGGTTTTGAGGCGCTCGTGTTAAGAAAGGGTGGCTTTACTTTTGGTAAGAGGAAGTTCGAGAATTCGAGTCAATCGAATTTTTCCAACAAAAAGAACAAGAAGGGCTCCGAAAGTGTTAATAGCATAAAGAAGGGTGGTTCCGGTGGTCATGTGGTCACTTGGTATACTTGTAGGCAAAAAGGACACATGGCTCGTGATTGTCCAAATGCGCCAAACAAGGTTACATGTTACAATTGTGGTAAAGAAGGGCACAGAAAAGGACACGTGTCGACGGCTGACAAATGGCCTTACAAGACCACGTGAGAATGCAGAAGTTTAACGCATGTGCAGACATGTGTAATTCTTTGTCAACGCTTAGGAAACACGACATTCTATTTGTTTATTCAAATAGTGGTGCCAAATTGAATTAGGGTGTTACTGCAAATAGCTATCAAAGAGGAAAGATGAGAGCACGCTCTCTGATGCAGTTGTCTCCACAAGTACAGACATCCTGTGTACCAGTGGACAATAGATAAATTACAAGGTTTATAGGACTACTATAAATAGAAGTATTCACTATTGTAATATTTAGAGGTGTGGGTTTATTTATTGAGAATCCAAACTTGTAATAGCTTAAGATTACCTCGATAGCTATAACTTAGGTATAATCTGTATCAACCAACTATCATTCCGCCAAGGATAGTTGTAATTCTTTGTGATTCATATCAATAAAGAATAATCAGTTGGAAATTACCTTTGACTCTTATTTAAATTACATGCTTGAATACTAATCTGCTATAACTGTTAAGTTAACAAAGAAGAATTGTATTCAACCCCCCTTACAATACTCCCGTTGATTAATCAAGGGACCAACACAACACTTACCCTCGTTGTTTTACTCTTTTTATAAATTTTTGCACCGCCAAGTACAAGGGTAAAACTTTGAAATAGCTTATGGGTGGTAGTGCTTTTGCTAACCGTCCCGGTGGTCATGCTCTCCTTTAGTCAAGGGATGTGGGTTTTTGGTATGTACGCTTGTAATGTCCTGGGTCGCCAAACCCAATAATGTTTATATTATGTTGAAATTTAATTTGGAACTAAACTTGAAGTGTTAAATGTGTTTGAACAAGTAGAATTAATCTTTGATGTGTTTTGTGTCATTTCCAATACTTAGTAAAAATTTGAAATGGTCCATCAGCTTACCAGGTACTGACTTCAAAGTTAGTGTAATTGCACGGCGCGCAATGTATTTGCGCGATGCGCAACAAAGCTTGTGTTGGTACTTGGGATTGGTTCAAAGACTGTTTCGAGAACACATGTAAAAGCGCGACACACAAGTATTTTGCATGACGCGCAGTTCTTTTAAAAAATGGTCAATTTAAGTGAACGCGTTTAAGTCGTTTTAGATCACTTCATCTTCTTCAGTCAGTTGGACTTTTTCGGGAGAATCCACTTTGACTTCATCATAGTCAGGTGGGATATGTTCAGCTTGACTTGCTGGAGGAACGTCAGATTCATTATCGCTAGTATACTTTAGGGCAAGAAGTTGTGGTCCTGTGAGTTCAAGTTTTGGAAGGTCCTCCCCCTCTACATTAAAGAAATCATCAATAGTTTCAGATTCTTTCATGGGCTTCGAAAATTCATGTTTAGTAGTAGCACGAAGAGGTTTTACTAACGGAATAAATCCTTCGGGAAAGGAAGTGAATTCATCGTCGTCATTGTCATCATCTGCATCACCGTATTCTGCTTCGGCTGAGTCATTAGCATCTTCTCCTCTGCCTTCGATGATTACTTTGGCATTGCCTTTGCTCAAATCTTGTTGTAGTTGTTTGATCAACTATCATTTGTCAACCTTAGCTCATTTTCTTCAAAAAAATTTCTGTTAAGTTCCTCAAGATCCTTTTTCAAGTTGGTGAGCTCTGAAGTATGAGAATCAAGCGTAAGTACAAGACAACTTTTCTCGGATTCCAAGCCTACAATTCTTTTAACATTTTCATCTTCTCTTTCTTTAGCAGCTAGGACTTGATTATCAAGGTTAATCACTTTTGTTGTCAAACCAAAAACCAATTTTAGCAATTCTTTGATTTCTTGACCAACTGATTGAGATTTGAGGTCGATAAAGTCCGGTTAAGGTTGAATTCCTGTTGCTCTTAGGTTAGCTTGAGTACTTGTTGATAGAGAGGATTTCTGTGTTGAGAGCTTAGCGGCGAGAAGTGCATTTCTTCATTGTTAGAGCACTCACAATTACTCTTCCTCTTCAGCCTTTTGTTGTTGAGCTTGTTGATTATCAAACTTTGTTTGTTTTGATATTCTCACATCACCTTTGAATGTTTGAGCCTCAAAAGATGCTCCTTTTTCCTTTTATATGCTTCGTTTAATCTGATTCAGAATCGTTATCTTCATTATCACTTTCATCTTCAAGGTGTCGATCTGCAAGACCGCCTTGACTAGTCTCTTGATGAGGTCCCTCAACTTCATCATCATCCTCAAGTTCTTCTAGCAAAATACCCTCACCTCCAGAATTTGAGTTTTCAGTTCTCCATGCATCATTTTCGGGACAAACGTAGTCCTTTTGGGCAAGATGACAGATGAGATTCTGATGCTGTGTTGGTGGTGGGTTGTGAAAATTGGTTAGCTTCATCTTTGTGAAAACCTGACTGGACATTTCTTTCTATTTGATGATGTAGTCCTCATTTTTAGCAAGAGTAGGGTACTTATCGTCGGTGATGAGTTGTAAGAATCGAGCATAAATCAAATACTTATTGGAGCTCTTGATGTTGTTTTTATAGTAGTGGAAGATAAATCCAGCAAAATTGTATGGGGCATTCGGTACTAGTGCATCATAGGCACTCTGGATCTTTACATTCAGCTTATCATGTCAAAATTTTCTTCCACTAATGCAATGTGGAGGAAAACAAGCTTTGTGAGCTTCGCCTTTATCGGTAAGCACTCCAGTGTACCCACATCTACCAAGGCAGCCGATCACTTGGCTTCTTTACAGCTCGATAGGCATCTCGTCAGTATCTTCAAAACCCAGTACCTTTCTGATTACATTTGCAGAGATCTTCACCATTTTCCCTTTAAATTTATCAATGATTCTTTCACCATGTGCTCATTTTGATGATCCAAATAGACAATGCACTCTGAAGTGATGACTTTGTAAATTGTAGATCTCTGAAGGAATGAAAGGATTCCTTTGATGAATTGACGTCTGTATACGAGGTATCGAACGTGGTAGTAATGTTGTTTAAATCTCCCTGGGGAATTTCAAGAATCTTTACAGCATTAGATTCAGCTGTTGTATTGATAGTCGCTTCAGTTAGATACCAAAGGGTTGATAACTTCACCTTCTGATGTAGGTTGCACATAGAACTGAGCTCCATTAAGAATTGGATGGAAACGGTTCATTTTCTTTTTTGAAATTTTCAAGTGAGTTAGCAACATTTGTTCTATAAAGATCAATGACTTGAGAAAGCAGATACAAGTAGCAACATATTTAAAGAAAAAGCATAAAAGAAATAAACTGTTCAGCTCGTACGAGGTTCATGCAATTCTTGCGAGGTGATTATCTTCATGCAAAACATTTAGACGAGGTAGGGTATTTCGTACGAGGAGGCATGACCCAATAGCAAAACTGCAACATAAGGTCTTCATACGAGTTAACAGGTCTTCGTACGATGTACAAAGCCTTCATACGAGGGGATTGATGCAGGTATGGTGGACAATGGTGCTGGATTCGGTGTGGGCCCAACTAGCCCAATCACTTTGGCATGTGATGATTATATGGTTGTCAATGGACCAATGAATGGGCCTAATATGTCAAGAGGAAGCTGGGATCCAGGAGGTTGACGAGCAAGGGAAGAAAAGGGAATTAGAATTGGTGTAAACTAATTCTCCTAAATTATTGGTCTTTATTTTAAGTTAATATTTATCTCTTAATTTATGGTTACCTATATCCAGACTATATATGTGGAGTTTTGTGTTAGTTTTAAACTTAGTTTTATGACATTGGTATTCACGTGAAAAAAAAAAACAAAACAAAGGAGCCATAGGTTTTGGTTTTGTCATTCAACCGCAAAGGTTGTAACAGTTGATCCGAGAAGGATTAGCTATTTATCTTTATATTCAACCGAGAAGGTTGTGTTTCGATTAAGCCGTGAAGGTTTTAATCACTATCTATCTTTATTGTTTTAGCCACGATCCTTTCAATCCATCATTTGGTATCAGATTTCAGGCATGGCTAAACAAGCTGAGATCGAGAAATTGCATCGCAAGATTCAAGAGTTAGAAGACATGAAAGATCTCGTGAGAAAATTAGAGATCAAGCTTGAAAATCTTGAATTTTCAAGAGATGCTCAATCGAATGACCTGGTTAATTCAGTTGATTCGATTTTTAATATGGAGTATGTTCCTGAGCCTTGTATGCTTGAAGACTCCATACCAATTTATGATACTGATGGTGAGAATGATGAAGAGGAAGAAGAGGCACAAGCGGACGAGGTGCATCTTACTTTGGCGCCTTTAGAGTCACCAATCCCATGTGATAGTGAAGATGAGACAACTAATGTTCTTTTTCATGTGTTAGAAAAAATTAACGAAAACATGTCTAAGATTGAACTCCCAAATTATTATCATGTATTCGCCACATTTAGGGCTGCTAATTTGTCACCATTTATCGATTGTAGCGGCGATGTTGTAGACTCGAGGACGAGTCTTTTTGAAGAAGGGGAGAATGATGCAGGTATGGTGGACAACGGTGCTCGATTCGGTGTGGGCCCAACTAGCCCAATCACTTTGGCATGTGATGATTATATAGTTGTCAATGGACCAATGAATGGGCCTAATGTGTCAAGAGGAAGCTGGGATCCAGGAGGTTGACGAGCAAGGGAAGAAAAGGGAATTAGAATTGGTGTAAACTAATTCTCCTAAATTATTGGTCTTTATTTTAAGTTAATATTTATCTCTTAATTTATGGTTACCTATGAAATGCCCCGTCCTAATCCATCTGGACGAAGTCATCAACATTTGATCCCAGAGCGATGATCGACTCCAAGTAATATCCTTAAAATGAGCAAATGCACAGCGGAAGATTTCTTTCATACCTGAGAATAAACATGCTTTCAAGTGTCAACCAAAAGGTTGGTGAGTTCATACGTTTATCTTAAAACAATAAAATTCATCATTTTGATAGACCACAAAATTTAAATGCTGCATGGTACAAATGGGCCCGAATCCTATACCCACATGTAATGTACATGCTATATCTTTTAAATACAGTACATCTTTCTCGTGTATGAAACTATTTTCATAAATCATAGTAACCGTACACATATCTTGTGTACAAAAAATAATATACACATAACCTGTGTATAAAATCATTCTCTCGATATATAATATTCACATCAACTGGTGGCAATTATCATGTCCACATAATTCAATGGTGGCAATTATCATGTTCACATAATTCAATGGTGGCAATTATCATGTCCACATAATTTAATGGTGGCAATTATCATGTCCACATAATTCAACAATAATCCGCAGAACTTCTGTCTGCATAATAATTCATTCGAGGAATGTTTTGCTTGTGTCTATCTCGTCAAACAATTATAAAAGCATTTCATGTATTCGCAGTTCAAAATATATTTCAAAAGCATTTAATAAAGCAGTTGTAAAAATAGCGCATGTATTCTCAGTCCCAAAAAATATAAAGAGTAAAAGGGAATCAAATGAACTCACCTAATGTATTTTGTAGTAAAAATACATATTATAACATTAAACAATGCAGTGTTGGCCTCGGATTCACGAACCTATATCAAGTATATATATTAACATATAATAACAACTAGCAAGTTTATATATTAATAATTTACATATCGTATTACTAAGTAAGTTATATTTATCCTATATACTTTAAGTAGTTGATGTTTATTTCTATAATACATTTATTAGTATTAATATAGTAAATGCTTATTAGAGTAGTTTAATAATATAATATTTATCATTTATCATAATATATTAAAAATAAAAATTTATTTCAAGGTTTATATGTGATAGGAATATATATATATATTAATATATATTATATATATATATATATATATATATATATATATATATATATATATATATATATATATATATATATATATATATATATATATATATATATATATATATATATATATATATATATAGTTTACTAAATGTCATTTTAAATATAAAAATCTAGTAATATGTAATATTAATATATTTATAATATATTTGTGTAAAACAATATGTATTTGTAATAATAACAATACTAGTGATAATATTAATGATAATAATAATAATAATAATAATAATGATAAAAATAATAGTGATAATAAAAATGATACGTTTGAAAACGATAATTTTAATAGGAATGATAATAATAATATTAATAACTTTGTAATAATAATATCAATAATAATGATAATGAAAACAATACGTTTTGATAATAATACATAATACCTAATAATAGTAATAATAATAATAATCTTATTACTAATGTTATTAATATATTTAATGATAATCCAGGAATGATAATAATACTAGTGATAACAATAATAATAATAATAATAATAATAAAAATATTAATAATGGTAAGTAACTACCTCAAAATAGACTTAAAATAAAATAAACTGCCCGCAACGGGACTCGAACCCGCGACCTCTTGTTAACCGACCCAACACCCAACCACCTGCGCCATTTTGTTTCTCTGCTTTAAACCCCACCAGGAATCTTATAACCCGTAATTTGTTATCAACCTAAAACCCACTACAAACTGGGTCACGGCCCTACTAGCATCTACAGCCCAAGAGCACCTTTGATCCAACATAAATCAATCGGTGTTTAAATAAAATCACCAACAGAAGTCAACAAACACACATAACAAAAGGGTGTCGAAATTATCTAAAGATAAAGTTTAAATTTGGTTAGAAATTTCCCGGGTCGTCACAGTACCTACCCGTTAAAGAAATTTCGTCCCGAAATTTGAATGAGGTGGTCATGGCTAACAATAAAAATGTTTTCATGACACATACGAACTGATAATTAGAGTTTTATTACTGTTGAGTAATATGGATAAGAGAATTTGGCTAATCAAAAAGTACGAATGAAGCTATCACGAAAGAGTGAAATGAAGAATTAGAGTTTCGCCATAACTTTTGACGTAGATAGGGTTGATTTCCGGAGTTCAAGGGATTTGAAGAAAATCTTCAAAATCTAAAAGATTTGATTCTTCGGCGAACAAAGAAATTAGGATCTCTTAATTAAATGCGGAGATCTGCCTTGATTTCTCTATCAAACATTTTTCTATAATTTAACTTCTTTCGTTCCATTACTTTTATTATTTCCATACTAAATTCCCAAATTCAAGAGATTATGAAAATGCTTAACCCAGTTCTAATCATTGTCCGTATTCTTACTATCGCAACAATTATTCTTCTTTTCCAACTTCCACCAGATGAATCTGCTTACTTCTATTTTACCCTTGGGGTAATAGTACTTATAATTCTCTCGTGTCTTTATGTTGCGATAAACATTGATATACACGGTTTGTAATTTATGTGTTGTTATCGGGCTTTATATTCTCCCATATATTTCAATGTCTCTATTCCTATCTCCTATAATCACTGTCATCCACAGTTAATACTCCCTCTATTTTCTGCGATTTATACCTCAATTTCTATTTCGGAGCTTTGTCCCTTCGTTTCTTCTTCTTGCAATTGGGCATCTCTTGTAATGGTCCAGAATTCATAGATATAAGTTTCAGAATAAACATTGTTAATGTTCTAAGAGAGGAACGGTAATAGCACAATAAGACTTGTCAATTTACCAGAATTCAAAGAAAGATAGGACTATCAGAAAATATGTTCTTGATATGTTTATAGATTATACAGAACGTAAGAGTCGTGTAACATGGCACATGATGACGTTAGAGTCTGTGAATCATCACATTTCATTAGAAACTCAGCATGACTTACTGTAATATAATCACGTTGATCAAGTGTCATTATATTATACTAACTCATGCATCAGTTCCCAACACTACTCCAAAATCATTCATAGTTTAAGCCCAAAAATTTACAGAATATAGAAACTAGCAGTTTATTATATGATGTAACACTGATAGCGCAGAGAGATAATTAATATTGGACGAGAATATTTATGAAGGTATCTTCATAAATATTGAGGATAATAATAATGAAAGATACGATAATATCTTAGAATTCCTGAATCAAATTGTGAAGAAGAAATTCATTCACAATGATTTAGAGAGATTAAGGAGCAAGGTATTCGTTAAAGATTTCATCAGGAACAGAATCATCTGGATCTTTTATGTACAAGTTTAGTCCTTGTGTTTTGTTCAGAGACTCCTTCGTAGTTTGCTCAATCAGTTTTTCAGTTTCAAACTTTTTCTGAACTTTGCCAACATACAATTCTTTATCATCAACTTTTGGATGTTGAGGTTGTTTACAGTTTTTGTTGCTTCATTCAACTTTTCAAAATTCAGAGTATTAATTCGCAGACTGGGTGCTTTTCAGAATTTCTGAATGGAAGATCATAGTTCTAAGAGATAAATGTTATATGTTTACATATAACTGTTGATGTAGACATGCTGCGAGATTTCAAAATATTGATTGCTGATTATCGATATTTGGTACGGCAATTCTCATTATCAGATGCAGATGAGTAGATGATAGGATTTCAATGAATATAATAACTTTTCATAAAGTCAAAGATCAATGATGTTGCTGGTAAGTTTACTGCTAATGTAGTGAGATATAAACGGTTTTCCGGTATCGATGACGAAAGGCAACTTATATATCAGGGTTATAATAAGGTTGTTTTGAACGAAAAGTCGAAGTTGACTTGCTGGAGCTGTGACAAAACTGGCTATCTCGATCAGGAGTTGCAAAGTTATTTTCGGTAATAATAACACTAAAGGAATTAGCACAACTATGTGTTAAACGTTTACTCAGGTTCTGAGTGTTTTCAGGTGCAACACTATATGCATCAATCTTTTCTTCTGTAAATGAAGTGCGGTTGGTTCATCCTCTCGATTGAGGTGTTTTTAAGAATCATGAAAGGTTTGAACGCAGATTGTAATCGTCAAGATACAAATGAGGTTTAAGATGAAATCAAGTTGCAAACTTGAAGAATTGTTTAGTTTCATATGTTATAATCAATATTTTAATTCATTTTAATTGTCCAATGTCGGCGGTCCACAGTTGATAGTCCACAGTTGACAGTCCAATATTTCATATGTAGCTTAATATATAATATTCGAATTAATTAATACGAATCGTGACCCGTGAACATGTCTCGGACTCGATCACAACTCAAAGTATATATATTATTTGAGAATCAACCTCAACCTCAACCCTGTATAGAGAACTCGATCATTATTGCATATAGAGTGTCTATGGTGATTTCAAATAATATATATAGATGCGTCGATATGATATGTCAAAACGTTGTATACGTGTCCCGATATTTAAAGTGCGTAAAAATAAATAACAGAAATTAAATGACGATAAATAAAGTGCGTAAAGTAAATAACATAAATTAAATGGCGATAAATAAAATTGCGAGAATGTAAATTGCGATAATTAAATTGCGATAAATAAAATATAATCAGTTAGCTAGGAACAATTAGTTAGGAACAGTTAGCGTGGATTCTTAACAAAATTTCTCATAGTTGATTTGTTTGTTTCTAACAGATTTTATTTTTGTCCAATGTTTTCTTCATTATGCCACTTGTCGGATTCTGATAGGTCAAAATCCAAATATGAAATTGAATGAAAATGGTTATTCTGTGGTGAACGGATACGTATATCGATGGATGTAAGTAGGATTGTAAATGACTGTTGAATCAGATTTGAAAGAATGTACAGTGTAACTTATTAATGTGAAATCTAAATATTCCTCGGGTATTACCTACCCATTAAAATATTTTCACTATTAACAGTTTGTACGAAAGAATTTTTAATTACCATCTTTATGAAAATATACTTACATATATATTTTCTTCAGATGTAATCATAGATTTAATGAGTTAATATAATATTAATCTCATTTGATTTACCGTTAGAACTAGAATACATAATCTCTAAAACATTAGGGATTACATAATCGCCATGAAGAACGAGGATAATTGATGTAGAACGATACGTAGAACGATGATTATACTTGAGGTATAGAATGAGATGTTGAGGCATGGATTATTGATGATACTGGTGCTGTTGCCGATGGTACTGTTGGTACCAGTGATGTTGCTGAAGCTGGTAAATTTTACACCATATTCTCCAAATTTATTAATCGAGTGCGAAGCTCGTTGACTTCTTCTATTACTCCAAGATGATTGTCGGTCGGAACGAACGGATGAATAAGGTTTAGAATTTTAGATAGAAAATAATCGTGGCGAGATATTCGGGAAATGAGTGAGAAAATAGTATCTCGAACAGGTTCGCCGGTAAGTGCTTCAGGTTCACCGCCAAGAGGTGAATTTGGTTGATAGAAAGGATCACCTTCTTTTTGTCTCCAATGATTAAGTAGGCTACGAACCCATCAGATGAATTGGTTGATTCATTCTGGTGACACTGCTTTTAGAGCTTAGGTGAAACTCCATATCGGAATAGCTGTCAGAATCCGAGGAATTCGAACTGGTTGAGGGATTCATCTCATACGATCAGATAAAGGATTTTTTCGATAAGAAATAGTTTATAGGATGTAGATTAGTACCCTGCAATACATAATTTACATATGCATATATTATACTAAAATCCCATAAGTTACGGAGAAATCTACGGAAGCTGTCAGTTAAAGGTAACAATAACAAATACGCTAAGATATGAATTTATCTATACACTATTCATGCAATCATTGCAATATAATGTGTCTAGACTAAGAATAATGAGCAGGTAATTTCCTAAGGATGATAAGCAGATGATTTTCGACAAAAATGATAAGCAAAACTTTTGACATGCAGACACGGTCGAAGTCCAGACTCAGTAAGGCATCCTAACGAATATCAGTTAGACATACTAATGCAAGACTTGGTTCGCTAAGACCACCGCTCTGATACCAACTGAAGTGCCCCGTCCTAATCCATCTGGACGAAGTCATCAACATTTGATCCCAGAGCGATGATCGACTCCAAGTAATGTCCTTAAAATGAGCAAATGCACAGCGGAAGATTTCTTTCATACCTGAGAATAAACATGCTTTCAAGTGTCAACCAAAAGGTTGGTGAGTTCATAGGTTTATCTTAAAACAATAAAATTCATCATTTTGATAGACCACAAAATTTAAATGCTGCATGGTACAAATGGGCCCGAATCCTATACCCACCTGTAATGTACATGCTATATCTTTTAAATACAGAACATCTTTCTCGTGTACGAAACTATTTTCATAAATCATAGTAACCGTACACATATCTTGTGTACAAAAAATAACATACACATAACATGTGTATAAAATATTCTCTCGATATATAATATTCACATCCACTGGTGGCAATTATCATGTCCACATAATTCAATGGTGGCAATTATCATGTCCACATAATTCAATGGTGGCAATTATCATGTCCACATAATTCAATGGTGGCAATTATCATGTCCACATAATTCAACAATAATCTGCAGAACTTCTGTATGCATAATAATTCATTCGAGGAATGTTTTGCTTGTGTCTATCTCGTCAAACATTTATAAAAGCATTTCATGTATTCACAGTTCAAAATATATTTCAAAAGTATTTAATAAAGCAGTTGTAAAAATAGCGCATGTATTCTCAGTCCCAAAAAATATAAAGAGTAAAAGGGAATCAAATGAACTCACCTAATGTATTTTGTAGTAAAAATACATATTATAACATTAAACAATGCAGGGTTGGCCTCGGATTCACGAACCTATATCAAGTATATATATTAACATATAATAACAACTAGCAAGTTTATATATTAATAATTTACATATCGTATTACTAAGTAAGTTATATTTATCCTATATACTTTAAGTAGTTGATGTTTATTTCAATAATACATTTATTAGTATTAATATAGTAAATGCTTATTAGAGTAGTTTAATAATATAATATTTATCATTTATCATAATATATTAAAAATAAAAATTTATTTCAAGGTTTATATGTGATAGGAATATATATATATATATATATATATATATATATATATATATATATATATATATATATATATATATATATATATATATAGTTTACTAAATGTCATTTTAAATATAAAAATCTAGTAATATGTAATATTAATATATTTATAATATATTTGTGTAAAACAATATGTATTTGTAATAATAACAATACTAGTGATAATATTAATGATAATAATAATAATAATGATAATGATAAAAATAATAGTGATAATAAAAATGATACTTTTGAAAACGATAATTTTAATAGGAATGATAATAATAATATTAATAACTTTGTAATAATAATATCAATAATAATGATAATGAAAACAATACGTTTTGATAATAATACATAATACCTAATAATAGTAATAATAATAATAATAATCTTATTACTAATGTTATTAATATATTTAATGATAATCTAGGAATGATAATAATACTAGTGATAACAATAATAATAATAATAATAATAAAAATAATAATAATAATAATAATAATAATAATAATAATAATAATAATAATAATAATAATAATAAAAATATTAATAATGGTAAGTAACTACCTCAAAATAGACTTAAAATAAAATAAACTGCCCGCAACGGGACTCAAACCCGCGACCTCTTATTAACCGACCCAACACCCAACCACCTGCGCCATTTTGTTTCTCTGCTTTAAACCCCACCAGGAATCTTATAACCCGTAATTTATTATCAACCTAAAACCCACTACAAACTGGGTCACGGCCCAACTAGCATTTACAGCCCAAGAGCACCTTTGATCCAACATAAATCAATCGGTGTTTAAATAAAATCACCAACAGAAGTCGACGAACACACATAACAAAAGGGTGTCGAAATTATCTAAAGATAAAGTTTAAATTTGGTCGGAAATTTCCCGGGTCGTCACAACCTATATCCAGACTATATATGTGGAGTTTTATGTTAGTTTTAAACTTAGTTTTATGACATTGATATTCACGTGAAAAAAAAAAACAAAAAACAAAGGAGCCATAGGCTTTGGTTTTGTCATTCAACCGCGAAGATTGTAACAGTTGATCCGAGAAGGATTAGCTATTTATCTTTATATTCAACCGAGAAGGTTGTGTTTCAATTAAGTCGTGAAGGTTTTAATCACTATCTATCTTTATTGTTTTAGCCACGATCCTTTCAATCTATCATTACATCTTTATGTTGGGTGTTCTTCTGTGTGCGACCCGGCGGCTTATGTGCGACATGTGGCCCACGCCTCCTATTTGTTCAGGGAGGGCACCCCCTTGAAATGAGTGCATGTACATCACACCTCTTACGGTGGTTGCCAAAGCTCAATGGGATGAGAAAGACAGGTTCGGAAATGGCCGGATTAGCAGGAGGAAGGGCGGCCCCACCTTAATGATGGATTGAAAGGATCGTGGCTAAAACAATAAAGATAGATAGTGATTAAAACCTTCACGGCTTAATCGAAACACAACCTTCTTGGTTGAATATAAAGATAAATAGCTAATCCTTCTCGGATCAACTGTTACAACCTTCGCGGTTGAATGACAAAACCAAAGCCTATGGCTCCTTTGTTTTTTTTCTTTTTCACGTGAGGTCATAAAACTAAGTTTAAAACTAACACAAAACTCCACATATATAGTCTGGATATAGGTAACCATAAATTAAGAGATAAATATTAACTTAGAATAAAAACCAATAATTTAGGAGAATTAGTTTACACCAATTCTAATTCCCTTTTCTTCCCTTGCTCGTCAACCTCCTGGATCCCAGCTTCCTCTTGACACATTAGGCCCATTCATTGGTCCATTGACAACCATATAATCATCACATGCCAAAGTGATTGGGCTAGTTGGGCCCACACCGAATCCAGCACCATTGTCCACCATAACTGCATCAGGGATTGGTTTGCATATTGAACATAATTGATTCGACTTCGTACGAGGTACTTAAAGTACTTGTCTTCGTACGAGTCAAATACCTTCGTATGGGCAGTTCATAAACGTAACTATTAGCAAGCTTAAATTATCATCGAAGTGTTTTAGCACATGTGTTAGGTCAATTAGGCATAAGTACGTCGATTAACAACTAATGTTAACAAACGCTGATTCAAACAAATGATTTTAGAGATAAAAATCTTATAACCCAGACCTAGGGTTTAGATCACACAAAATCCACGATTAAACACAGAAAACTTGATGAAATTATACCTTGATGATGGCTCTATGTTCGTGAGTGTGTAGTGGTTGTGATTCAACAACAGAATAAGCAAAAGCAGCAGGTCGATTTGAGAGCAAATGAGCAGATTTAAAAAACACGAGTTTTTTTGTTTCTATTCGTGTGGCCTTTTATAGACAACAACCTGGCCGCACGAGGTATTATGTCTTCGTGCGAAGAACTCTGTCTTCGTAAGAGGGGAATCAGAACGAAAAAGGAAATTTTCCCGTGTTGTACTCGTACGCAGTGCTCGCTCTATGTACGGGGTAACTCACGAAGTACCCTCTTTATACGAAGGGTTTGTCAGAAACCCCCTTTGAATTTTCCCAAGTGTTGTGGTTAATACCCTCTTTTTGAATTTTTTTTGCCATAAGTCAAGACGTTAAGACATGAAATATGAAGAGCATATATACACATTAGGAATTCAGATTCTTTTGCAAGCTAGTTGTTTACTAAATTTAAGGGATCATAACTAACTTTTCTAGTAGTTATCATTGAATAGTTTGAGTCATGCAGATGACATACATAAATATGAAATTACTAATATTAATTCTCATTAAAAATAACATGAAAAATTCATTAACACCTTGAAGATCACACTTGTTGTTAAGGATTTGAACACTAAAGTGCATTGATTTTTAAGATCATGCATAGTTCACTGATCTTGGAATCATTTCTCATAAATTATTGTGCGTTATTTCAGGTAGCCAATTCATTAATGTAACTTTCCATTATTGAAACGATCCCAACCCACTATTAACAATTAACTTGTAAAAATATGACACACTTTTTTTTAACATTGGTATTAACCACAACAATGCAAGTTTGAGTACATTACTTGATCAAATGTAAACATAAGTTTCAAATTACAAGTTAAGAATTTACATCATCGGGAACTCAGGTCCCATAAGTTTAACCGATTGTTTAATCAAAACGACCTAATATTGAGCATGACCGTCGGGACCATTACCAAAAAGCGCCTTCTAAAAATCCACCGCATGCAAGCTAAGCCAATCCCTTACCCTTGTCCTTCGATGTGCCACAATCTATAAAAAGGTAAACCAACGAATGAGTAAGCTACAATGCTTAGTGAGTGCAATACTTATATGCATTCATACATAAACCACTTACTTGAGCAACTTACACATAACCACATACAAATAGTATCACTAACGCATATAACACAACCGAGTACATGCTAGCATGTTAATTGCATAAACAAGAATATAACACGCTACACTACCAATACACAACATACGAACACGATATGGTTAACCATTCCCAAATGTGCTAGTCATCAAATGAATAGCACCAACAACCTGTGTACATGGCCAACAAAAGCGCCTCCCAGATAACACTACCATATACACTCGAATGTGGCCAACAAAAAGTGTACTCAATATTGAATTTTACCACATCCTCACAAGTGGCCAACGAAGAGTGGACTTTTAAGTATTCACACCACTTTCCCAAACGCAATGAGGTCCACAAAGAGCGTGTCATTAATGACTTTATTTGATAATGCTAAAAATGAACATATATTTCATAGCATTATTCCCCAAGAAAGACAAGCTTTTAGTTGCAATTGTTCTATTTACAAGTGCTATTCGTTTAAATATTAAAAGGTGAAGACAAAAGACAGATTCGACGAATTGAAGACGCAAAGGTCCAAAAAGCTCAAAAGTACAAAATACAATCAAAGAGGTTCCAATTATTGATAAGAAACGTCTCGAAATTACAAGAGTACAAGATTCAAAATGCAAAGTACAAGATATTAAATTGTACGCAAGGACGTTCGAAAATCCGGAACCGGGACATGAGTCAACTCTCAACGCTCGACGCAATGGACTAAAAATTACAAGTTAACTATGTATATAAATATAATATAATATATAATTAATTATATTAATTATATATATATTATATTTATAAAATAAACCGTCGGCAAAGAAAGAAGCCAAAGTTGTGAGCTGGAATTTCAAACTCCGCGACTCGCGGAGTTTGAAGGAAGAAATGGCCGCGACTCGCGGAGTTTCCCTGGACTCAATTCCCTATAAAAGCCAACGCAGTTCGACGAATTTTAATATCAATAATCTATCTCTCTCTCAATATATACGTAAATATATATATATATATATATATATAATTTATATTTATATTTTAATTTTAATTTTAAATCCTAATAATAAGGGTATGTTAGCGAATGTTGTAAGGGTGTAAGTCGAAATTATGTCCGTGTAACACTACGCTATTTTTAATCATTGTAAGTTATGTTCAACCTTTTTACATTAATGTCTCGTAGCTAAGTTATTATTATGCTTATTTAATCTGAAGTAATCATGATGTTGGGCTAATTACTAAAATTGGGTAATTGGGCTTTGTACCATAATTGGGGTTTGGACAAAAGAACGACACTTGTGAAAATTAGACTATGGGCTATTAATGGGCTTTATATTTGTTTAACTAAATGATAGTTTGTTAATGTTAATATAAAGATTTATAATTGGACGTACCCATAAATTACCATATACACTCGATCGGACACGATGGGCGGGGTATTTATATGTACGAATAATCGTTCATTTAACCGAACACGGGAATGGATTAATAGCCACTAGAATAATTAAAACAGGGGTGAAATTATGTACAAGGACACTTGGTATAATTGATAACAAAGTATTAAAATCTTGGGTTACACTCAGTCGACATCCTGGTGTAATTATTAAACAAAGTATTAAAATCTTGTTACAGTTTAACTCCCCAATTAGTTGGAATATTTAACTTCGTGTATAAGAATAATTTGACGAGGACACTCGCACTTTATATTTGTGACTGATGGACTGTTATAGACAAAAACCAGACGGACATATTAAATAATCCAGGACAAAGGACAATTAACCCATGGGCATAAAACTAAAATCAACACGTCAAACATCATGATTACGGAAGTTTAAATAAGCATAATTATTTTTTTCATATTTAATTTCGTTTATTTTATATTTAATTGCACTTCTAATTATCGCATTTTATTTTATTGTTATTGTATTTAATTTCACTTTTAATTATCGTACTTTTAATTATCGCAAGTTTATTTTATCGCACTTTCATTATCGTTATTTACTTTACGCTTTAAATTTAGTCTTTTATTTATTTAATATTTTACATTTGGTTTTAACTGCGACTAAAGTTTTAAAATCGACAAACCGGTCATTAAACGGTAAAAACCCCCCTTTATAATAATAATATTACTTATATATATATTTGTATTTTTATAAAAGTAAACTAATATAGCGTTAAGCTTTGTTTAAAGATTTTCCCTGTGGAACGAACCGGACTTATTAAAAACTACACTACTGTACGATTAGGTACATTGCCTATAAGTGTTGTAGCAAAGTTTAAGTATATCCATTCTATAAATAAATAAATATCTTGTGTAAAATTGTATAATATTTAATAGAATTTCCTTGTAAAATTTAATAGTATTTTATACCCCTTAGCTTCACACATCAAGTTATTTTTGGCGCCGCTGCCGGGGACAATCTAGCTTAAAAGCCGGAAGCGTAACGCTAAATTTTAAAAAAAAAAATAATTTATTTTTAGTTTACTTTTATTAAAATACGCTTTTGTAAAAATACGTTTTTTTAATTATTCGAAAATATAAAAAGAAAAACAAAAATATAAATATTTTTAAGATTTTGTTAAATATTTAAGTTTTATAAAGTTTCTTTATTTTTATTTTATAAAAATATAAGTTTTATTTAAATATTTTGTGTTTATTTAAAATATAAAATCAAAAACCGAAAAAAAAAATTTATATATATATATATATATATATATATATATATATATATATATATAAATCTAGTTTTAAGATTTTTATTTATAAAATTATAAAGTAGTTCTATTTTTATTTTAGTTTTTAAATATAAGTTTTTATTATATAAATATTTTTATTTAAAACAGAAAATATAAAGCATAATACAGAAAATATAAAAAAAAGAAAAAAAACAAAAATGCGTCGAATTAAATCCTGTACCTGAGTTGAATTTTAGAACCTCGCGACTCGCGGAGTTTTCCTGCTTCGGGCACCGCAACTCGCGGAGCAGCCCTGACACACGTGACAGAAACCCTAATCAGCATTAATTACGGGTTTTATATTTATTAATTAACTTTTAACCCTAATTAGGTTTAATTTTAATATATTAATTAGTTTTACTTTTTATTTATTTTATATATTTAGTTAAATTAGTTTAATTAATGTAAAATTAATAGTTTTAATAAATAAATATTATAAAAATAATATTTTTATAAAAATTGTACTTTTTATTACTTTTTGTATATTTTTATATTTTATCCCTTTTTAATTGTTTTAGCGTAATATTTGTGTTTTTCGCTAGTTTTTAGTGTTAAACTTAGTTTTTGCCATAGTTATATTTTTATTTCTAGATTTTTAGGCTTTGCCGTAAAATCCCTTAAGTGCTTTTTCTTTAGACTAAGATTTAGGTGCTTTAGAATTTTGGGACGCCTTTTTAAGTTTTAGTTTTTTTTTTAAGTTATTGCCATTTGGGATATAGTTTTACTTGTAAGCTTTAATATTTTTAGACGCCTTTTACCTATGTATCAATTATCATTCCAATTAGTAATCTCAATTTGCGATTATAATTTTAAGTTAGTGATAGTAATAAGGTTGGGTTAGTCGAGTGTTTTTAAGTTCTATAAGTCACTCTTTTTCTTTCTTATTTTTATTTTTCGACCTTTTTCGACACGCTCTTTTTCTTTCTTATTTCTCATCATTCTAGTTTTTAGGATATAGATTTTTATTCTACTTCTTATCTAAATTTCTTAAAATTACGAAAATTTATTTTAAGTGGTTAAATTGATAGACATCAAAATTTTTTGGTTCGTAGTAATAGTTGGATTTGTATGTGGACCGGGTTATTGGAGCCAAACAGTCCTCAATTATATTGAGACCAAACGAATCCTGCCCCTCTGCTGCATCTTTTGGCTATTCGAAACGTGGGCAAAATCAGAAAAGTCTATTAATTGGATAACTTATATAATTTTCCTTTCCTTTTAAAAACTAATAGGATATTCAGTGAATGCACCGAGCAAGACGTTCACCACCTTTTGTACGTTCACCACCTGTAACTAGATCAAGACATCTAGCTAATATTGTCGCCGTCGATAATCCATTTTTTGAACCCGACCTCACAATTGAGAATCCGGAGAATATTCAGGGACGATTCATAGATCCTGAACCATTAAATTTTCCTCCAGAACCACCAATCATTCAAACAGAGATTGTTGAGGAACGGACCATTAAATCAAAATCCTCTAGTGATTCCGATTCAACAAATTCAATTATGGAGAATCTAGAACCTTTAAGTATGGAAGACCGAATGAGAGCTAAACTTACTGGCCAAGGTCACGCAATTACTCATCCAGACATTAATGCGCCAGATTATGAAATCAAATGACAAATTCTACACATGGTGACTAATCAATGCCAATCAAGTTGTGCGCCGAAGGAAGATCCAAATGAACATCTTCGTACCTTTAATAGGATCTGCACACTATTTAAAATCCGAGAAGTAGAAGATGAACAAATGTATCTCATGTTATTTCCCTGGACTTTAAAGGGAGAAGCCAAAGATTGGTTGAAATCGTTACCTGAAGGGGCGATCGATACATGGGACGTTTTAGTTGAAAAATTTCGTAAACAATTCTTTCCTGCATCTAAAGCCGTAAGACTTCAAGCAGAAATTGTTACGTTCACACATAAACCGAATGAAACTCTATATGAGGTATGGACAAGATTTGAAAAGTTATTAAGAGGATGTCCGCAACATGGTCTAGACACCTGTCAAATAGTACAAATATTCTACCAAGGTTGCGACATCACTACAAGGAAAGACATCGATATAGCAGCTGGTGGTTCCATTATGAAGAAAACCGAAAATGATGCTTACAAAATTATTGATAACACTGCTTCCCACTCACATGAGTGGCACCAAGAAAAAGATATCGTTAGATCATCTAAAGCAGCTAGAGCCGATTCTAGCCATGACTTAGATTCCATTTCAGCAAAGATAGATGCTGTTGAGAGACGAATGGAAAAGATGACTAAAGATATACACTCAATACGAATTAGTTGTGAGCAGTGTGGAGACCACATTTGACAAAAGATTGTCTCAGTATTGAATTAACAATGGAACACAGAGAGAATATTTCATATCTAAACCAAAGGCCTGAAAATAATTATCAGAATAATTATCAACCGCCAAGACCGATTTACAATCAAAACCAGAATTATAACCGAAATATTCCATACAACAACCAACAAGGTCCTAGCAATCAACAAGTATCCAATAATACTTACAATCAGCAAAGACCTAATTTTCAAAACAAACCACAACAAACCGATGATAAAAAGCCAAATTTAGAAGATATGATGACGAAGCTAGTTGAAACTCAAACGCAGTTTTTCACATCTCAGAAATAAACTAATGAACAAAATGCTCAAGCATTTAGAAATCAACAAGCTTCTATTCAAAACTTGGAACAAGAAGTAAGTAACCTAGCAAGGTTAATAGGTGAAAGAAAACCGAGAAGTTTACCTAGTGATACAAATGCTAACCCCCGAAATGAAACAGCTAAAGCCATTACCACAAGAAGTGGTACAACACTTAAACCACCTGAAATACCTGTAACTTCTAATGAAGCTATTCCTACTCCACAAGAACCACAACCTGATCAAGATAAGGAAAAAGAACCGGTAGTTGAAAAGGTTAATGAAGATAACACAGTTAAGGCTAAACCTTATGTTAAACCATACCAACCACCACTTCCTTACCCGAGTAAAATGAAGAAAGAGAAATGTGAAGCCGAGCAATCCAAATTCTTGGATATGTTTAAACAGATAAATGTAAATCTTCCTTTCATTGATGTGATTTCAGGAATGCCTAGATATGCTAAATTTCTGAAAGATCTAATCTCGAATAGAAAGAAAATGGAAGAACTCTCGGCTGTTACTATGAATGCTAATTTTTCAGCAGTGCTGTTGAATAAGATACCAGAAAAATTATCTGATCCAGGAAGTTTCACAATTCCATGTTTTCTGGGTAGTCTTAGTTCAATAGAAGCATTGGCAGACTTAGGTGCTAGTATAAATTTAATGCCGTTTTCACTATAATCTAAACTAGACCTTGGAGAATTGAAACCAACAAGAATAAGCATACAACTAGCCGATAGATCAATAAAATATCCTAGAGGGATAATGGAGAATATGCTAGTTAAAGTTGGTACTTTAGTATTTCCAGTAGATTTTGTTGTTCTGGATATGGAAGAAGATTCTCAAGTTCCTCTCATATTAGGAAGACCATTCTTAACCACAGCTAAAGCAATGATAGACGTGTTTGGTAAGAAACTGACCCTAAGTATAGAGGATGAGAGTGTTACCTTTTCAGTTGATAGAGCAATGCAACAACCACAATCTGTAGATGATACATGTTATTATATTCAAACTATAGACTCACATGCAGAATTGTTAGAAGAATTTCCAGAATTACAAGGAACAGGAGAATGTTCTTTAGGAGAAGGAACTGAACCAATTGATGAAGCTGAAATGTTAGCTACACTTATAGCTAATGGATATGAACCAACAACAGAAGAAATTCAAATGCTAAAAGAAGAAGACAGATATCGATATAAATCATCGATAGAAGAACCTCCGAAATTAGAGTTAAAGCCACTTCCAAATCATTTGGAATACGCTTATTTACATGGTGAATCTGAATTACCTGTAATAATATCGTCTTCTCTTACTGAAAATGAGAAATCACAACTCATTTCTGTGTTGAAAGCTCATAAACCAGCTATTGCATGGAAGATTCATGATATAAAAGGAATAAGTCCTTCGTATTGCACACATAAAATCCTTATGGAAGAAGGTCATAAAACGTATGTGCAACGCCAACGAAGACTAAATCCGAATATGCAAGATGTAGTTAAGAAAGAAATTATTAAACTACTAGATGCAGGTTTAATATATCTAATTTCTGATAGTCCATGGGTAAGCCCAGTTCTATGCGTGCCTAAGAAGGGTGGCATGACTGTCATTACAAATGAGAAAAATGAGCTTATTTCTACTAGGACTGTAACAGGATGGCGTGTATGTATGGATTATAGAAAATTAAATGACGCCACCAGAAAAGATCACTTTCCCTTACCTTTTATTGATCAAATGTTGGAAAGATTAGCCGGAAATAGTTACTATTGTTTTCTTGATGGATTTTCCGGATATTTTCAAATTCCAATAGCACCCGAAGATCAAGAGAAAACCACGTTCACGTGCCCTTATGGTACTTTTGCTTACAAACGCATGCCATTTGGACTTTGCAATGCCCCTGCAACCTTTCAAATGTGCATGATGGCGATTTTTCACGACATGATAGAAGAATGCATGGAAGTTTTCATGGATGACTTTTCAGTCTTCGGTGATACATTTGAATCATATCTAGCTAATCTTGAATGAATGCTTATTAGATACGAACAATCAAATCTAGTACTTAATTGGGAGAAATGCCATTTCATGGTTAAAGAAGGCATCGTTCTTGGATATAAAATTTCAAAAGAAGAATTGAAGTGGATAGAGCTAAAGTAGATGTAATTGCTAAACTTCCACATCCCACCAATGTTAGAGGAGTTAGGAGTTTTCTAGAGCATGCCGGTTTTTTACCGACGTTTCATAAAAGATTTTTCTAAAATTGCCACTCCTATGAATAAACTCCTAGAAAAAGATGCTCCATTCATCTTTTCAGATGAATGCATCAAATCTTTTAATGTTCTTAAAGATAAACTCACTAATGCGCCGATCATGATAACACCAAATTGGAATCTACCATTTGAACTAATGTGCGATGCAAGTGATTTTGCAATGGGAGCCGTTTTAGGACAAAGGATTGAAAAACGATTTCAACCTATATATTATGCTAGTAAGACGTTACAAGGAGCACAAACAAATTACACAACTACTGAAAAAGAACTCCTTGCTATTGTCTTTGCTTTTGACAAATTTCGATCATATCTCGTTCTAGCTAAAACGGTGGTCTATACCGACCATTCTGCTCTTAGATACCTATTTTCGAAACAAGATGCTAAACCAAGATTAATCTGTTGGATCTTACTCTTACAAGAGTTCGATATTGAAATCCGAGATAAAAAAGGAGCAGAAAATCTCGCAGCTGATCATCTTTCTCGTCTTGAAAATCCTGAATTAGAAGTTCTAAATGAATCGGCCATACAAGACAACTTTCCTGATGAATATCTATTGAAGATAGATTATAATGAAATCCCATGGTTTGCAGACTATGCAAACTACTTAGTTTGTGGATACCTTGAAAAAGGATTATCATGCCAAAAACGAAAGAAATTCTTCAGTGATATAAAGTTGTCCCGATGGAAGATCCACACTTAGTTTCTGGGAAGATCCACATTTGTTTAAAAGTTGTCCCGATGGAATAATACGCCGATGTGTATTTGGAAATGAAGCTAGTAAAATCTTAAACCATTGTCACACAGGACCAACAGGAGGGCATTATGGGCCTCAATTAACAGCAAGAAAAGTTTATGAAACTGGATTCTATTGGCCTACAATTTACAAAGACGCACACCTTTTTTGCAAATCCTGTGATGCTTGTCAAAGAGCCGGAAAAATAAGTCAACGTGATGAAATGCCACAAAATGTCATCCAAGTATGTGAAGTATTTGACATTTGGGGTATTGACTTTATGGGTGCATTTCCAAAATCTCATAATAATCTCTACATTCTCGTTGCCATTGATTATGTATCTAAATGGGCGGAAGCACAAGCTCTCCCAACTAATGATGCACGAGTTGTAGTCAACTTTTGTAAAACGTCTTTTTGCAACGTTTGGAACACCGAAAGCTTTAATAAGTGATCGGGGTACTCATTTCTGTAATAATCAACTTGAGAAAGTTCTCAAAAGATATGGAGTAACTCATAAAATCTCCACCGCATATCATCCACAAACAAGTGGACAAGTTGAAAATACCAACCGAGCTTTAAAACGTATTCTAGAGAAAACCGTTGGATCAAATCCGAAGGAATGGTCCATTAAATTGGAGGATGCACTCTGGGCTTTTAGAACAGCCTACAAAACTCCAATTGGAACCACACCTTTTAGACTCGTTTATGAAAAAGCATGTCATCTTCCAGTAGAAATTGAACACAAAGCATTTTGGGCTTTGAAGACATGTAATCTTGATTTACATGAAGCTGGACGTCTACGGTTAAGTCAACTAAACGAATTAGAAGAATTAAGACATGAAGCATACGAAAATTCGTTAATCTATAAGGAAATAACAAAGAAATGGCATGATAAAAGAATCAGAAGTTCAAAAGAATTTAAAGAAGGAGACAGAGTTCTTCTTTTCAATTCACGATTCAAGCTATTTCCTGGAAAATTGAAATCAAGATGGTCTGGACCATTCATAGTCAAAAGAGTTTTCCCATACGGAACGATAGAATTAATAAATTCAAATGGGATTGAATTTAAAGTTAATGGTCACAGAGTTAAACATTACATAGATAGTCCAATGGAAGTCGACAACGAAGTTAATCACAATTTCAACACCACAGCTAACTAAGTGTGGGGAGAATCAAGTCTTTAAAGGATAATATGTATTACTGTTAGAATTAGATTGTCTATTTTCATGTAGTTCTCGAAAATGGAACCCGAATGGTCTTTCCCTAGCAGACCCTAAAGAACCAGTCTTCTCCCCCCATTCTGAATTTTTATTTTTTTTAGGAAATGAAGACTGCCTGTGAACTAAACCATGATCTAATGCTACATGCTTTGATCACTAAACGTAGTAATGACACACTACCGAGTGAAATAGTATCAGTAATCAGAGAAAGATTGGACGGAGTAAGAAAAGAATCCAGATGCGAAGATAATAAGTTACAATTTGGTAAAGGAAAATCAAAATCCGCAGTGAAAAGAAGAGCACGACACCTTGAAAGATGTCACAAATGCGGAAAATGGTCACATGGAGGTAAATGTTCAAATAATCAAACCTATTCAAACACCGAATTTGTTACTTTATGCAGAGACGGACCGTTCATATGTTTAGAAGAAAAAACACTGAATGCTCGAGGTTACGCCTATGTAGCCATGGAAAATCAATTAAACCGACTATCTTATGAATGGGATAGATCATATCACTAAGAATACTATCTCACAGGTAAGTCTGTACAGTTTTTTGTTTTTATTTTTTAATTTTTTATTTTTAACCTTTTGATAATAAACGCTAATTTTTTTCGCTATAAAGTATTAAATTGATATTAAATAAAATTAGGTTTGGCGACCGAAATTATTGATACCATTCAAAAATTTATTACATCACTGCAAAATTTAACGTTTATTCTTAAGGTATAAATATCTTTAATCAATCAACCCAAAATATTTCAAAAATTGTTCATGAGTTAAATTAGGTCATGGAACCGAAATTACTTTACCGAAAAGAGGGGCGCATGTTTTTGATAATATTTGATTGATTAAAGTGGGATAAAAGCCAAAAAGATTTTTAATTTTATTTTTACAATGTTTTAAAATTAATATATAAAAATTAAAATAATATTGTAAACTTTTTAAAATTAATATATTTAAAATTGTAAATATTTGAAAAATTAATCTTTTCAATATAAGTTTGTATGTTTAAAAACAAAAATATAATATAAGTTTGGTGTGAATTTTTAATTTTTATTATATGAATTTTGAATTTTATGCATTTTAAATTTAAGTTTGGTGTGAATTTAAAAACAAAAATTTACTTTATTTCGCTAAGTTAAAAATATGATTTTTAAAATTCGTCATAAGTTGAAGACTAGGTCTTTGAACCGAAATTGCTTTACCCGAGGAAGGGACGAAAACTTTTATTACCATTATTTTTAATCTTATTGAATTAAAGTATGCCAAAAATATTAAAAAACCCAAAAATCTAAGCTTTTAAAACAATCGCTTGAAAAAGACAAATTTTAAAATTTTTTTGAAGGACGGACTAGGACATCGATCCGAAACGACCTCGTCCTAAATAACAAAGGAAAACAAAATTTTAAATTTATTTTATATTTGTTTTATAAGTTAAGATTTTATTTAAAAAAAAAATATATCAAACCCCGGGACTCGCGGAGTGTGAAGGGTCAAACACCGCGACTCGCGGAGGGACCAAAACCCAGAAAAAAATAAAAACGTAAACTGATCAGTCCACACACCACACCACAAAAATACTGCGAAATAACACCCGAAAAAAAACCCGAGAAAACACTCTCAAATTCACAATTTTTCACCGTTAATCATCAAATCTTTTACTAAAATCATGTTAAGAAGGATGCTATCAAGGAATTACTCAAGAAAAACGGTAATTTTCTACACCTAAACACCATTTAATCCGAAAATTGGTGTTCTTGAGCAATTTTATACCCAATTCGATTTTGATGTTTTTTAGTATAATTATGCTTAAATTGCTTATGTATTATGCTTGTATAACCTAGATTGATGCTATTTAACATGATTAGAAGCCTTAAACTTCAAATTTTGAGTAATCTAGGGTTTGTGTTCTTGAGCAATTTGGGGCTTTTTGATATAAACAGGTTATGGCCGATTTTTGTCATGAATTGTTGCTAAATTAAGTAGTGTAACATGTTTAGGTAGTTAAATGATCCAAACTTTGAGCCTAAACATGATTTTGAGAATTAAAGTGGACTTTTTCAAGTCTAAAATTCATGAACTTTATTTTTGAGAGATAATGCCAATTGAGACTTGTTTAATTGCTAGTAATGATTATTTTGACATGTTATTTGAGTTGAATGCTTATGAACTTGGCGAACATTTTCGTATATGCTTATTTGAAAAAGTGTAGATTTGATAAAAATATGAAAATGAGCTTAAGTTTGATATAAATTGGACATGTTATTGTAATTATTTTGATTGATGATTTTGCTGACATTAATGCATATTTGGATGCACAAAAATTGTGTTTGATGTGTTTTGCAGACTGAAAGGGGTGAATCTTCATCCCAAGCTCGCAATGCTCCTCCTGAGAATGCGGACCAACAGGAGGTGGATAACTACTACAAGCAAGATATACCTCATCCAGTAATGACATTTTCTGATATGCACTTAGAAGATTTGCACCCGAACTTGAGATTTGACAGACGTTGGATAGATTATCCAAAATACCAAAGAGGATTGAATACTCTTCATTCTAAAGCTGTTGAGGTACCTAGGGTCATAGAATGGGGACCATTAGAAGCTGTAGAATTGGCCGGGCCAATTAGGGAATTACTTGCACATAGGTATGGTAATTCTACTTTCAACGATTAGGTACGGTTATTCAACATGCGTAAACCTGTATATAAAGTATGGTATGAAGAATTGTTGTGTAGTATAGAGTTAAATGATCGGGTAGCTAGTTTAACCGATCGATCTTTTATTAGATTTTTGTTAGGAGGTTCGATGCGACACATGTCTTTACTAGACATGGCTCAGGCCTTACGTATATATACGCCTGAGGAGTTAGCATCTGCCGATTGTAGAGGGTTGATACTAAATGGTAGAAAGATAGACGAAAATTTTGATACGCATGGTGTATGGAGTCAAATGACTAGCCATCACCGATTTAAAGGGGGAAATTACTCTTATTTGGATATAGATAGAGCTGAATTAAGAGTAATTCATAGGTTTTTAGCTAATTCGATTACACAATGAGGTAAGAATAAGGAAAAGGTAAATGAGCAGGATTTGTTTTACCACATGTGTATTCGAGACCCACAAAGCGCTGTAAGTATACCATATTGTGTGGGTTATTATTTATCAGCTATGGTTAGGGGGATGAGACCGCATTGCATAATAGGAGGTGGTATATTTATTACTTTGATTGCTGAATATCTCAATGTGGATATAAGTCGGGGGGATTATTAATCGAAGAACCAGAACCCCAAGATACAATAGGTTTAAATCTATACC
This sequence comes from Rutidosis leptorrhynchoides, assembly GCF_046630445.1. Taxonomy (NCBI): domain Eukaryota; kingdom Viridiplantae; phylum Streptophyta; class Magnoliopsida; order Asterales; family Asteraceae; genus Rutidosis; species Rutidosis leptorrhynchoides. The sequence continues at coordinate 212,116,939 of NC_092343.1, forward strand.
ATGGTGCTAAAGTTTTGAAGAGGCGAAATAACGCCACAGTACGATATAATGGTAGACATCCACAGGTTGAGAGAAACTAACAGCAAGGTAATGTAGGAGGGGGAAATGAAATGGCAGAAATGCAAAGGTTTATAGCTTCACAAGAGTATGAAAATGCTAGACATAGAGCATTTGAAGATTGGCAAGTTCATCAAAACCAAATCATAGCTTATTGCCAACATATAGGTAGAAACTATATTCCTACCCCAACGCCCATATTCCCTCCCTGGTCTATAGAGATGCAACCACTGTATCCTACGTATAACCCAGGAGAAGCATTTTATAGCACATATGGTTATGCATGGAACCCCTTCTGGTATCAGTATCATCCCTAGTCTACTTAGTTTTTTATTTTATTTTATTATTTGTAATGTTGATACATTTAATACTTATGTTGGATTTGTAATAGTTTTATAATTTTCTAAATTTTATTATTAGATTTTAATTATTTTTGAATGTGGGGTAATATACCAAACTTCAAAAATATGTATATATGTTTGCAGTTTATCTTATGTACACAACAGGGTAAAATAACGCATTTTCAAAGACTGGCATTAAGTTCAGCAAAAGCAACTAATTTTGACGACAAGATGAAAAATATATGTGAAATAACAACAAGACGGAATGAACAAATGATATGCACCATTTATCATTCAGCAAGCAAATACAAATATGTTTGGAAACTTTGGTAAAATTTAATCATTTCTACGATAATCACCCTCAATAATTTAAATTGGTACTGATTTCTTGCAAATGAGGGCATTGCAAGATCTTAAGTGTGGGAAGGGGTTAAATTCTTTCGGATTTTTAATATTTTTTTACTTCATACACTTAGTTACCATTAAAAATACTAGTAAAGCAGTAGTTGTATTATAATCTAGTACTCTCTGATAATAAAGAACAGCCCTAGTCTTATATACTGACTACCCACTTCTAGTAAAATTTTTTAAAATTTTCAACTAAATGAACTCAAAATCATGTTTATACATATTTATGAATGATAAAACTAGGTGTTAACACCGAATTTATTGTTACCTCGGAAAGGACATAAATTGAGAAACAAACCAAAATGTTAAAATTCATTTAAAATGGAATAAAGGACAATAAAAAGGAAAATAAAAGCCAAGTGTGGGAAATTTTCACCGAGTTATTCAAAATACATATCAAATATTTTTGTACAAATAATTGAAAATACTTTTGTTTTGGACGATAATTAACTGTTTCACCCGATGAAAGAAAAGAAGAGATGGATCTACACGATGAATCAATTCCATCGTTAAAAGGAAGTAAAGTCTTCCGAAAAAGAAACGCGCTTCTTGATTTAGGTCATGAAATTGTCGTCCAGACCAGCTGTAGGTTGACGAAAAACCTAGAAAAGTCATCACTAAAATCAGCAGGAAATCCACGGACCTCAGCATTAAACAGGGTCGCTAAGTGGTCAGATTTATCCTAACCATGAGAAGGATTTATCTCGTACAATGGGGGGCACCGTGCAAATTAGCTGGATAAGACTAATGAATCAGATCCCCAGAAAGGATAATCTCCTTAAAGATTAAAAATCAGCTTTTAAGACTGATATTACTCAATCCTAGAGATTGACCTTAAAGATTAAGAATTACAAACTCATGGAATTCGATGATATCTAAACTCGAGCCTGAACGAGAAAATATTTTGATCAAAATTACAAACCGATTGGTTTTCTGAAAACCCATTTTCAATGCGTTCATTACCATTGAACGTAAAATCCTAAGAATTCACCTGGAATTCATTAGGTCACCTGAACCAAATCGGGTGTCAATCGTAAGAACGGTGGTTGCATAGCATGGTCAAAGACAGGACCTTGTGCCAAATCGGAAAATTATAAGGGTGAGCTTTACTATTTCTCCTACAAAGAATAGTAATTGCGTCCGACACGTTATAGACCATAATTAAAAGCATGTCAGGGGACATTGCCTTAACAGTTGCTTGTTCAACGCTTTCCTTTACAACCAGACGGTAGTTTACCGAAAGGTAATATACGGGACAAGTAAACTGGACGTGTTGCTTTCCAAATACAAGGTTAGCAAGTGGGTGACACAAAACCATAAGTTTTGAGCTAAAATTTTCAAATATGAAACCCACCAAACCCACAAAAATAATTTGCAAACACGGTGAAGGGTTATTCCGGAAAACTTATCTAGGGTAAAAACTAGATTTAATTTTCAAAAGATCAAATGTTTTCATAAAGATCCAATTTCCTTAAAGGATCTAAATTTTTATAGTCATATGGGACTGTAAACCACAACGTTACTACCATTGTTTATACCGCCGTAAAGAAATCACTGATGTACAAAGTGTGAAGAATAAAGAAGTGATTCTAGTATTTCAAGACTATATTGCTTGAGGACAAGCAACGCTCAAGTGTGGGAATATTTGATAATGCTAAAAACGAACATATATTTCATAGCATTATTCCCCAAGAAAGACAAGCTTTTAGTTGCAATTGTTCTATTTACAAGTGATATTCGTTTAAATATTAAAAGGTGAAGACAAAAGACAGATTCGACGAATTGAAGACGCAAAGGTCCAAAAAGCTCAAAAGTACAAAATACAATCAAAGAGGTTCCAATTATTGATAAGAAACGTCTCAAAATTACAAGAGTACAAGATTCAAAATGCAAAGTACAAGATATTAAATTGTACGCAAGGACGTTCGAAAATCCGGAACCGGGACATGAGTCAACTCTCAACGCTCGATGCAATGGACTAAAAATTACAAGTTAACTATGTATATAAATATAATATAATATATAATTAATTATATTAATTATATATATATTACATTTATAAAATAAACCGTCGGCAAAGAAAGAAGCCAAAGTTGTGAGCTGGAATTTCAAACTCCGCGACTCGCGGAGTTTGAAGGAAGAAATGGCAGCGACTCGCGGAGTTCCCCTGGACTCAATTCCCTATAAAAGCCAACGCAGTTCGACAAATTTTAATATCAATAATCTATCTCTCTCTCAATATATACGTAAATATATATATATATATATATATATATATATATATATATATATATATATATATATATATATATATATATATATATATATATATATATATATATAAAATTTATATTTTAATTTTAATTTTAATTTTAAATCCTAATAATAAGGGTATGTTAGCGAATGTTGTAAGGGTGTAAGTCGAAATTTTGTCCGTGTAACACTACGCTATTTTTAATCATTGTAATTTATGTTCAACCTTTTTACATTAATGTCTCGTAGCTAAGTTATTATTATGCTTATTTAATCCGAAGTAATCATGATGTTGGGCTAATTACTAAAATTGGGTAATTGGGCTTTGTACCATAATTGGAGTTTGGACAAAAGAACGACACTTGTGGAAATTAGACTATGGGCTATTAATGGGCTTTATATTTGTTTAACTAAATGATAGTTTGTTAATGTTAATATAAAGATTTATAATTGGACGTACCCATAAATTACCATATACACTCGATCGGACACGATGGGCAGGGTATTTATATGTACGAATAATCGTTCATTTAACCGGACACGGGAATGGATTAATAGCCACTAGAATAATTAAAACAGGGGTGAAATTATGTACAAGGACACTTGGTATAATTGATAACAAAGTATTAAAACCTTGGGTTACCCTCAGTCGACATCCTGGTGTAATTATTAAACAAAGTATTAAAATCTTGTTACAGTTTAAGTCCCCAATTAGTTGGAATATTTAACTTCGGGTATAAGAATAATTTGAAGAGGACACTCGCACTTTATATTTGTGACTGATGGACTGTTATGGACAAAAACTAGACGGACATATTAAATAATCCAGGACAAAGGACAATTAACCCATGGGCATAAAACTAAAATCAACACGTCAAGCATCATGATTACGGAAGTTTAAATAAGCATAATTATTTTATTTCATATTTAATTTCCTTTATTTTATATTTAATTGCACTTCTAATTATCGCATTTTATTTTATTGTTATTGTATTTAATTGCACTTTTAATTATCGTACTTTTAATTATCGCAAGTTTATTTTATCGCACTTTTATTTATCGCAATTTCATTATTGTTATTTACTTTACGCTTTAAATTTAGTCTTTTATTTATTTAATATTTTACATTTGGTTTTAACTACGACTAAAGTTTTAAAATCGACAAACCGGTCATTAAACGGTAAAAACCCCCCTTTATAATAATAATATTACTTATATATATTTGTATTTTTATAAAAGTAAACTAATATAGCGTTAAGCTTTGTTTAAAGATTTTCCCTGTAGAACGAACCGGACTTATTAAAAACTACACTACTGTACGATTAGGTACACTGCCTATAAGTGTTGTAGCAAGGTTTAAGTATATCCATTCTATAAATAAATAAATATCTTGTGTAAAATTGTATAATATTTAATAGTATTTCCTTGTAAAATTTAATAGTATTTTATACCCCTTAGCTTCACACATCAACTTCACTCACCACTTTCCCCGAACGCATTATGGCCAACTGATAATGCTAAAAACGAACATATATTTCATAGCATTATCCTTCAAGAAAGACAAGCTTTTAGTGTAATTGTTCTATTTACAAGTGATATTCGTTTAAATATTAAAAGGTGAAGACAAAAGACAGATTCGACGAATTGAAGACGTAAATGACCAAAACGCTAAAAAGTACAAAGTACAATCCAAGAGGTTCAATTTATTGATGAGAAACGTCTAGAAATTACAAGAGTACGAGCCGCGAAATGCAAAGTACAAGATATTAAATAGTACGCAAGGACGTTCGAAAATCCGAAACCGAGACATGAACCAACTATCAACGCGCAACGCAATGGACCTAAAATTACGAGTCAACTAGGCACAAGAATATAATATATATATATATATATATATATATATATATATATATATATATATATATATATATATATATATATATATATATAATTATATAAAATTATATATATAATATTATATATTAAATAAACTCAGCAGCCCACATTTTAGTTGACAATGTGAGCTGGTACAACTGGCTATGCGATCGCATGGCCAGGTAGTGTTAAAGTCATGCGATCGCATGAGGGGCTGTAGCTGGCCAAGTCCTATAAATTGCAACGTTTTCGGCCTAATTATGTACACTTTTTTTCTAATCTCTTACTCTCTCAATATATTTATATTTATATTTTAATTATAATTTTAATTTTAATATTAAAGTTTAATAATAATAATAAGGTTATGTTAGCGAATGTTTTAAGTTTGTAAGTCGAAACTCTGTCCGTGTAACGCCACGCTATTAATAATCATTGTAAGTTATGTTCAACCTTTTTAAATTAATGTCTCGTAGCTAAGTTATTATTATGCTTATTTAAGCCGAAGTAATCGTGATGTTGGGCTAACTATTAAGATTGGGTAATTGGGCTTTGTACCATAATTGGGGTTTGTACAAAAGACCGACACTTGTGGAAATTGGACTATGGGCTATTAATGGGCTTTATATTTGTTTAATTGAATGATAGTTCGTTAATTTAATATAGAGATTTACAATTTGACGTATCTATAAATAACCATATACACTCGATCAGACACGATGGGCGGGATTTTTATAAGTACTAATAATCGTTCATTTAACTGGACACGGGGATGGATTAATAGTCAATGGACTCATTAAAACAGGGGTGGATTACATACAAGGACACTTGGTGTAATTGTTAATAAAGTATTAAAACCTTGGATTGCACACAGTCGATAGCCTGGTGTAATCATTAACAATGTATTAAAACCTTATTACAGTTTAAGTTCCCAATTAGTTAGAATATTTGACTTCGGGTATAAGGATAATTTGACGAGGACACTCGCACTTTATATTTATGACTAATGGACTGTTATGGACAAAAACTAGATGGACATATCAAATAATCCAGGACAAAGGACAATTAACCCATGGCAATAAAGTAAAATCAACATGTCAAACATCATGATTACGGAAGTTTAAATAAGCATAATTCCTTTATTTTATATCTCATCGTACTTTTATTTACTGTCATTTTATTTATTGCACTTTTAATTATCATACTTTCAATTATCGCATTTTTATTTATCGTCATTTACTTTATGCCTTAAATTAAGTCATTTGTATATTCAATATTTTACATTAGGTTTGAATTGTGACTAAAGTTTTAAAATCGACAAACCGGTCATTAAACGGTAAATTCCCCTTTTATAATAATAATAATATTACTTATACACACACACACACACACACATATATATATAGTTTTAAAAATATAGCGCTAAACTTGGCTAGCTCCCTGCGGAACGAACTGGACTTACTAAAAACTACACTACTCTACGATTAGGTACAATGCCTATAGTGTTGTAGAAAGGTTTAGGTATATCCACTCTATAAATAAATAAATAACTTGTGTAAAATTGTAGCGTATTTAATAGTATTTCGTAATAAAAATATAACTATTTCGTATACACCTCGCACAACATCAAGTATTTTTGGCGCCGCTGCCGGGGACTCACTTAACGCCGAAGCTAAACGTTATAAAAAAAGATTTTTAATCTATTTTTGTAAAAAAATACGTTTTAAATATTAAAAACATAAAAAAAATATAGTATATATAATTATTTAAGTGTTTAAGTAAAAATAAAATATATTTATAAAAAGTATAAAAGTATTTTTTAAATATAATTATAAATATTACTTATATATTATTTATATAAATTAAAAATCATAAAAAAAAATTATAAAAGTAATCGGGCCGACACTGTAGCAGCCCAAACATTTGAACTGCATCCGCAGGTCATGCAACCGCATGACAATAAAACTAACACTCCATGCGATCGCATGGAGTGACTTGATAGACCTGAAACCTTAGTCTGATCGAATTAGGGTTAGTAATTAATATTAATTATAATTAAGTTTAGGGTTAGATTTTATAATTATTATTATTATTAGGGTTTAATTAAATAATAATTAATGTTTGTTTTTAGTTATAATTTGTAATATTAAGTTTAATTATTATTATTAAATATATAAATTAATACTTTTATAAAATAAATAATATAAAAATAATATTTTTATAAAAATTGTATTTTCATAACTTTAAGTTTTATTTTTATATTTTCATATTTTTTTAATCGTTTAAATTGTATATTTATCGTTCGTAATTAGTTTTAAGATTAGTTTTTACCGTAGTTTATTTTTATTTCTAGATTTTTAGGCTTTGCCGTAAAATCCGTTAAGTGCTTTTTCTTTAGACTAAGATTTAGGTGCTTTAGAATTTTACGACGCCGTTTTAAGATTTTAGTACTTTTTAAGTTATTGCTGTTTTGAATATAGAATTCATTTTAAGCTTTAATACCTTTAGACGTAAGTTTTAATTTTTAGTTTTTAGACTTTTAAGTTTCGACGTTTTTCTTTCTTATTTTTGTTTTTCGACCTTTTATTTTTCAACATTTTTCGACGCGCTCTTTTTCTTTCTTATTTCTCGACGCTCTAGTTTTTTAGGACATAGAATTTTTTTATTTTCTTTAAAACTTCGACGAAAAATTATTTTAAGCGGTTAAATTGACAGAAATCCAAAATTTTATGGTTCGTAGTAATAGTTGGATTTGTCAGTGGCGAGTTGTGGGCTTCCGATTTAAAGGGTCCTAGCTACCTGCTGCATCTATTGGCTATTCGAAACGTGGGCAAAATCAGAAAAGTCTATTAAGTTGATAGATTTAATAATTTTTATTTTTATAACTAATAGGATATTCATTGAATGCACCGAGCAAAACGTTCACCACCTTTCATACGTTCACCACCTGTAACTCGATCAAGACATCTAGCCAATATTGTTTCCATTGATTTTTCTTTAGAATCGTCATCTAGTCAACCAAGTACTCCAATTCAAATTTCCGATAATCCATTTTTTGAACCTGACCTCACAATTGAGAATCCGGAGGATATTCAAGGACAATTCAGAGATCCTGAACCACTAATCATTCCTCCCGAACCACAAATCACTCATCCAGAAATTGTCGAGGAAGAAACCATTAAGTCAGAATCCTCTAGTGATTCAGATTCAACAAATTCAATCATGGAAAATCTGGAACCTCTAAGTATGGAAGACCGAATGAGGGCTAAACGCACTGGCCAAGGTAATGCATTACTCAACTAGACATTAATGCACCAGATTATGAAATCAAAGGACAAATCCTACACATGGTAACTAATCAATGCCAATTTAGTGGTGCATCGAAGGAAGATACAAACGAACATCTTCGTACCTTTAATAGGATCTGTACTCTATTCAAAATCAGAGAAGTTGAGGATGAACAAATCTATCTCATGTTATTTCCCTGGACATTAAAGGGGAAAGCCAAAGATTAGTTAAAATCGTTACCTGAAGGGGCGATTGATACATGGGATGTCTTAGTTGAAAATTTTCTTAAACAATTCTTTCCGGCATCTAAAGCCGGTATACTTCAAGGAGAAATAGTTATGTTCACACAGAAGCCAAATGAAACTCTATATGAGGCATGGACAAGATTTGGAAAGTTGTTGAGAGGATGTTGTAACATCCCGCATTTTTCCGTTAAATTATTTTAACGCCCGTCTTTTTTTTTTAGATAATATCTTCTGTTATCTAAATTCGTACTTTTCGTTGACTAACGTTCTAATATTTCCGTTATTTAATTATAACATCACTCGTTTACTCGAGCATTTTTAAAATATTCGTTCGGTAAAATCCCGCACCCGCTTTTAAACTCGAGGGACCGGAGTTGCCAAGTGGGCAAACTAGTTGACTAGGTCAACTAGTCAACCCACTTTCTACCATTCATTCATTTTCATCATCTCCCTCATCTCTTTTTCTCTCCATCTCAAGAACACACACAAACACTCAATTTAATCATTCATCATCTAAATTCGATCTGGGAGGCCAACATCAAAACAAATTACATATTTGGAATCCTCTCTTCATCCTCTACAAATTAATACCAACTTCATCTCGTTTGGGTAATATTTCTAAAACTCTAGATTTCCTCAAATTCGTGTTTTTGACTTGAAATGGTGTTAGTTAGTGTCTATGGCTCGTGTGTAACATGAATATATGTTTTGTTTGCTCGATTTGTTGTTTTGAGTAACTAACATACACACTTGAAATGGGTGTGCTTAATCCTTGATTTTGGTTGATTAAATGTTGTTAAATGCTAAAGTTCATGTATTAAAAGTGTTACTAGCATCATTAACTTCAATTTGATGTGTAGGTTGATTTGGAATACATCACTAACATGATTATTGATTTTATGAGTTTGGGTTAGGGTTTGATAGCTTTTAAAATGAAATTTTGATACTTTGAATGCCATGAAATGTTATTAGTAAGTGTTTAGTTGTAATGTATGTTTCATTACCTTCAAAACGGCGTATCGTATGTGTAAATTGGATTCTCAAGTCAAGAAATGCATTTTATGAACTTGAACCATTGATTTGAACGTTTAACGATCATTCGACGAGGTTTTTGTTGTGGTAATGTAAGACCCTAACCAGTTTGTACAGCAGTGTAAATATGTTACTTAGAGTGTGGGTGATGTTGTGCTGTTAAACAGAAGTCACTGAGTGAGTGAGCCTAGTGCGCGCCGCGCACACTAAAGGGAGCGCGCCGCGCACCCCTTACTGTAGCCGGGTTCCAGCTTTTTAAATCAGATATTTTGATGGGCATTTTGGTAAATTCACTTATGGACGGGTTAGAGACAGATAGGTCAGTTTGTGGAGCACCATTACTCCATAATCAACAACCTTATCACTTTAACTTTGATTCTAGAGAGAGATTGTGATTTTTGAGAGAGAAAGCTTAAATCCAAGAGGAAGGAGCTTGTTTTGGGTTAAAGTTCAAGCATTAAAGTCGTTCATCTTATCTCTAGCTTCGTTGTGGTGGTTGTGGTATGTTCTAATTTTATTTTCCTTACTTTGATTTAGTGTAAGGGTTAGGGTTTGAGTAAATGATGAACACAAAACCCATTATTGGTGATTTTGGGTGTTCTTGGGTAAAATTGAGTCTTGAATACTAATTGGTGACTAGTCTAGGGTTTCAAAGTATTAAATGATGTTTATGAACTCTAATTGGTGAGTTAATTGCTAACACACCTAGTTATTTAGTAAATGGGTGTTGGTTAGTTAGTGGATGACCCGAAATGGGTGTGTTGTCTTAAAATGGTTATTTGGGTAATAAATTGACCTAGTTTGGAAAGATGGGTATGAATTACCTTAATTATGTATTAGTTGGTGTTGTTGGACCTTAATCACTAGCTTTAAAGTGATTAGTGGTGGTCTTGACTTTAATTGGGCGGTTTTGGTATAAATGGGCGATTTAATACATTAAGTCATTAAATGCTCATGTGTAAGTGTTAGTATTGAGTCCACTTAGCTTGTGTGTTGATCAAGTACTTATTATATTAGGTATTTTGCTTTGAAGCTTGTGGAGGTTGAAATCGTCATCTAATTGTTAAGGTGAGTGGAATAATTATATGCGTATGTATATAATGTATCTATTTGTTGTAGCGTGAAAGGTGTAGTGTCGAGGTGTTAAGACACCACGTTTCACGTGAAGAGTGTAGCATCGAGATGTTAAGATGCCACTCGGGTGTAGCATCGAGGTGTTAAGATGCCACCTAGGAGTGTAGTGTCGAGGTGTTAAGACACCACTCCGTAAAATAACGAGTGAAGCATCGAGGTTTTAAGATGCCACTCGGGGTGAAGTGCCGAGGTGTTAAGGTGCCACCCTAGGGGTTAGTGGTGCGAGGTGTTAAGTGCCCTAACGGATGTTATGAACACCGATGGCGTTTTCGCGAGTGCCGTTCCCTTGTACTATTGGTTAACCATGGTTACTTGTGTTGTAAGCATATTATATCATTTCGAGTTATATTATTATGCGGTTGTTGCTAGCTTGTGGTATTGGAGATTATAGCTTGTTAATGTGACGATAAGCTAATTGTGTTGCTAGCATGTTTGCGGTTGGTGTAAGTGCATGCAAGTAGGTATAATTATATATGTATTCGTATAATTATTGCATTCACTAACCTTTGCTTACCCTCTCGTTGTTTACCATTTTTATAGGTTCGGTTTTGGACAAGGGTAAGGGCATCGTATTGGACTAGAGATCCCTCTTGATGCTAGGGGACGCTTTTGGCTTTAGTAGCTCTTGGAGTTTGACCGGTAGTTGGGTAGTTTAATCCCAAACGCCATGCTCATTGTGTAATTTGGAACTTAAACTTTTTGGTGGTCGAAACTCTAAACTTGTATTAAACTTGTATTTTGGGTCGTGTGGGCCCCACTTGTAAAAAATCATTTTTATGTTTGATTCGTGTGAGTTTTACATATATGAGTTTGTTGTGAAAAGCGTTCGGTCTAAAAGTGTCGGGAAGTCGAAGATCTTTTCGCGAAAAATGGACATTTTGGTCAGAACTGTCTCAGGCCTTGTGCGCGCCGCGCATAGGCAGTGGTGCGTGCCGCGCACCCTCCAGATCAGTTTTAAATTTTTTTTTATTCCGCGTATTTGGTTGGTTAACGGGTTGGGTCGTTACAAGTGGTATCAGAGCATGGTCTAAGGGATTTAGGTGACTTGAGATAGGCGCCTAGACTTAGACTTTTTGTGTGCGCGTTTATGCGGGACTTGAAGGACTTTGGGTCGGATCGGGATTGGTTTGTGCATAGGTTTATGTAAACTAATCATGTGCTATTTGTTATGTATGTTTAGCGAGCATCGAGCGAGATGGACGTTGTACTAGCAAGTTAATGCGACGTGCTCGCGTAACAATGATTAGCTACCATTGTTACGGGCGCAAATCGTGTCGAACGAGCAATGTACGACGATTGTTGAGCAAGATGGGTAGTGTGGTGTATATGTATATACTTATGTGTTAAATCATTTTCGTCTCGTTGTTTAATCTATTCCGTCTTATAGAATGAAGATGAGAAACGGGCATGATATCAACGGCGGAGGTACTAGTGAAGAAGTCGAGTTTACGGCCAAGGTTGAGGCCATTTTGAAAAGGCATCATGAAGCTTTTCTCGAGGACGTTAAGAAGATGTTCCTAGACACGATTGACGAGCAATTAGTCAATGTGGTAAGGGAGCAAGTTAAGGCCATTCTTCGCGAAGATAATGTGGGAAGACGGGACTTTTTCTATAAGAATTTCAAGGACTCTCAACCTCCCTCTTTTGATGGTGAAAGAGATCCTCTTAAGAGCGCCCGTTGGATCTCCGATATGGAGGGGGCCTTCCGTACTTGTGAATGTCCTCTCGATAAGAGGACAAGGTACGGGTGTAGTATGTTGAGGGGCGATGCCAAGTTGTGGTGGGACGCAAAGCTCCAAGTTTATGGTGAAGAGCAATGCATGGAATTCACTTGGGATGAATTCAAGTCCGAATTTTTCAAGGAATACCGAACTTCGGCCGATCTTACTAGGCTTAAGGACGAGTTACGTTCCTTGAGGCAAGGGTCGATGGATTTGAACACTCTCAAATCCGTGTTTTTGTCCAAGACCCAATTTTGCCCGGAGTACGTCGGGAATGATAAAATGTTGAAGGAAGATTTCTATCGAACCTTGAATGACAACTATCAAGATAAGATTAGTGTGAACGTAGTGAAAAGCTTTGATGAGTTGTTTGACATGGCCAAAGGTTTCGAGTCGCTCATCTTAAGAAAGAGTGGTTTTACTTTTGGCAAGAGAAAAAGTGAAGGTTCGAGCTATTCAAACTTTTCGAACAAAAAGAACAAGAAAAGTTCCGAAAGTGTCAATAGCGTGAGGAAGGGCGCTTCTGGTGGTTTTACTTTTACGTGCTATAATTGTGGGCAAGCGGGTCATATGGCTCGTGATTGTCCAAAACCATCTTCCGGAAACAAGCTCACTTGTTTTAATTGCGGTAAAGAAGGGCATAAGAAGCCGGAGTGTCCCGATTTGCGCAACGATAATGTTAAGCATCTAGAGAAGGCGGCGGGTACGGCTAGGGGTCGCAACTATTTGATGACCAATGATGAGGCCAAGCAATCCAATGAAGTCGTCTCAGGTACTTTCATAGTTAACTCTAATCCAGCACGGATACTTTTTGATAGTGGGGCTAATTTGTCCTTTGTGTCGCCTCGATTTGTGCCTAAGTTAAATAAACCGCTAGTTAAGTTAAGTCATCCGGTAGAAGTTGAAATAGCGGATGGCAAGACGGCGCTAGTGGTTGAGGTGTGTAAGAATTGTAATGTTGTATTTGGTTCCGAAACGTTTAAGATCGATCTTATTCCGATGACTTTGGGTGATTTTGATATTGTTATTGGTATGGATTGGCTCGATCTTAATAGAGCCGATATTGCATGCCATGATAAATTCATTCGGGTGAAGACCCCAAGTGGGGGAGAGTTAATTATTCATGGTGATAAGCGAAGGAGATCGGTGCCGATATGCACTTTTGCACGGGCACGTCGTTTTGTTGTTACCGGTGGCATGGCTTTCCTTGCTCATGTTGTTGATACTCGCAATGATCCACCACCTATTCGTGAAATTCTGGTTGTTAGTGAATTCGAAGACGTCTTTCCGGACGAATTACCGGGTGTTCCGGCGGAAAGACAAGTTGAGTTTCGTATTGAGTTGGTTCCGGGAGCTACTCCCATTGCTAAAACTCCTTATCGTTTAGCACCAACGGAAATGCAAGAGTTGTTAAATCAAACCCAAGAGTTGCTCGAGAAGGGTTTTATTCGACCGAGTGCTTCGCCATGGGGCGCTCCGGTGTTATTTGTGAAGAAGAAAGATGGTAGTATGCGTATGTGCATTGATTACCGTGAGTTGAATAAAGTAACGATCAAGAATCGTTATCCGTTACCTAGGATTGACGATTTGTTTGATCAACTTCAAGGTGCAACGTATTTCTCTAAAATCGACCTACGGTCCGACTATCACCAAATGCGGGTCCGTGAGGAAGACATCGAGAAAACAGCTTTTCGAACGCGTTATGGGCATTTTGAATTTGTGGTAATGCCTTTTGGTCTTACGAATGCATCGGCGGCATTCATGGATCTTATGAACCGAGTGTGCCAACCTATGTTGGACAAGTCGGTAATAGTGTTCATTGACGACATACTAGTCTACTCGAAAAGTATGAACGAACATGAACATCATTTGCGTGAAGTATTGAAGACGCTACGAAGGGAGAAGTTGTATGCAAAGTTCTCCAAATGTGAATTTTGGCTAAGGGAAGTTCAATTCCTTGGTCATATCGTGAACGAAAACGGTATTCAAGTAGATCCGGGGAAGATCGAAACGGTGAAGAGTTGGGGACATCCGACTACGCCTACGGAAATCCGAAGTTTTCTCGGATTGGCCGGTTATTATCGTCGGTTTATCCAAGATTTTTCTAAGATCGCTTCTTCGTTGACGAAATTGACAAGGAAGAATGCGAGGTTTGTTTGGGAGAACGAGCAAGAAATTGCTTTTCAATTGTTAAAAGAGAAGTTGTGTCAAGCTCCGGTGTTAGTGTTACCGGAAGGTGTTGAAGACATGGTGGTTTATTGTGATGCTTCCTTAAATGGTCTCGGGTGTGTTCTAATGCAAAGAGCTAAAGTCATCGCTTATGCCTCTCGACAATTAAAGGAACATGAAACGAGGTATCCGACTCATGATCTTGAGTTGGCGGCGGTTGTGCATGCGTTGAAAATTTGGCGCCATTACTTGTATGGTGTCAAGTGTACGATTTATTCGGATCATAAGAGTTTGAAACATCTCTTTAATCAACGAGATTTGAATTATCGCCAACGTAGGTGGATGGATGTGGTGAAAGACTACGATTGTGAAATACTTTATCATCCGGGTAAGGCGAATGTGGTCGCGGATGCGTTGAGTCGAAAGAGTCAACATCCGGCGATACGAGTTGGATTGTTACGTTTGATTATTACCAACGATTTTCTTGAAAAGCTTGGTGAGATTCAAATAGAGGCTTATGTTCACAACAAGCATACGGAGCGAATCGTGGGCCAATCGGAGTTTATTACTATGGGTCCGCGTGGTTTGTTGTCTTTTCAAGGAAGGGTGTGGGTGCCTAAGATGGGTGATTACCGACGAGTGCTACTTGATGAAGCACATAAGTCAAAATATTCCATTCATCCGGGCGCGACGAAAATGTATCTTGACTTGAAGAAATATTATTGGTGGCCGGGCATGAAGCGCGATGTTGTGAAGTATGTTGAGCAATGCGTCACGTGTTTGCACGTAAAAGCCGAACACCAAAAGCCGTATGATAAATTGCAACCGTTAGAAATCCCGAAATGGAAATGGGAGCACATTACCATGGATTTCATTACAAAGTTACCTAAAACGGCGAGAACCCAATTCGATTCGATTTGGGTTATAGTTGACCGATTGACAAAGAGCGCTTTGTTTCTTCCCATTAAAGAAGCGATATCGTCGGAGACCTTGGCAAAGTTGTTTATCAAGGAAGTGGTCTCGCGACATGGGGTTCCTATATCTATTATTTCGGATCGAGATACCCGTTTTACATCTCGGTTTTGGGAAAAGTTTCATGAAGATATGGGTACGCAATTGAAGTTGAGCACGGCGTATCATCCTCAAACGGACGGTCAAACCGAACGTACGAATCAAACTTTGGAAGATATGCTACGAGCGTGCATTATTGATTTTGGTGGTAGTTGGGACGAGCATTTGCCTTTGGTGGAATTCTCGTACAATAATAGTTATCATACTAGTATCGGGATGCCACCGTATGAGATGCTTTATGGGCGTAGGTGTCGAACTCCCGTTTGTTGGGGAGAAGTGGGTCAAATAGAGATCGGGAGTACCGATTTGGTTTTAGAGACCAATAGCAAGATTGATTTGATTCGGGAACATTTGAAGAAGGCTCAAGATAGGCAAAAGTCGTATGCCGATAGACGTAGGCGATTGATTGAGTTCCAAGAAGGCGATATGGTGATGCTTAAGGTTTCGCCATGGAAGGGTATTATTCGATTTCGAAAACGGGGAAAGTTAGCTCCTTGGTTTATTGGTCCCTTTAAAGTTTTAGCTCGTGTTGGTGAAGTCGCGTATCGTTTGGAATTACCCGAAGAGCTTGCGGGGATTCATAATACATTTCATGTTTCCCATCTCCGTAAGTGTCTTGCGGATGATTCATCATGGGTGCCGTTAGACGAAATTGAGCTAAACAATAAGTTAGAGTATATTGAGGAGCCAATTGCCATACTCGATGAGAAGGTCAAAAGGTTGAGGCATAAAGAGGTTAGGACTTTTAAAGTTCAATGGCGTCGTAGTAAGGGTTCCGAGTTTACTTGGGAGCCCGAAGAATTCGTGTTGGTTTATCTTCCCTCTTGTCATGCGGCTTGGATTGCGAGGACGCAATCCGAATAAGTGGGGGAGAGTTGTAAGACCCTAACCAGTTTGTACAGCAGTGTAAATATGTTACTTAGAGTGTGGGTGATGTTGTGCTGTTAAACAGAAGTCACTGAGTGAGTGAGCCTAGTGCGCGCCGCGCACACTAAAGGGAGCGCGCCGCGCACCCCTTACTGTAGCCGGGTTCCAGCTTTTTAAATCAGATATTTTGATGGGCATTTTAGTAAATTCACTTATGGACGGGTTAGAGACAGATAGGTCAGTTTGTGGAGCACCATTACTCCATAATCAACAACCTTATCACTTTAACTTTGATTCTAGAGAGAGATTGTGATTTTTGAGAGAGAAAGCTTAAATCCAAGAGGAAGGAGCTTGTTTTGGGTTAAAGTTCAAGCATTAAAGTCGTTCATCTTATCTCTAGCTTCGTTGTGGTGGTTGTGGTATGTTCTAATTTTATTTTCCTTACTTTGATTTAATGTAAGGGTTTGGGTTTGAGTAAATGATGAACACAAAACCCATTATTGGTGATTTTGGGTGTTCTTGGGTAAAATTGAGTCTTGAATACTAATTGGTGACTAGTCTAGGGTTTCAAAGTATTAAATGATGTTTATGAACTCTAATTGGTGAGTTAGTTGCTAACACACCTAGTTATTTAGTAAATGGGTGTTGGTTAGTTAGTGGATGACCCGAAATGGGTGTGTTGTCTTAAAATGGTTATTTGGGTAATAAATTGACCTAGTTTGGAAAGATGGGTATGAATTACCTTAATTATGTATTAGTTGGTGTTGTTGGACCTTAATCACTAGCTTTAAAGTGATTAGTGGTGGTCTTGACTTTAATTGGGCGGTTTTGGTATAAATGGGTGATTTAATACATTAAGTCATTAAATGCTCATGTGTAAGTGTTAGTATTGAGTCCACTTAGCTTGTGTGTTGATCAAGTACTTATTATATTAGGTATTTTGCTTTGAAGCTTGTGGAGGTTGAAATCGTCATCTAATTGTTAAGGTGAGTGGAATAATTATATGCGTATGTATATAATGTATCTATTTGTTGTAGCGTGAAAGGTGTAGTGTCGATGTGTTAAGACACCACGTTTCACGTGAAGAGTGTAGCATCGAGGTGTTAAGATGCCACTCGGGTGTAGCATCGAGGTGTTAAGATGCCACCTAGGAGTGTAGTGTCGAGGTGTTAAGACACCACTCCGTAAAATAACGAGTGAAGCATCGAGGTGTTAAGATGCCACTCGGGGTGAAGTGCCGAGGTGTTAAGGTGCCACCCTAGGGGTTAGTGGTGCGAGGTGTTAAGTGCCCTAACGGATGTTATGAACACCGATGGCGTTTTCGCGAGTGCCATTCCCTTGTACTATTGGTTAACCATGGTTACTTGTGTTGTAAGCATATTATATCATTTCGAGTTATATTATTATGCGGTTGTTGCTAGCTTGTGGTATTGGAGATTATAGCTTGTTAATGTGACGATAAGCTAATTGTGTTGCTAGCATGTTTGCGGTTGGTGTAAGTGCATGCAAGTAGGTATAATTATATATGTATTCGTATAATTATTGCATTCACTAAGCTTTGCTTACCCTCTCGTTGTTTACCATTTTTATAGGTTCGGTTTTGGACAAGGGTAAGGGCATCGTATTGGACTAGAGATCCCGCTTGATGCTAGGGGATGCTTTTGGCTTTAGTAGCTCTTGGAGTTTGACCGGTAGTTGGGTAGTTTAATCCCAAACGCCATGCTCATTGTGTAATTTGGAACTTAAACTTTTTGGTGGTCGAAACTCTAAACTTGTATTAAACTTGTATTTTGGGTCGTGTGGGCCCCGCTTGTAAAACATCATTTTTATGTTTGATTCGTGTGAGTTTTACATATATGAGTTTGTTGTGAAAAGCATTCGGTCTAAAAGTGTCGGGAAGTCGAAGATCTTTTCGCGAAAAATGGACATTTTGGTCAGAACTGTCTCAGGCCTTGTGCGCGCCGCGCATAGGCAGTGGTGCGTGCCGCGCACCCTCCAGATCAGTTTTAAATTTTTTTTTATTCCGCGTATTTGGTTGGTTAACGGGTTGGGTCGTTACAGGTAAATGATGAAATCGATTGATGATATGTGTTTAGTTGCATTCCTTGTCAAAATACCTTTCCGATGATATAAGATACATGTTTTAATTGTTTGCGGATCATAAATTGTGAATGTTTGATGTTTGGTTCGTGCACTTGTGTGTTTTCAGCAGAACAGGGTCTGTGTACCAATCTGGACGCCGTCCAGACCTTCACAGCTGGACGCCGTCCAGACCTTCTGGACGCCGTCCAATTTCCCTGTCATATTCTGTTTTGCTTGGTCGTTTTACTAAAAATGTTTGCTATGCTATGGACCTCCGATTCACATGTAACTTGTTCTAACATGCTTATATATGATTATATAACTTAGAAAAATTGTCGGATACCCGACCCAACCCCGTTGACTTTGACTTTGATCGAGTTTGACTTTTAGTTAAACTTAACCAAACGTTTATGCAATCGTTCTAACGTGCTTTTATACTTGATTCTTGCATGAAACTTGACAACGTGATTCACATGCTATACTATTCGAGTCATAATGAGCCATAGAACTAATTGAACACATTTTTCCTGACCTTGTGTCGTAACCGGTTAATTGATACAACTTACTTGTTTAGGTCAAGGCTAAGCAACTTTCATGCACACATTTACTTTGTGAAGTACATTTATACTCGTGCACTCGAGGTGAGATCATAGTCCCACCTTTTTAACAACTTTTTATACTTTTAAATCGTGGGCTTAGAAACATATACTTTGTTACATCTTGTACTACTTACTTTTATGTTTTGAACACAAGTCCGATGAAACAAACATTCTACAGCGAGTTTAGAACAAAATCCTCAATTCGATTATCATTAGTTACACTTGTCGGGTGTAAGCGAGAACTTATGTTGTATGGATCCATATGGGTTTGACAAACCCTCATTCAAACGGTTCTCTACTATTTACGAATGAAATATATTTTCGAGAAACAGTGTATGTTCTAACACTATTGTAATGGGGTTCTATGCAAGGAATGTTAAGCATTGATAATTGGGTGCTCGCGAACCTATTTTTGGAATGTAACTTTTGGATGATCAATTTTATGGGAATACTAAATCTTGTGGTTCAAAAATAACGTTTATTACTACACCTATGATTTCACCAACGTTTTTCGTTGACAGTTTTCTATATGCTTCTCATGTTCATACTTGGCTACTTGATACATGCTTCCGCACACTTTGATTACTTGCTTGGAGTCAAGCATACATGCATACGCTAGTGATAGCACCTTTGGATTCAAACTTAAAGCATACATACTTACGCTATTTATAGCAACCGTGTTTTTAAACTAATTATGTCGCAAGTTATTTCATTTACACTTAATAACTTTTGTAAACTTAAACTTGTTATCGATCCGTTTGGTAAACTAAACTTTGTAATTTTGTACGTTTCAAATGAATGCGACATAATTTTGGTCAAACGTGTCTCATATAGGGACTACGACCACGTAATGGGACCTAAGTTAATGGCGCCGTCAATGATGATTTTGTCGGGTCGTTACAGATGGTATCAGAGCGTTGGTTGTAGGGAACTAGGATATGCATTAGTGTGTCTGACAGAGTCGTTAGGACGCATTAGTGAATCTAGACTACAACCGGATAGTTCGCCATTGCATTCTGACATACATTTTCTATAGATAGCACTTACTTGACTACTTGTGCATTATACTTGAATCATTCTTAGGCAAACTTCTTAATGGTACCAAGTTTTCATCATACGAACTCGTATTCTGTAACTTTCTAGTAACACACGTAAATTCAAGATTCATACTCGTAAGGATGACGACGACTTCATTACTCACACTTGTTCGGGAACTCTGTCTCCCAGATTGTTATTCGCCACCGTTTCAACTTACTATCGGTGTCACACCGGTGTTCCGTACTATCTACCACTTCTTGTTACTACCATCACTACTCTAGGTGAGTATTGTCATCACTATTTATCACTACGGTTGCGTACTATTCGTTATCATGATTCGTGATAATGCTAAAAACGAACATATATTTCATAGCATTATTCCTCAAGAAAGACAAGCTTTTAGTTGCAATTGTTCTAATTACAAGTGATATTCGTTTAAATAATAAAAGGTAAAGACAAAAGACAGATTCGACGAATTGAAGACGCAAATGACCAAAAAGCTCAAAAGTACAAAAGACAATCAAAGAGGTTCCAATTATTGATAAGAAACGTCTCGAAATTACAAGAGTACAAGATTCAAAACGCAAAGTACAAGATATAAAATAGTACTCAAGGACGTTCGAAAATTCGGAACCGGGACCAGAGTCAACTCTCAACGCTCGACGCAACGGACTAAAAATTACAAGTCAACTATGCACATGAATATAATATAATATATAAATAATTCTTAAAAATTATATATATATTATATTAATATTATAAATCGTCGGTAAGAAAGAAGCCAAAGGAGGTGAGCTGTATTTTCAAACTCCGTGACTCGCGGAGTTTGAAGAGCAAAAAGGCCGCAAGTCGCGGAGTACCCCTGAACTCAATTCCCTATAAAGCCAACCGAATTCTGATCATTTTAATATCCATAATCTATCTCTCTCTCAATATATACGTAAATATATATATATATATATATAATTTATATTTTAATTTTAATTTTAATTTTAAATCCTAATAATAAGGGTATGTTAGCAAATGTTGTAAGGGTGTAAGTCGAAATTCTGTCCGTGTAACGCTACGCTATTTTTAATCATTGTAAGTTATGTTCAACCTTTTTAATTTAATGTCTCGTAGCTAAGTTATTATTATGCTTATTTAATCCGAAGTAATCATGATGTTGGGCTAATTACTAAAATTGGGTAATTGGGCTTTGCACCATAATTGGGGTTTGGACAAAAGAACGACACTTGTGGAAATTAGACTATGGGCTATTAATGGGCTTTATATTTGTTTAACTAAATGATAGTTTGTTAATGTTAATATAAAGATATACAATTGGGCGTCCCTATAAATTACCATATACACTCGATCGGACACGATGGGCGGGGTATTTATATGTACGAATAATCGTTCATTTAACCGGACACGGGAATGGATTAATAGCCACTAGAATAATTAAAACAGGGGTGAAATTATGTACAAGGACACTTGGTATAATTGATAACAAAATATTAAAACCTTGGGTTACACTCAGTCGACATCCTGGTGTAATTATTAAACAAAGTATTAAAATCTTGTTACAGTTTAAGTCCCCAATTAGTTGGAATATTTAACTTCGGGTATAAGGATAATTTGACGAGGACACTCGCACTTTATATTTATGACTGATGGACTGTTATGGACAAAAACCAGACGGACATATTAAATAATCCAGGACAAAGGACAATTAACCCATGGGCATAAAACTAAAATCAACACGTCAAACATCATGATTACGGAAGTTTAAATAAGCATAATTCTTTTATTTCATATTTAATTTCCTTTATTTTATATTTAATTGCACTTCTAATTATCGCATTTTATTTATTGTTATTGTATTTAATTGCACTTTAATTTTCGTACTTTTTAATTATCGCAAGTTTATTTTATCGCACTTTTATTTATCGCAATCGTTATTTACATTACGCTTTAATTTAAGTCTTATATTTATTTATTATTTTACATTTGGTTTTAACTACGACTAAAGTTTTAAAATCGACAAACCGGTAATTAAAAGGTAAAAACCCCCCCTTTATAATAATAATATTACTTATATATATATTTGTATTTTTATAAAAGTAAACTAATATAGCGTTAAGCTTTGTTTAAAGATTTTCCCTGTGGAACGAACCGGACTTACTAAAAACTACACTACTGTACGATTAGGTACACTGCCTATAAGTGTTGTAGCAAGGTTTAAGTATATCCATTCTCTAAATAAATAAATATCTTGTGTAAAATTGTATCGTATTTAATAGTATTTTCTTGTAAAAATTAATAGTATTTTATACCCCTTAGCTTTAACTATCAAGTATTTTTGGCGTCGCTGCCGGGGAACTCTTAAACGCCGGAAGCGCAACGCTAATATAAAAAAAAAAGATTTTTAGTTTACTTTTATTAAAATTCGTTTTTATAAAAATACGTTTTAAATATTCGAAAATATAAAAAGAAAAACAAAAATATAAGTATTTTTAAGATTTTGTTAAATATTTAAGTTTTATAAAGTTTCTTTATTTTTATATAAGTTTTATTTAAGTATTTTGTTTTTATTTAAAACATAAAAAAATCCGAAAAAAAAATTATATATATAAATCTAGTTTTAAGATTTTTATTTATAAAATTATAAAGTAGTTCTATTTTTATTCTAGTTTTTAAAATATAAGTTTTTATTATATAAATATTTTAGATTATAAAACAGAAAATATAAAATAAAAAAATAAAAAAATAAAAACGCGTCGAATTTTAAACAACCTGTCATTTGAATTTTGGAACCCCGCGACTCGCGGAGTTTACAGCTTCTAATACCGCAACTCGCGGAGACAATCTGACACGCCACACAGGAACCCTAATCAGCATTAATTACGGAGTAATTATTAATTATTATTATTATTAACCCTAATTACTTATTATTATTATAATTAGTTTTATTTTAAGTTTCTTTTTATTTAATTTATATATTTAGTTAAATTAGTTTAATTAAAATATAAAATTAATAGTTTTATAAAATAAATAACATAAAAATAATATTTTTATAAAAATTGTAACTTTTTACAACTTTTTGTATATTTTTATATTTTGTCCCTTTTTAATCGTTTTAGCGTAATATTTGTATTTTTAGCTCATATTTAGTTTTAAACTTAATTTTTGCCATAGTTATTTTTACTTCTAGATTTTTAGGCTTTGCCGTAAAATCACTTAAGTGCTTTTTCTTTAGACTAAGATTTAAGTGCTTTAGAATTTTGCGACGCTTTTTTTAAGTTTTAGTTTCTTTTTAAGTTATTTCCATTTGGGATATAGTTTTTCTTGTAAGCTTTAATATTTTTAGACACCTTTTACTATGTATCAATTATCATTCCAATTAGTAATCTCAATTTGCGATTATAATATTAGGTTAGTTGTAGTAATAAGGTTAGGTTAGTCAAGTGTTTTTAAGTGTTATAAGTTTCTTTTATTTTTCCGTCACCTTTTATTTTTCAACCATTTTTTCTTTTTCGACCTTTTTCGACGAACTCTTTTTCTTTCTTATTTCTCGCTATTCTAGTTTTAGGACATAGATTTTTATTCTACTTCTTATCTAAATTTCTTAAAATTACGAAAATTTATTTTAAGTGGTTAAATTAATAGACATCAAAATTTTCTGGTTCGTAGTAATAGTTGGATTTGTACGTGGACCGGGTCATTGGAGCCAAACAGTCCTCAATTATATTGAGACCAAACGAATCCTACCCCTCTGCTGCATCTTTTGGCTATTCGAAACGTGGGCAAAATCAGAAAAGTCTATTGATTGGATAACTTATTATAATTTTTCTTTCCTTTTAAAAACTAATAGGATATTCAGTGAATGCACCGACTAAGACGTTCATCACCTTTTGTACGTTCACCACCTGTAACTAGATCAAGACATTTAGCAAATATTACTGCCGTTGATTTTTCTTTAGAATCGTCATCCAGTCGACCAAGTACTCCAGTTCAAATTTCCGATAATCCATTTTTTGAACCCGACCTCACAATTGAGAATCCGGAGAATATTCAGGGACGATTCATAGATCCTGAACCACTAAATTTTCCTCCGGAACCACCAATCATTCAAACAGAGATTGTTGAGGAACGAACCATTAAATCAGAATCCTCTAGTGATTCCGATTCAACAAATTCAATTATGGAAGTAACAGAACCATTAAGTATGGAAGACCGAATGAGAGCTAAACGCACTGGCCAAGGTCACGCAATTACTCATCCAGACATTAATGTGCCAGATTATGAAATCAAAGGACAAATTCTACACATGGTGACTAATCAATGCCAATTTAGTGGTGCGCCAAAGGAAGATCCAAATGAACATCTTCGTACCTTTAATAGGATCTGCACACTATTTAAAATCCGAGAAGTGGAGGATGAACAGATATATCTCATGTTATTTCCCTGGACTTTAAAGGGAGAAGCCAAAGATTGGTTGGAATCGTTACCTGAAGGGGCGATTGATACATGGGACGTTTTAGTTGAAAAATTTCTTAAACAATTCTTTCCTGCATCTAAAGCCGTAAGACTTCAAGGAGAAATTGTTACATTCACACAGAAGCCGAATGAAACTCTATATGAGGCGTGGACAAGATTTGGAAAGTTATTAAGAGGATGTCCGCAACATGGTTTAGACACCTGCCAAATAGTACAAATATTCTACCAAGGATGCGACATCACTACAAGGAAAGACATAGATATAGCAGCTGGTGGTTCTATTATGAAGAAAACCGAAACTGATGCTTACAAAATTATTGATAACACTGCTTCCCACTCACATGAGTGGCACCAAGAAAAAGATATCGTTAGATCATCTAAAGCAGCTAGAGCCGATTCTAGCCATGACTTAGATTCCATTTCCGCAAAGATAGATGCTGTGGAGAGACGAATGGAAAAGATGACTAAAGATATTCACTCAATACGAATTAGTTGTGAGCAGTGTGGAGGACCACATTTGACAAAAGATTGTCTCAGTATTGAATTAACAATGGAACAAAGAGAGAACATTTCATACATAAACCAAAGGCCTGGAAATAATTATCAGAATAATTATCAACCGCCAAGACCGATTTACAATCAAAACCAGAACTATAACCGAAATATTCCATACAACAACCAACAAGGTCCTAGCAATCAACAAGTATCCAATAATAATTACAATCAGCAAAGACCTAATTTTCAAAACAAACCACCACAACAAACCGATGATAAAAAGCCGAATTTAGAAGATATGATGACGAAGCTAGTTGAAACTCAAACGTAGTTTTTCACATCTCAGAAAGAAACTAATGAACAAAATGCTCAAGCATTTAGAAATCAACAAGCTTCTATTCAACAAGAAGTAAGTAACCTAGCAAGATTAATAGGTGAAAGAAAACCGGGAAGTCTACCTAGTGATACAAATGCTAACCCCCGGAATGAAACAGCTAAAGCTATTACCACAAGAAGTGGTACAACACTTAAACCACTTGAAATACCTGTAACTTCTGATGAAGCTATTCCTACTCCACAAGAACCACAACCTAATCAAGATAAGGAAAAAGAACCGGTAGTTGAAAAGGTTAATGAAGATAACACAGTTAAGGCTAAACCTTATGTTAAACCATACCAACCACCACTTCCTTACCCGAGTAAAATGAAGAAAGAGAAACTTGAAGCCGAGCAATCCAAATTCTTGGATATGTTTAAACAGATAAATGTAAATCTTCCTTTCATTGATGTGATTTCAGGAATGCCTAGATATGCTAAATTCTTGAAAGATCTAATCTCAAATAGAAAGAAAATGGAAGAACTCTCGGCTTTTACCATGAATGCTAATTGTTCAGCAGTGCTGTTGAATAAGATACCAGAAAAATTATCTGATCCAGGAAGTTTCACAATTCCATATTTTCTGGGTAGTCTTAGTTCAATAGAAGCATTGGCAGACTTAGGTGCTAGTATAAATCTAATGTCGTATTCACTATACACTAAACTAGACCTCGGAGAATTGAAACCAACCAGAATAAGCATACAACTAGCCGATAGATCAATAAAATATCCTAGAGGGGTAATGGAGAACATGCTAGTTAAAGTTGGTACTTTAGTATTTCCAGTAGATTTTGTTGTTCTAGACATGGAAGAAGATTCTCAAGTTCCTCTCATATTAGGAAGACCATTCTTAAATACGGCTAAAGCAATGATAGACGTGTTCGGTAAGAAATTGACCCTAAGTATAGAGGATGAGAGTGTTACCTTTTCAGTTGATAGAGCAATACAACAACCACAATCTGCAGATGATACATGTTATTATATTCAAACTATAGATGCACATGCAGAATTATTAGAAGAATTTCCAGAATTACAAGGAACAGGAGAATGTTCTTTAGGAGAAGGTAATGAACCAATTGATGAAGCTGAAATGTTAGCTACACTTATAGCTAATGGATATGAACCAACAACAGAAGAAATTCAAATGCTAAAAGAAGAAGACAGATATCGATACAAATCATCGATAGAAGAACCACCGAAATTAGAATTAAAGCCACTTCCAAACCATTTGGAATACGCTTATTTACATGGTGAATCTGAATTACCTGTAATAATATCGTCTTCTCTTACTGAAAATGAGAAATTACAACTCATTTCTGTGTTAAAAGCTCATAAACCAGCCATTGCATGGAAGATTCATGATATTAAAGGAATAAGTCCTTCGTATTGCACACATAAAATCCTTATGGAAGAAGGTCATAAAACGTATGTGCAACAACGAAGACTAAATCCTAATATGCAAGATGTAGTTAAGAAAGAGATTATTAAACTACTAGATGCAGGTCTAATTTATCCAATCTCTGATAGTCCATGGGTAAGCCCAGTTCAATGCGTGCCTAAGAAGGGTGGCATGACTGTCATTATAAAAATGAGAAAAATGAGCTTATTCCTACTAGGACTGTAACAGGATGGCGTGTATGTATTAATTATAGAAATTAAATGATGCCACCAGAAAAGATCACTTTCCCTTACCTTTCATAGATCAAATGTTGGAAAGATTAGCCGAAAATAGTTACTATTGTTTTCTAGATGGATTTTTCGGATATTTTCAAATTCCAATAGCACCCGAGGACCAAGAGAAAACCACATTCACGTGCCCTTATTGTACTTTTGCTTACAAACGCATGCAATTTGGACTTTGCAACGCCCCTGCAACCTTTCAAAGGTGTATGATGGCGATTTTTCACGACATGATAGAAGAATGCATGGAAGTTTTCATGGATGACTTTTCAGTCTTCGGTGATACATTTGAATCATGTCTAGCTAATCTTGAACGAATGCTTATTAGATGCGAACAATCAAATCTAGTACTTAATTGGGAGAAATGCCATTTCATGGTTAAAGAGGGCATCGTTCTTGGACATAAAATTTCAAAAGAAGGAATTGAAGTGGATAGAGCTAAAGTAGATGTAATTGCTAAACTTCCACATCCCACCAATGATAGAGGAGTTAGGAGTTTTCTAGGGCATGCCGGTTTTTACCGACGTTTCATAAAAGATTTTTCTAAAATTGCCACTCCTATGAATAAACTCCTAGAAAAGGATGCTCCATTCATCTTTTCAGATGAGTGTATCAAATCTTTTAATATTATTAAAGAGAAACTCACTAATGCGCCGATCATGATAACACCAAATTGGAATCTACCATTTGAACTAATGTACGATGCAAGTGATTTTGCAATGGGAGCCGTTTTAGGACAAAGGATTGAAAAACGATTTCAACCAATATATTATGCTAGTAAGACGTTACAAGGAGCACAAACGAACTATACAACTACTGAAAAAGAACTCCTTGCTATTGTCTTTGCTTTTGACAAATTTCGATCATATCTCGTTCTAGCAAAAACGGTGGTCTATACCGACCATTATGCTCTTAGATACCTATTTTCAAAACAAGATGCTAAACCAAGATTAATCCGTTGGATCTTACTCTTACAAGAGTTTGATATTGAAATCCGAGATAAAAGAGGAGCAGAAAATCTCGCCGCTGATCATCTTTCTCGTCTTGAAAATCCCGAATTAGAAGTTCTAAATGAATCGGCCATACAAGACAACTTTCCTGATGAATATCTATTGAAGATAGATTATAATGAAATCCCATGGTTTGCAGATTATGCAAACTATTTAGTATGTGGATTCCTTGAAAAAGGATTATCGTACCAAAAACGAAAGAAATTCTTCAGTGATATAAAACACTATTTTTGGGAAGATCCACATCTTTTTAAAAGTTGTCCCGATGGAATAATATGCCGATGTGTATTTGGAGATGAAGCTAGTAAAATTTTAAACCATTGTCACACAGGACCAACAGGAGGGCATTATGGGCCTCAACTAACAGCAAGAAAAGTTTATGATGCTGGATTCTATTGGCCTACAATTTACAAAGACGCACACCTTCTTTGCAAATCCTGTGATGCTTGTCAAAGGGCCGGAAAAATAAGTCAACGTGATGAAATGCCACAAAATGTCATCCAAGTATGTGAAGTATTTGACATATGGGGTATTGACTTTATGGGTCCATTTCCAAAATCTCATAATAATCTATATATACTCGTAGCCATTGATTATGTATCTAAATGGGCGGAAGCACAAGCTCTCCCAACTAACGATGCACGAGTTGTAGTCAACTTTTTAAAACGTCTTTTTGCAAGGTTTGGAACACCGAAAGCTTTAATAAGTGATCGGGGTACTCATTTCTGTAATAATCAACTTGAGAAAGTTCTTAAAAGATATGGAGTAACTCATAAAATCTCCACCGCATATCATTCACAAACAAGTGGACAAGTTGAAAATACCAACCGAGCTTTAAAACGTATTCTAGAGAAAACCGTAGGATCAAATCCGAAGGAATGGTCCATTAAATTGGTGGATGCACTCTGGGCTTTTAGAACAGCCTACAAAACTCCAATTGGAACCACACCTTTTAGACTTGTTTATGGAAAAGCATGTCATCTTCCAGTAGAAATTGAACACAAAGCATTTTGGGCTTTAAAGACATGTAATCTTGATTTACATGAAGCTGGACGTCTACGATTAAGTCAATTAAACGAATTAGAAGAATTAAGACATGAAGCATACGAAAATTCATTGATCTATAAGGAAAGAACGAAGAAATGGCATGATAAAAGAATCAGAACTTCCAAAGAATTTAAGGAAGGAGACAGAGTTCTTCTTTTCAATTCACGATTCAAGCTATTTCCTGGAAAATTGAAATCAAGATGGTCTGGACCATTCATAGTCAAAAGAGTTTTCCCATACGGAACGATATAATTAATAAATTCAAATGGGATTGAATTTAAAGTTAATGGTCACAGAGTTAAACATTACATACATGGTCCAATGGAATTCGATAATGAAGTTAATCACAATTTCGACACCACAGCTAACTAAGTGTGGGGAGAATCAAGTCTGTAAAGGATAATATGTATTTCTGTTAGAGTTAGATTGTCTGTTTTCGTGTAGTTATCGAAAATGGAACCCGAACGGTCTTTCCCTAGCAGACCCTAAAGAACTAGTCTTCTCCCCCCATTCTGAATTTTTATTTTTTTAGGAAATGAAGACTGCTTGTGAACTAAACCATGGTCTAATGCTACACTCTTTGATCACTAAACGTAATAATGACACACTTCCAAGTGAAATAGTATCAGTAATCAGAGAAAGATTGGACGGAGTAAGAAAAGAATCCAGATGCGAAGATAATAAGTTACAATTTGGTAAAGGAAAATCAAAATCCTCAGCGAAAAGAAGAGCATGACACCTTGAAAGATGTCACAAATGCAGAAAATGGTCACATGGAGGTAAATGTTCAAATAATCAAACCTATTCAAATACCGAATTTGTTACTTTATGCAGAGACGGACCGTTCATATGTTTAGAAGAAAAGACACTGAATGCTCGAGGTTACGCCTATGTAGCCATGGAAAACCAATTAAACCGACTATCTTATGAATGGGATAGATCATATAACTAAGAAATCTATTTTACAGGTATGTTTGTACAGTTTTTATTTTTTTTATTTTTATTTTTAACCTTTTGATAATAAACGCTAATTTGTTCGCTATAAAGTATTAAATTGGTATTGAATAAAATTAGGTTTGGCGACCGAAATTATTGATATCATTCAAAAATTTATTACATCACTGCGAAATTTAACGTTTATTCTTAAGGTATAAATATCTTTAATCAATCAACCCAAAATATTTCAAAAATTCGTCATGAGTTAAATTAGGTCATGGAACCGAAATTACTTTACCGAAAAGAGGGGCGTATATTTTTGATAATATTTGATTGATTAAAGTGGGATAAAAAGCAAAAAGATTTTTAATTTTATTTTTACCATGTTTTTAAAATTAATATATAAATCTTAAATTAATATTGTAAACTTTGTAAAATTAATATATTTAAAATTGTAAATATTTGAAAAATTAATATAAGTTTGGTGTGAATTTATAATATGAATTTTTAAATTAAGTTTGGTGTGAATTTTTAATTTTTAAAATATGAATTTTATTTTTATGAATTTTAAATTGTAAGTTTGTTGTGAATTTTTAATATTAATTTTGAATTTTATATTTAAATTGTGTGAATTTAAAAAACAAAAATTTACTTTATCTCGCTAAGTTAAAAATATGATTTTTAAAATTCGTCGTAAGTTGAAGACTAGGTCGTTGAACCGAAATTGCTTTACCCAAGGGAGGGACGAGAACTTTTATTATCATTATTTTTAATCTTATTGAATTAAAGTATGGAAAAAACATTAAAAAAAAAACTAAAAAAAAAATCTAAGCTTTTAAAACAATCGCTTGAAAAAGACAAATTTTAAAATTTTGTCGAAGGACGGACTAGGACATCGATTCGAAACGACCTCGTCCTAAATAACAAGGGAAACAAAATTTTAAAATTAATTACTTAATTGTTTTAATTAGTATAAGATGTTAAAAAAAAAATTATAAAAACTCTGCGACTCGCGGAGTTTGAAGGGTAAAAACCCCGCGAATCGCGGAGGGACCAAAACTCAGAAAAAAATAAAAACGCAAAAACAAATACTGCGAAAACACAGCCGAAAAAACCCGAAAAAAAACACCCCCAAATTCACAATTTTTGACCGTTAATCATCAAATCTTTTACTAAAATCATGTTGAGAAGGATGCTATCAAGGAATTACTCAAGAAAAACGGTAAATTTCTACACCTAAACACCATTTAATCCGAAAATTAGTGTTCTTGAGCAATTTTATACCCAATTCGATTTTGATGCTTTTAGTGTAATTATGCTTAAATTGTTTATGTATTATGCTTGTATAACCTAGATTGATGCTATTTAACATGATTAGAAGCATTAAACTTCAAATTTTGAGTAATATAGGGTTTGTGTTCTTGAGCAATTTGGGGCTTTTTAATATAAACAGGTTATGGCCGATTTTTGTCATGAATTGTTGCTAAATTAAGTAGTATAATATGTTTAGGTAGTTAAATGATCCAAACTTTGAGCCTAAACATGATTTTGAGAATTAAAGTGGACTTTTTCAAGTCTAAAATTCATGAACTTGATTTTTGAAAGATAATGCCATTTGAAACTTGTTTAATTGCTAGTAATGATTATTTTGACATGTTATTTGAGTTGAATGCTTATGAACTTGGCGAACATTTTCGTATATGCTTATTTGAAAAAGTGTAGATTTGATAAAAATATGAAAATGAGCTTAAATTTGATATAAATTGATCATGTCATTGTAATTATTTTGATTGATGATTTTGCTGACACTAATGCATATTTGGATGCACAAAAATTGTGTTTGATGTGTTTTGCAGACTGAAAGGGGTGAATCTTCATCCCAAGCTCGCAATGCTCCTGCTGAAAATGCGGAACAACAGGAGGTGGATAACTACTACAAACAAGATATACCTCATCCAGTCATGACATTTTCTGATATGCACTTGGAAGATTTGCACCCGAACCTGAGATTTGACAGACTTTGGATAGATTATCCAAAATACCAAAGGGGTTTGCATACTCTTCATTCTAAAGTTGTTGAGGTACCTAGGGTCATAGAATGTGGACCATTAGAAGCTGTAGAATTGGCCGGACCAATTAGGGAATTACTTGCATAGAGGTATGGTAATTCTACTTTTAACGACTGGGTACGTTTATTCACCATGCGTAGACCTGTATATAAAGTATGGTGTGAAGAAATGTTGTGTAGTATAGAATTAAATGATCGGGTAGCTAGTTTAACCGATCGATCTTTTATTAGATTTTTGTTAGGAGGTTCGATGCGCCACATGTCTTTACTAGACATGGCTCACGCTTTACGTATATATACGCCTGAGGAGTTAGCATCTGCTGATTGTAGAGGGTTGATACTAAATGGTAGAAAGATAGATGAAAATTTTGATACGCATGGTGTATGGAGTCAAATGACAAGCCATCACCGATTCAAAGGTGAAAATTACTCTTATTTGGATATAGATCGAGCTGAATTAAGAGTAATTCATAGGTTTTTAGTTAATTCGATTACACAAAGAGGTAAGAACAAGGAAAAGGTAAATGAACAGGATTTGTTTTACCATATGTGTATTCGAGACCCACAAAGCGCTGTAAGTATACCTTATTGTGTGGGTTATTATTTATCAGCTATGGTTAGGGGGATGAGACCGCATAGCATAATAGGAGGTGGTATATTTATTACTTTGATTGTTGAATATCTCGGTGTGGATATAAGTCGTGGGGGATTATTAGTCGAAGAACCAGAACCCCGCGATACAATAGGTTTAAATGTATACCATGGTGCGAAAGTTTTGAAGAGGCGAAATAACGCCGCAGTACAATACCATGGTAGACATCCACAGGTTGAGAGAAACCAACAGCAAGGTAATGTAGGAGGGGGAAATGAAATGCAAGAAATACAAAGGTTTATAGCTTCACAGGAGTACGAAAATGCTAGACAGAGAGCATTTGAAGATTGGCAAGTTCATCAAAACCAAATCATAACTTATTGCCAACATATAGGTAGAAACTATATTCCTACTCCAAAGCCCATATTCCCTCCCTAGTCTATAGAGATTCAACCACCGTATCCTACGTATAACCCAGCCGAAGCATTTTATAGCACCTATGGTTATGCATGGAACCCCTATTGGTATCAGTATCATCCCTAGTCTACTTAGTTTTATTTATTTTGTAATTTGTAATGTTGATACATTTAATACTTATGTTAATATTGTAATAGTTTTTATAATTTTCTAACTTTTATTCTTTGATTTTAATAATTTTTGAATGTGGGGTAATATACCAAACTTCAAAAATATGTATATATGTTTGCAGTTTATCTTATGTACACAACAGGGTAAAACAACGCATTTTCAAAGACTGGCATTAAGTTCAGCAAAAGCAACTAATTTTGACGACAAGATGCAAAATATATGTGAAATAACAACAAGACGGAATGAACAAATGATATGCACCATTTATCATTCAGCAAGCAAACACAAATATTTTTGGAAACTTTGGTAAAATTTAATCATTTTCACACAAATCACCCTCAATAATTTAAATTGTTACTGATTTCTTGCAAATGAGGACATTGCAAGATCTTAAGTGTGGGAAGGGGTTAAATTTTTTCGGATTTTTTAAAATTTTTATCTTAAACACTTGGTTACCATTAAAAATACTAGTAAAGCAGTAGTTGTATTAGAATCTAGTGCTCTCTGATAATAAAGAACAGCCCTAGTCTTATATACTGACTACCCAATTCTAGTAAAATTTTTTAAAATTTTCAACTAAATGAACTCAAAATCATGTTTATACATATTTATGAACGATAAAACTAGGTTTTAACACCGAAATTATTGTTACCTCGAAAAGGACATAAATTGAGAAACAAACCAAAATGTTAAAATTCATTTAAAATGGAATAGAGGACAATAAAAAGGAAAATAAAAGCCAAGTGTGGGAAAATTCTCCAAGTTATTCAAAACATATGTCACATATTTTTGTACAAATAACTGAAAATACTTTTGCTTTGGACCAAACTAAACTGTTTTACCTGATGAAAGAAAAGAAGAGATGGATCTACACGATGAATCAATTCCATCATTAAAAGGAAGTAAAGTCTTCCGAAAAAGACACGCGCTTCTTGATTTAGGTCAAGAAGTTGCGTCCAGACCAGCTGTAGGTTGACGAAAAATCTAGAAAAGTCATCACTAAAATCAGCAGGAAATCCACGGACCTCAGCATTAAACAGGGTCGCCAAGTGGTCAGATTTATCCTAACCATGAGAAGGATTTATCTCGTAAAATGGGGGGGCACCGTGCAAATTAGCTGGATAAGACTAATGAATCAGATCCCCAGAAAGGATAATCTCCTTAAAGATTAAAAATTAGCTTTTAAGCCTGATATTACTCAATCCTAGAGATTGACCTTAAAGATTGAGAATTCAAACTCATGGAATTCAATGATATCTAAACTCGAGCTTGAACGAGAAAATATTTTGATCAAATTATAAACCGATTTGTTTTCTGAAAACCCATTTTCAATGCGTTCATTACCATTGAACGTAAAATCCTAGGAATTCACCTAGAATTCATTAGGTCACCTGAACCAAATCGGGTGTCAACCGTAAGAACGGTGGTTGCATAGTGGTCAAAGACAGGACCTTGTGCCAAACCTACAAATTATAAGGGTAAGCTTTACTATTGCTCCTACAAAGGATAGTAATTGCGTCCGACACGTTATAGACCATAATTAAAAGCATGTCAAGGGACATTGCCTTAACAGTTGCTTGTTCAACGCTTTCCTTTACAACCGGACGGTAGTTTACCGAAAGGTAATATACGGGACAAGTAAACTGGACGTGTTGCTTTCCTAATACAAGGTTAGCAAGTGGGTGACACAAAACCGCAAGTTTTGAGCTAAAATTTTCAAATCTGAAACCCACCAAGCCCACAAAAATATTTTGCAAACACCGGTGAAGGGTTATTCCGGAAAACTTATCTAGGGTAAAAGCTAGATTTAATTTTCAAAAGATCAAATGTTTTCATAGAGATCCAATTTCCTTAATGGATCTAAATTTTTAGAGTCATGTGGGACTGTAAACCATATCGTTACTACCATTGTTTATACCGCCGTATAGAAATCACTGATGTACAAAGTGTGAAGAATAAAGAAGTGATTCTAGTATTTCAAGACGATATTGCATGAGGACAAGCAACGCTCAAGTGTGGGAATATTTGATAATGCTAAAAACGAACATATATTTCATAGCATTATTCCTCAAGAAAGACAAGCTTTTAGTTGCAATTGTTCTATTTACAAGTGATACTCGTTTAAATAATAAAAGGTAAAGACAAAAGATAGATTCGACGAATTGAAGACGCAAACGACCAAAAAGCTCAAAAGTACAAAAGACAATCAAAGAGGTTCCAATTATTGATAAGAAACGTCTCGAAATTACAAGAGTACAAGATTCAAAACGCAAAGTACAAGATATAAAATAGTACGCAAGGACGTTCGAAAATTCGGAACCGGGACCAGAGTCAACTCTCAACGCTCGACGCAACGGACTAAAAATTACAAGTCAACTATGCACATGAATATAATATAATATATAAATAATTCTTAAAAATTATATATATATATATATATATATATATATATATATATATATATATATATATATATATATATATATATATATATATATATATATATATATATATATATATATATATATATATATATATATTATATTAATATTATAAATCGTCGGTAAGAAAGAAGCCAAAGGAGGTGAGCTGTATTTTCAAACTCCGCGACTCGCGGAGTTTGAAGAGCAAAAAGGCCGCAAGTCGTGGAGTACCCCTGAACTCAATTCCCTATAAAGCCAACCGAATTCTGATCATTTTAATATCCATAATCTATCTCTCTCTCAATATATACGTAAATATATATATATATATAATTTATATTTTAATTTTAATTTTAATTTTAAATCCTAATAATAAGGGTATGTTAGCAAATGTTGTAAGGGTGTAAGTCGAAATTCTGTCCGTGTAACGCTACGCTATTTTTAATCATTGTAAGTTATGTTCAACCTTTTTAATTTAATGTCTCGTAGCTAAGTTATTATTATGCTTATTTAATCCGAAGTAATCATGATGTTGGGCTAATTACTAAAATTGGGTAATTGGGCTTTGTACCATAATTGGGGTTTGGACAAAAGAACGACACTTGTGGAAATTAGACTATGGGCTATTAATGGGCTTTATATTTGTTTAACTAAATGATAGTTTGTTAATGTTAATATAGAGATTTACAATTGGGCGTCCCTATAAATTACCATATACACTCGATCGGACACGATGGGCGGGGTATTTATATGTACGAATAATCGTTCATTTAACCGGACACGGGAATGGATTAATAGCCACTAGAATAATTAAAACAGGGGTGAAATTATGTACAAGGACACTTAGTATAATTGATAACAAAATATTAAAACCTTGGGTTACACTCAGTCGACATCCTGGTGTAATTATTAAACAAAGTATTAAATCTTGTTACAGTTTAAGTCCCCAATTAGTTGGAATATTTAACTTCGGGTATAAGGATAATTTGACGAGGACACTCGCACTTTATATTTATGACTGATGGACTGTTATGGACAAAAACCAGACGGACATATTAAATAATCCAGGACAAAGGACAATTAACCCATGGGCATAAAACTAAAATCAACACGTCAAACATCATGATTACGGAAGTTTAAATAAGCATAATTCTTTTATTTCATATTTAATTTTCTTTATTTTATATTTAATTGCACTTCTAATTATCGCATTTTATTTATTGTTATTGTATTTAATTGCACTTTAATTTTCGTACTTTTTAATTATCGCAAGTTTATTTTATCGCACTTTTATTTATCGCAATCGTTATTTACTTTATGCTTTAATTTAAGTCTTGTATTTATTTATTATTTTACATTTGGTTTTAACTACGACTAAAGTTTTAAAATCGACAAACCGGTCATTAAACGGTAAAAACCCCCCTTTATAATAATAATATTACTTATATATATATTTGTATTTTTATAA
Organism: Rutidosis leptorrhynchoides; assembly: GCF_046630445.1. NCBI lineage: Eukaryota > Viridiplantae > Streptophyta > Magnoliopsida > Asterales > Asteraceae > Rutidosis > Rutidosis leptorrhynchoides. The sequence continues at coordinate 212,154,280 of NC_092343.1, forward strand.
AAGTAAACTAATATAGCGTTAAGCTTTGTTTAAAGATTTTCCCTGTGGAACGAACCGGACTTACTAATAACTACACTACTGTACGATTAGGTACACTGCCTATAAGTGTTGTAGCAAGGTTTAAGTATATCCATTCTCTAAATAAATAAATATCTTGTGTAAAATTGTATCGTATTTAATAGTATTTCCTGCTGAAATTTAAAGCTATTTTATATACACCTCGCATAACATCAATTCGTTACACTTCTCGTACCGGAATACATTATTATTTGACTTGAACTACATTAACGTGAACAATCATTCATACACTTCCCTCGGGAAACGCTTCTTCAGAGTTGCACTAATTCTTTCTATTAAATACTAGTCACGTTGGTGATGTCGCTATGCTTTGTTCATATTAAAAACTTCACGATTACACGAACTTGAAACTATGGAGTGATGTGGGAATGGAGGTATGAGTTAGTGTAATATAACGACACTCGATCAACGTGGTTATATTACGGTAAGTCATACCAAAGTTCTAATGACTCGTGATGGTGATTGGACTCGATCAACCTAATCACCACTATGTGCCATGTACATGATTTCATTTTTCTTGTTTGAACATCCGAAAACTCCGAGAATACTAATAACAACCATACCCGGGACACATCGTCGATTATTGTCGAACCATATTTATGATTTCGAATAAATGACAAATTCTTTCGACTTCAAACATATGATACACGTGTATACTATCTCGTCTTCGCGTAGTTTTATCGACGAACTACAAAATGTTTGGTATGCTCACATCGAGGCAGAAACTTCTCTCGCATTACACTCGTACTTCCGTTTAAGGAAATCTTTTATCTAAATTCTCAATGGAGAGCGAGACTCTTCACATTATACTAGTATTCGCCACGAGGGGGAATATTCCTAACGAACATTTTCGGAAACCGATAAATCTTTCGCGGTGCGAATTTCTTGAGAAACTTGTTCTAACTAACGTTTTCAAGTCCTAACGAACTTGTTCAATATACCTTAAAGAGATGTACCTCGTTTTAGATCGAGATCCTCGTTTCACTTCTAGATTTTGGAGTGCCTCACAAAAAGTCTCAGGACCACGTTTAGACATGAGTACCGCACATCAACCACAACCTGACGGACCGAGCAAACATACGATTCAAACCTTGGAAACCATAATACGAATTTGCGTTATCAACTTCAAATTTACTTGAGGAAAGTAGTTGCCTTTAGCCGAATTCTCTTACTACAATAATTTTCATTCGAGTATTAACGCCACACTTTTCGAGGACCCGTATAGCCGCAATTGTCGTTTTCTTAAATTGTTGAACCGAAGTAGGTGACAAGCAAACCACCGGACCCGAACTCATTCATGAAACAACCGAAAAATTATTCAAATCCAAGAAAGGCTCAAGACGGCCCGTAGTCGCCAAAAGTGCTACACCTATGTTAGACGTAAACATTTCAAATTCCAAGTGGGTAACCGCGTAACGTTAAAAGTCGCACCTTGGGAAGGCGCAATCCGTTTCGAGAAACGTAGGAAGCTAAATCAACGATACACAAAACCTTTTAAAATCCTGGGGCGTTTTGGACCCGTTACTAGCCGTTTAGATTTTTTTAACTCACTCGAGTCTCCGTTCATCCTACATTCTACGTATCAAATTTAAAGACATGTCTTGCGAGACAAGAAATTGTTATCCTCTTTGACGAACCTATTATCGATGACAAACTTTCCTTCCTAGGAAAACCGGTTGAAATTTTGAATCATGAAACCAAACTCTGAAACAACGTAAAACCCCGACTGTCAAAGTTCGTTGAAATGCCCGAGGAAGTACCTTCACGTATTTGTAGAATTACGCGAGGTTTCAAAGAAGAAACAACGACTACTACTTCCAACTAAATTTCGGGACTAAATTTCTTTTAAGGTGTAGGTAATGTAACATCCCGCATTTTTCCGTTAAATTATTTTAACGCCCGTCTTTTTTTTTATAGATAATATCTTCTGTTATCTAAATTCTTACTTTTCGTTGACTAACGTTCTAATATTTCCGTTATTTAATTATAACATCACTCGTTTACTCCAGCGATTTTAAAATATTCGTTCGGTAAAATCCCGCACCCGCTTTTAAACTCGAGTGACCGGAGTTGCCAAGTGGGCAAACTAGTTGACTAGGTCAACTAGTCAACCCACTTTCTACCATTCATTCATTTTCATCATCTCCCTCATCTCTTTTTCTCTCCATCTCAAGAACACACACAAACACCCAATTCAATCATTCATCATCTAAATTCGATCTGGGAGGCCAACATCAAAACAAATTACATATTTGGAGTCCTCTCTTCATCCTCTACAAATTGATACCAACTTCATCTCATTTGAGTAACATTTTTAAAACTCTAGATTTTCTCAAATTCGTGTTTTTGACTTAAAATGGTGTTAGTTAGGGTCTATGGCTCGTGTGTAACATGAATATATGATTTGTTTGCTTGATTTGTTGTTTTGAGTAACTTGAAATGTCCCGTTCTTATTGATTAAAAACGTTCCATATTAATTGATTTCGTTGCGAGGTTTTGACCTCTATATGAGACGTTTTTCAAAGACTGCATTCATTTTAAAACAAACCATAACCTTTATTTCATCAATAAAGGTTTAAAAAGCTTTACGTAGATTATCAAATAATGATAATCTAAAATATCCTGTTTACACACGACCATTACATAATGGTTTACAATACAAATATGTTACAACAAAATAAGATTATTGAATGCAGTTTTTACACAATATCATACAAGCATGGACTCCAAATCTTGTCCTTATTTAAGTATGCGACAGCGGAAGCTCTTAATAATCACCTGAGAATAAACATGCTTAAAACGTCAACAAAAATGTTGGTGAGTTATAGGTTTAACCTATATATATCAAATCATAATAATAGACCACAAGATTTCATATTTCAATACACATCCCATACATAGAGATAAAAATCATTCATATGGTGAACACCTGGTAACCGACATTAACAAGATGCATATATAAGAATATCCCCATCATTCCGGGACACCCTTCGGATATGATATAAATTTCGAAGTACTAAAGCATCCGGTACTTTGGATGGGGTTTGTTAGGCCCAATAGATCTATCTTTAGGATTCGCGTCAATTAGGGTGTCTGTTCCCTAATTCTTAGATTACCAGACTTAATAAAAAGGGGCATATTCGATTTCGATAATTCAACCATAGAATGTAGTTTCACGTACTTGTGTCTATTTTGTAAATCATTTATAAAACCTGCATGTATTCTCATCCCAAAAATATTAGATTTTAAAAGTGGGACTATAACTCACTTTCACAGATTTTTACTTCGTCGGGAAGTAAGACTTGGCCACTGGTTGATTCACTAACCTATAATAATATATACATATATATCAAAGTATGTTCAAAATATATTTACAACACTTTTAATATATTTTGATGTTTTAAGTTTATTAAGTCAGCTGTCCTCGTTAGTAACCTACAACTAGTTGTCCACAGTTAGATGTACAGAAATAAATCGATAAATATTATCTTGAATCAATCCACGACCCAGTGTATACGTATCTCAGTATTGATCACAACTCAAACTATATATATTTTGGAATCAACCTCAACCCTGTATAGCTAACTCCAACATTCACATATAGAGTGTCTATGGTTGTTCCGAAATATATATAGATGTGTCGACATGATAGGTCGAAATATTGTATACGTGTCTATGGTATCTCAAGATTACATAATATACAATACAAGTTGATTAAGTTATGGTTGGAATAGATTTGTTACCAATTTTCACGTAGCTAAAATGAGAAAAATTATCCAATCTTGCTTTACCCATAACTTCTTCATTTTAAATCCGTTTTGAGTGAATCAAATTGCTATGGTTTCATATTGAACTCTATTTTATGAATCTAAACAGAAAAATTATAGGTTTATAGTTAGAAAAATAAGTTACAAGTCGTTTTTGTAAAGGTAGTCATTTCAGTCGAAAGAACGACGTCTAGATGACCATTTTAGAAAACATACTTTCACTTTGAGTTTAACCATAATTTTTGGATATAGTTTCATGTTCATAATAAAAATCATTTTCTCAGAATAACAACTTTTAAATAAAAGTTTATCATAGTTTTTAATTAACTAACCCAAAACAGCCCGCTGTGTTACTACGACGGCATAAATCCAGTTTTACGGTGTTTTTTGTGTTTCCAGGTTTTAAATCATTAAGTTAGCATATCATAGAGATATAGAACATGTGTTTAGTTGATTTTAAAAGTCAAGTTAGAAGGATTAACTTTTGTTTGCGAACAAGTTTAGAATTAACTAAACTATGTTCTAGTGATTACAAGTTTAAACCTTCGAATAAGATAGCTTTATATGTATGAATTGAATGATGTTATGAACATCATTACTACCTTAAGTTCCTTGGATAAACCTACTGGAAAAGAGAAAAATGGATCTAGCTTCAACGGATCCTTGGATGGCTCGAAGTTCTTGAAGCAGAGTCATGACACGAAAACAAGTTCAAGTAAGATCATCACTTGAAATAAGATTGTTATAGTTATAGAAATTGAACCAAAGTTTGAATATGATTATTACCTTGTATTAGAATGATAACATACTATAAGAAACAAAGATTTCTTGAGGTGGGATGATGACCTTACAAGATTGGAAGTGAGCTAGCAAACTTGAAAGTATTCTTGATTTTATGTAACTAGAACTTGTAGAATAAATGAAGAACACTTAGAACTTGAAGATAGAACTTGAGAGAGATCAATTAGATGAAGAAAATTGAAGAATGAAAGTGTTTGTAGGTGTTTTTGGTCGTTGGTGTATGGATTAGATATAAAGGATATGTAATTTTGTTTTCATGTAAATAAGTCATGAATGATTACTCATATTTTTGTAATTTTATGAGATATTTCATGCTAGTTGCCAAATGATGGTTCCCACATGTGTTAGGTGACTCACATGGGCTGCTAAGAGCTGATCATTGGAGTGTATATACCAATAGTACATACATCTAAAAGCTGTGTATTGTACGAGTACGAATACGGGAGCATACGAGTAGAATTGTTGATGAAACTGAACGAGGATGTAATTGTAAGCATTTTTGTTAAGTAGAAGTATTTTGATAAGTGTATTGAAGTCTTTCAAAAGTGTATAAATACATATTAAAACACTACATGTATATACATTTTAACTGAGTCGTTAAGTCATCATTAGTCGTTACATGTAAGTGTTGTTTTGAAACCTTTAGGTTAACGATCTTGTTAAATGTTGTTAACCCAATGTTTATAATATCAAATGAGATTTTAAATTATTATATTATCATGATATTATCATGTATGAATATCATTAAATGTCTTTACAACGATAATCGTTACATATATGTCTCGTTTAAAAATCATTAAGTTAGTAGTCTTGTTTTTACATATGTAGTTCATTGTTAATATACTTAATGATATGTTTACTTATCATAGTATCATGTTAACTATATATATATCCATATATATGTCATCATATAGTTTTTACAAGTTCTAACGTTCGTGAATCACCGGTCAACTTGGGTGGTTAATTGTCTATATGAAACATATTTCAATTAATCAAGTCTTAACAAGTTTGATTGCTTAACATGTTGGAAACATTTAATCATGTAAATATCAATCTCAATTAATATATATAAGCATGGAAAAAGTTCGGGTCACTACAGTACCTACCCGTTAAATTAATTTCGTCCCGAAATTTTAAGCTGTTGAAGGTGTTGACGAATCTTCTGGAAATAGATGCGGGTATTTCTTCTTCATCTGATCTTCACGCTCCCAGGTGAACTCGGGTCCTCTTCGAGCATTCCATCGAACCTTAACAATTGGTATCTTGTTTTGCTTAAGTCTTTTAACCTCACGATCCATTATTTCGACGGGTTCTTCGATGAATTGAAGTTTTTCGTTGATTTGGATTTCATCTAACGGAATAGTGAGATCTTCTTTAGCAAAACATTTCTTCAAATTCGAGACGTGGAAAGTGTTATGTACAACCGCGAGTTGTTGAGGTAACTCAAGTCGGTAAGCTACTGGTCCGACACGATCAATAATCTTGAATGGTCCAATATACCTTGGATTTAATTTCCCTCGTTTACCAAATCGAACAACGCCTTTCCAAGGTGCAACTTTAAGCATGACCATCTCTCCAATTTCAAATTCGATATCTTTTCTTTTAATGTCAGCGTAGCTCTTTTGTCAACTTTGGGCGGTTTTCAACCATTGTTGAATTTGGATGATCTTCTCGGTAGTTTCTTGTATAATCTCCGGACTCGTAATCTGTCTATCCCCCACTTCACTCCAACAAATCGGAGACCTGCACTTTCTACCATAAAGTGCTTCAAACGGCGCCATCTCAATGCTTGAATGGTAGCTGTTGTTGTAGGAAAATTCTGCTAACGGTAGATGTCGATCCCAACTGTTTCCGAAATCAATAACACATGCTCGTAGCATGTCTTCAAGCATTTGTATCGTCCTTTCGCTCTGCCCATCAGTTTGTGGATGATAGGCAGTACTCATGTCTAGACGAGTTCCTAATGCTTGCTGTAATGTCTGCCAGAATCTTGAAATAAATCTGCCATCCCTATCAGAGATAATAGAGATTGGTATTCCATGTCTTGAGACGACTTCCTTCAAATACAGTCGTGCTAACTTCTCCATCTTGTCATCTTCTCTTATTGGCAGGAAGTGTGCTGATTTGGTGAGACGATCAACTATTACCCAAATAGTATCAAAACCACTTGCAGTCCTTGGCAATTTAGTGATGAAATCCATGGTAATGTTTTCCCATTTCCATTCTGGGATTTCGGGTTGTTGAAGTAGACCTGATGGTTTCTGATGCTCAGCTTTGACCTTAGAACACGTCAAACATTCTCCTACGTATTTAGCAACATCGGCTTTCATACCCGGCCACCAAAAATGTTTCTTGAGATCCTTGTACATCTTCCCCGTTCCAGGATGTATTGAGTATCTGGTTTTATGAGCTTCTCTAAGTACCATTTCTCTCATATCTCCAAATTTTGGTACCCAAATCCTTTCAGCCCTATACCGGGTTCCGTCTTCCCGAATATTAAGATGCTTCTCCGATCCTTTGGGTATATCATCCTTTAAATTTCTCTCTTTTAAAACTCCTTGTTGCGCCTCCTTTATTTGAGTAGTAAGGTTATTATGAATCATTATATTCATAGATTTTACTCGAATGGGTTCTCTGTCCTTCCTGCTCAAGGCATCGGCTACCACATTTGCCTTCCCCAGGTGGTAACGAATCTCAAAGTCGTAATCATTCAACAATTCAATCCACCTACGCTGCCTCATATTCAGTTGTTTCTGATTAAATATGTGTTGAAGACTTTTGTGGTCGGTATATATAATACTTTTGACCCCATATAAGTAGTGCCTCCAAGTCTTTAATGCAAAAACAACCGCGCCTAATTCCAAATCATGCGTCGTATAATTTTGCTCGTGAATCTTCAATTGTCTAGAGGCATAAGCAATCACCTTCGTTCGTTGCATTAATACACAACCGAGACCTTGCTTTGATGCGTCACAATAAATCACAAAATCATCATTCCCTTCAGGCAATGACAATATAGGTGCCGTAGTTAGCTTTTTCTTCAATAACTGAAAAGCTTTCTCCTGTTCATCCTTCCATTCAAATTTCTTCCCTTTATGCGTTAATGCAGTCAAGGGTTTTGCTATTCTGGAAAAGTCTTGGATGAACCTTCTGTAGTAACCAGCTAGTCCTAAAAACTGGCGTATGTGTTTCGAAGTTTTCGGGGTTTCCCATTTTTCAACAGTTTCTATCTTTGCCGGATCCACCTTAATACCTTCTTTGTTCACTATGTGACCGAGGAATTGAACTTCTTCCAACCAAAATGCACACTTTGAAAACTTAGCGTACAATTCTTCCTTCCTCAATACTTCTAACACCTTTCTCAAATGTTCACCGTGTTCTTGGTCATTCTTTGAGTAAATAAGTATGTCATCAATGAAAACAATGACAAACTTGTCAAGGTATGGTCCACACACTCGGTTCATAAGGTCTATAAACACAGCTGGTGCATTAGTTAAACCAAACGGCATGACCATAAACTCGTAATGACCGTAACGTGTTCTGAAAGCAGTCTTTGGAATATCATCTTCTTTCACCCGCATTTGATGATACCCAGAACGTAAGTCAATCTTTGAATAAATAGACGAGCCTTGTAGTTGATCAAATAAGTCGTCGATTCTCGATAGTGGGTAGCGGTTCTTGATGGTAAGTTTGTTCAACTCTCGGTAGTCGATACACAACCTGAATGTACCATCTTTCTTCTTGACAAACAAAACAGGAGCTCCCCACGGTGATGTGCTTGGTCGAATGAAACCACGCTCTAAAAGTTCTTGTAATTGGCTTTGCAGTTCTTTCATCTCGCTGGATGTGAGTCTGTAAGGAGCACGAGCTATTGGTGCAGCTCCTGGTACAAGATCTATTTGAAATTCAACGGATCGATGTGGGGGTAATCCCGGTAATTCTTTCGGAAATACATCGGGAAATTCTTTTGCAATGGGAACATCATTGATGCTCTTTTCTTCAGTTTGTACTTTCTCGATGTGTGCTAGAACAGCATAGCAACCTTTTCTTATTAGTTTTTGTGCCTTCAAATTACTAATAAGATGTAGCTTCGTGTTGCCCTTTTCTCCGTACACCATTAAGGGTTTTCCTTTTTCTCGTATAATGCGAATTGCATTTTTGTAACAGACGATCTCTGCTTTCACTTCTTTCAACCAGTCCATACCGATTATCACATCAAAACTCCCTAACTCTACTGGTATCAAATCAATCTTAAATGTTTCGCTAACTAGTTTAATTTCTCGATTCCGACATATATTATCTGCTGAAATTAATTTACCATTTGCTAATTCGAGTAAAAATTTACTATCCAAAGGCGTCAATGGACAACTTAATTTAGCACAAAAATCTCTACTCATATAGCTTCTATCCGCACCCGAATCAAATAAAACGTAAGCAGATTTATTGTCAATAAGAAACGTACCCGTAACAAGCTCCGGGTCTTCCTGTGCCTCTGCCGCATTAATATTGAAAACTCTTCCGCGGCCTTGTCCATTCGTGTTCTCCTGGTTTGGGAAATTTCTAATAATGTGGCCCGGTTTTCCACATTTATAACAAACTACATTGGCATAACTTGCTCCGACACTACTTGCTCCGCCATTACTCGTTCCGACACCATTTGTTCCTTTCGTTCTATTAACCCCTGGTCCGTAGACCTCACACTTCGCCGCGCTATGACCATTTCTTTTACACTTGTTGCAAAATTTGGTGCAGAACCCCGAGTGATACTTGTCACACCTTTGGCATAGCTGCTTCTGATTGTTGTTGTTGTTGCGGTTATTATTGTTGTTGGGATGATTGTTGTAGTTGCTGTTGTTGTTGTTGTTGGGCCGTTTGTTGTAGTTGCGATTGATGTTGCGATTGTTGGAATAATTGTTGCGATTATTGTTGTAATTGCTGTTGTTGTTGTATTGGTGATTCTTATCACCGTTTTCCTCCCACTTTCTTTTGACTTGCTTCACATTGGCCTCTTCAGCAGTCTGTTCTTTAATTCTTTCTTCAATCTGGTTCACTAGTTTGTGAGCCATTCTACATGCTTGTTGTATAGAGGCGGGCTCGTGTGAACTTATATCTTCTTGGATTCTTTCCGGTAATCCTTTCACAAATGCGTCGATCTTCTCTTCCTCATCTTCGAATGCTCCCGGACACAATAGGCACAATTCTGTAAATCGTCTTTCGTACGTGGTAATATCAAATCCTTGGGTTCGTAACCCTCTAAGTTCTGTCTTGAGCTTATTGACCTCGGTTCTGGGACGGTACTTCTCGTTCATCAAGTGCTTGAATGCTGACCACGGTAGTGCGTACGCATCGTCTTGTCCCACTTGCTCTAGATAGGTATTCCACCATGTTAACGCAGAACATGTGAAGGTATACGTAGCGTACTTCACTTTGTCCTCTTCAGTACACTTACTTATGGCAAACACCGATTCGACCTTCTCGGTCCACCGTTTCAATCCGATCGGTCCTTCGGTTCCATCAAATTCCAAAGGTTTGCAGGCAGTGAATTCTTTGTAGGTGCATCCTACACGATTTCCTGTACTGCTAGATCCAAGGTTATTGTTGGTATGTAGCGCAGCCTGTACTGCGGCTATGTTTGAAGCTAGAAAAGTACGGAATTCCTCTTCATTCATATTCACGGTGTGTCGAGTAGTCGGTGCCATTTCCTTCAAAATAGTCAAATGGAACAAGTTAATCATACAGAATATTAAGAGTAGTTAATAGTATTTCGTAGCATAATATGAACTCATTTATAAAAGCTTTTTCTTCATATTAGCTTTTTATAAGTTTAAATTCGGGTAGTACCTACCCGTTAAGTTCATACTTAGTAGCTAATATACAATTCAACTACTACAATTTTATATGAAAAACTGATTATAATAATATTTCGCGTTCAAACTTTTATACAATATTTTACAAACTTACAATACCGCTTATTTTACATAAAGCATGAAATATAGCACACAATAACTTTGATACAAGATAGTTGTGAAGATAATTCTAGCTAGTACACAAGTCGTTCAGTAAAGGCAATAAAGACACGTAATTCATACGTCCAGAAACAAGTCATGCATTCTGGTTTTACTAGGACTACTTCCCATCCTTGGTCTTGTGGAACATAACCGTTATGGCCGTTGATAAGATAGCGTGTTGTAATGTCGTCAAAGGGACGAGGGTTACGTAATGTCCAACAGTCCCGTAACAATCTAAAAACCTCATTTCTTACCCCAATTACCGACTCCGTCACTTGTGGAAACGTTTTGTTTAATAGTTGTAGCCCGATGTTCTTGTTCTCACTTTGGTGAGAAGCGAACATTACTAATCCGTAAGCATAACATGCTTCTTTATGTTGCATGTTAGCCGCTTTTTCTAAATCACGAAGTCCAATATTCGGATATATTGAGTCAAAATAATTTCTTAACCCGTTGCGTAAAATAGCATTTGGGTTCCCCGCAATATATGCGTCAAAGTAAACACATCGTAACTTATGGGTTTCCCAATGTGATATCCCCCATCTTTCAAACGAAAGTCTCTTATAAACCAAGACATTCTTGGAACGTTCTTCGAATGTCTTACAAACTGATCTCGCCTTAAATAGTTGTGCCGAGGAATTCTGGCCGACTCTAGACAAGATTTCATCAATCATGTCTCCGGGTAGGTCTCTTAAAATATTGGGTTGTCTATCCATTTTGTATTTTTAAACTGTAAAATAGACAAGAGTTAGATTCATAAAAAAAATACTTATTAATACAAGCAATTTTTACATATATCATAAAGCATAAGAACACTATATTACATATATTACACCACACGAATACAACTATCTTATTCCGACTCGCTCGTTTCTTCTTCTTCGGTTTTGGTTCGTTTTGCCAAGTTTCTAGGGATATATGATGTTCCCCTAATACTAACTGTCGTTTTCCACAACGGTTTAGAAAAACCTGGTGGTTTAGAGGTTCCCGGGTCATTGTTACAACTTAAGGACTTCGGGGGTTGACGATACATATAAAGTTCATCGGGGTTGGAATTAGATTTCTCTATTTTTATGCCCTTTCCCTTATTATTTTCTTTTGCCTTTTTAAATTCAGTTGGGGTAATTTCTATAACATCATCGGAATTCTCGTCGGAATCCGATTCATCGGAGAATTGGTAATCCTCCCAATATTTTGCTTCCTTGGCGGAAACACCATTGACCATAATTAACCTTGGTCGGTTGGTTGATGATTTTCTTTTACTTAACCGTTTTATTATTTCCCCAACCGGTTCTACTTCTTCATCCAGTTCCGATTCTTCTTCCGGTTCCGATTCTTCTTCCGATTCCGACTCTTCTTCCGGTTCCTCTTCGGGAACTTGTGAATCAGTCCACGAATCATTCCAATTTACATTTGACTCTTCATTATTATTAGGTGAGTCAATGGGACTTGTTCTAGAGGTAGACATCTATCACATAATATCAAACACGTTAAGAGATTAATATATCACATAATATTCACATGTTAAAAATATATAGTTTCCAACAAAATTTGTTAAGCAATCATTTTTCAAGTAAACACGGTCGAAGTCCAGACTCACTAACGCATCCTAACAAACTCGATAAGACACACTAATGCAAAATTCTGGTTCTCTAAGACCAACGCTCGGATACCAACTGAAATGTCCCGTTCTTATTGATTAAAAACGTTCCATATTAATTGATTTCGTTACGAGGTTTTGACCTCTATATGAGACGTTTTTCAAAGACTGCATTCATTTTAAAATAAACCATAACCTTTATTTCATCAATAAAGGTTTAAAAAGCTTTACGTAGATTATCAAATAATGATAATCTAAAATATCCTATTTACACACGACCATTACATAATGGTTTACAATACAAATATGTTACAACAAAATAAGTTTCTTCAATGCAGTTTTTACACAATATCATACAAGCATGGACTTCAAATCTCGTCCTTATTTAAGTATGCGACAGCGGAAGCTCTTAATAATCACCTGAGAATAAACATGCTTAAAACATCAACAAAAATGTTGGTGAGTTATAGGTTTAACCTATATTTATCAAATCATAATAATAGACCACAAGATTTCATATTTCAATACACATCCCATACATAGAGATAAAAATCATTCATATGGTGAACACCTGGTAACCGACATTAACAAGATGCATATATAAGAATATCCCCATCATTCCGGGACACCCTTCGGATATGATATAAATTTCGAAGTACTAAAGCATCCGGTACTTTGGATGGGGTTTGTTAGGCCCAATAGATCTATCTTTAGGATTCGCGTCAATTAGGGTGTCTGTTCCCTAATTCTTAGATTACCAGACTTAATAAAAAGGGGCATATTCGATTTCGATAATTCAACCATAGAATGTAGTTTCACGTACTTGTGTCTATTTTGTAAATCATTTATAAAACCTGCATGTATTCTCATCCCAAAAATATTAGATTTTAAAAGTGGGACTATAACTCACTTTCACAGATTTTTACTTCGTCGGGAAGTAAGACTTGGCCACTGGTTGATTCATGAACCTATAACAATATATACATATATATCAAGGTATGTTCAAAATATATTTACAACACTTTTAATATATTTTGATGTTTTAAGTTTATTAAGTCAGCTGTCCTCGTTAGTAACCTACAACTAGTTGTCCACAGTTAGATGTACAGAAATAAATCGATAAATATTATCTTGAATCAATCCACGACCCAGTGTATACGTATCTCAGTATTGATCACAACTCAAACTATATATATTTTGGAATCAACCTCAACCCTGTATAGCTAACTCCAACATTCACATATAGAGTGTCTATGGTGTAGTGACCCGAACTTTTTCATGTTTATATATATTAATTGAGATTGATGTTTACATGATTAAATGTTTCCAACATGTTAAGCAATCAAACTTGTTAAGACTTGATTAATTGAAATAGGTTTCATATAGACAATTGACCACCCAAGTTGACCGGTGATTCACGAACGTTAAAACTTGTAAAAAAACTATATGATGACATATATATGGTTATATATATAGTTAACATGATATTATGATAAGTAAACATATCATTAATTATATTAACAATGAACTACATATGTAAAAACAAGACTACTAACTTAATGATTTTGAAACGAGACATATATGTAACGTTTATCGTTGTAACGACATTTAATGTATATATATCATATTAAGAGATATTCGTACATCATAATATCATGATAATATAATAATTTAAAATCTCTTTTGATATTATAAACATTGGGTTAACAACATTTAACAAGATCGTTAACCTAAAGGTTTCAAAACAACACTTACATGTAACGACTAACGATGACTTAACGACTCAGTTAAAATGTATATACATGTAGTGTTTTAATATGTATTTATACACTTTTGAAAGACTTCAATACACTTATCAAAATACTTCTACTTAATAAAAATGCTTACAATTACATTCTCGTTCAGTTTCATCAACAATTCTACTCGTATGCACCCGTATTCGTACTCGTACAATACACAGCTTTTAGATGTATGTACTATTGGTATATACACTCCAATGATCAGCTCTTAGCAGCCCATGTGAGTCACCTAACACATGTGGGAACCATCATTTGGCAACTAGCATGAAATATCTCATAAGATTACAAAAATATGAGTAATCATTCATGACTTATTTACATGAAAACAAAATTACATATCCTTTATATCTAATCCATACACCAACGACCAAAAACACCTACAAACACTTTCATTCTTCAATTTTCTTCATCTAATTGAACTCTCTCAAGTTCTATCTTCAAGTTCTAAGTGTTCTTCATAAATTCCAAAAGTTCTAGTTTCATAAAATCAAGAATACTTTCAAGTTTGCTAGCTCACTTCCAATCTTGTAAGGTGATCATCCAACCTCAAGAAATCTTTGTTTCTTACAGTAGGTTATCATTCTAATACAAGGTAATAATCATATTCAAACTTTGGTTCAATTTCTATAACTATAACAATCTTATTTCAAGTGATGATCTTACTTGAACTTGTTTTCGTGTCATGATTTTGCTTCAAGAACTTTGAGCCATCCAAGGATCCATTGAAGCTAGATCCATTTTTCTCTTTTCCAGTAGGTTCATCCAAGGAACTTAAGGTAGTAATGATGTTCATAACATCATTCGATTCATACATATAAAGCTATCTTATTCGAAGGTTTAAACTTGTAATCACTAGAACATAGTTTAGTTAATTCTAAACTTGTTCGCAAACAAAAGTTAATCCTTCTAACTTGACTTTTAAAATCAACTAAACACATGTTCTATATCTATATGATATGCTAACTTAATGATTTAAAACCTGGAAACACGAAAAACACCGTAAAACCGGATTTACGCCGTCGTAGTAACACCGCGGGCTGTTTTGGGTTAGTTAATTAAAAACTATGATAAACTTTGATTTAAAAGTTGTTATTCTGAGAAAATGATTTTTATTATGAACATGAAACTATATCCAAAAATTATGGTTAAACTCAAAGTGGAAGTATGTTTTCTAAAATGGTCATCTAGACGTCGTTCTTTCGACTGAAATGACTACCTTTACAAAAACGACTTGTAACTTATTTTTCCGACTAGAAACCTATACTTTTTTTGTTTAGATTCATAAAATAGAGTTCAATATGAAACCATAGCAATTTGATTCACTCAAAACGGATTTAAAATGAAGAAGTTATGGGTAAAACAAGATTGGATAATTTTTCTCATTTTAGCTACGTGAAAATTGGTAACAAATCTATTCCAACCATAACTTAATCAACTTGTATTATATATTATGTAATCTTGAGATACCATAGACACGTATACAATGTTTCGACCTATCATGTCGACACATCTATATATATTTCGGAACAACCATAGACACTCTATATGTGAATGTTGGAGTTAGCTATACAGGGTTGAGGTTGATTCCAAAATATATATAGTTTGAGTTGTGATCAATACTGAGATACGTATACACTGGGTCGTGGATTGATTCAAGATAATATTTATCGATTTATTTCTGTACATCTAACTGTGGACAACTAGTTGTAGGTTACTAACGAGGACAGCTGACTTAATAAACTTAAAACATCAAAATATATTAAAAGTGTTGTAAATATATTTTGAACATACTTTGATATATATGTATATATTGTTATAGGTTCGTGAATCAACCAGTGGCCAAGTCTTACTTCCCGACGAAGTAAAAATCTGTGAAAGTGAGTTATAGTCCCACTTTTAAAATCTAATATTTTTGGGATGAGAATACATGCAGGTTTTATAAATGATTTACAAAATAGACACAAGTACGTGAAACTACATTCTATGGTTGAATTATCGAAATCGAATATGCCCCTTTTTATTAAGTCTGGTAATCTAAGAATTAGGGAACAGACACCCTAATTGACGCGAATCCTAAAGATAGATCTATTGGGCCTAACAAACCCCATCCAAAGTACCGGATGCTTTAGTACTTCGAAATTTATATCATATCCGAAGGGTGTCCCGGAATGATGGGGATATTCTTATATATGCATCTTGTTATTATCGGTTACCAGGTGTTCACCATATGAATGATTTTTATCTCTATGTATGGGATGTGTATTGAAATATGAAATCTTGTGGTCTATTGTTATGATTTGATATATATAGGTTAAACCTATAACTCACCAACATTTTTGTTGACGTTTTAAGCATGTTTATTCTCAGGTGATTATTAAGAGCTTCCGCTGTCGCATACTTAAATAAGGACAAGATTTGGAGTCCATGCTTGTATGATATTGTGTAAAAACTGCATTCAAGAAACTTATTTTGTTGTAACATATTTGTATTGTAAACCATTATGTAATGGTCGTGTGTAAACAGGATATTTTAGATTATCATTATTTGATAATCTACGTAAAGCTTTTTAAACCTTTATTGATGAAATAAAGGTTATGGTTTGTTTAAAAATGAATGCAGTCTTTGAAAAACGTCTCATATAGAGGTCAAAACCTCGCAACGAAATCAATTAATATGGAACGTTTTTAATCAATAAGAACGGGACATTTCAGTTGGTATCAGAGCGTTGGTCTTAGAGAACCAGAAAATTTGCATTAGTGTGTCTTATCGAGTTTGTTAGGATGCATTAGTGAGTCTGGACTTCGACCGTGTTTTCTTTAAAAATGATTGCTTAACATTTTTGTTGGAAACTATATATTTTTAACATATGAATATTATGTGATATATTAATCTCTTAACGTGTTTGATATTATGTGATAGATGTCTACCTCTAGAACAAGTCCCATTGACTCACCTAATAATAATGAAGAGTCAAATGTAAATTGGAATGATTTGTGGACTGATTCACAAGTTCCCGAAGAGGAACCGGAAGAAGAGTCGGAACCGGAAGAAGAATCGGAACCGGAAGAAGAATCGGAACCGGATGAAGAAATAGAACCGGTGGGGGAAATAATAAAACGGTTAAGTAAAAGAAAATCCTCAACCAACCGACCAAAGTTAATTATGGTCAATGGTGTTTCTGCCAAGGAAGCAAAATATTGGGAGGATTACCAATTCTCCGATGAATCAGATTTCGACGAGAATTCCGATGATGTTATAGAAATTACCCCAACTGAATTTAAAAAGGCAAAAGAAAATAATAAGGGAAAGGGCATAAAAATAGAGAAATCTAATTCCAACCCCGATGAACTTTATATGTATCGTCAACCCCCGAAGTCCTTAAGTTGTAACAATGACCCGGGAACCTCTAAACCACCAGGTTTTTCTAAACCAATGTGGACAACGACGGCTTGTATTAGGGGAACATCATATATCCCTAGAAACTTGGCAAAACGAACCAAAACCGAAGAAGAAGAAACGAGCGAGTCGGAATAAGATAGTTGTATTCGTGTGGTGTAATATATGGAATATAGTGTTCTTATGCTTTATGATATATGTAAAAATTGCTTGTATTAATAAGTATTTTTTTTTATGAATCTAACTCTTGTCTATTTTACAGTTTAAAAACACAAAATGGATAGACAACCCAATATTTTAAGAGACCTACCCGGAGACATGATTGATGAAATCTTGTCTAGAGTCGGCCAGAATTCTTCGGCACAACTATTTAAGGCGAGATCAGTTTGTAAGACATTCGAAGAACGTTCCAAGAATGTCTTGGTTTATAAGAGACTTTCGTTTGAAAGATGGGGGATATCACATTGGGAAACCCATAAGTTACGATGTGTTTACTTTGACGCATATATAACCCAAATGCTATTTTACGCAACGGGTTAAGAAATTATTTTGACTCAATATATCCGAATATTGGACTTCGTGATTTAGAAAAAGCGGCTAACATGCAACATAAAGAAGCATGTTATGCTTACGGATTAGTAATGTTCGCTTCTCACCAAAGTGAGAACAAGAACATCGGGCTACAACTATTAAACAAAACGTTTCCACAAGTGACGGAGTCGGTAATTGGGGTAAGAAATGAGGTTTTTAGATTATTACGGGACTGTTGGACATTACGTAACCCTCGTCCCTTTGATGACGTTACAACACGCTGTCTTATCAACGGCCATAACGGTTATGTTGCACAAGACCAAAGATGGGAAGTAGTCCTAGTAAAACCAGAATGCATGACTTGTTTCTGGACGTATGAATTACGTGTCTTTATTGCCTTTGCCGAACGACTTGTGTACTAGCTAGAATTGTCTTCACAACTATCTTGTATCAAAGTT
The DNA here is from genome assembly GCF_046630445.1 of Rutidosis leptorrhynchoides. Classification (NCBI taxonomy): domain Eukaryota; kingdom Viridiplantae; phylum Streptophyta; class Magnoliopsida; order Asterales; family Asteraceae; genus Rutidosis; species Rutidosis leptorrhynchoides. Next base: position 212,172,718 of record NC_092343.1, read on the forward strand.
ATTGTGTGCTATATTTCATGCTTTATGTAAAATAAGCGGTATTGTAAGTTTGTAAAATATTGTATAAAAGTTTGAACGCGAAATATTATTACAATCAGTTTTTCATATAGAATTGTAGTAGTTGAATTGTATATTAGCTACTAAGTATGAACTTAACGGGTAGGTACTACCCAAATTTAAACTTATAAAACGCTAATATGAAGAAAAAGCTTTTATAAATGAGTTCATATTATGCTACGAAATACTATTAACTACTCTTAATATTCTGTATGATTAACTTGTTCCATTTAACTATTTTGAAGGAAATGGCACCGACTACTCGACACACCGTGAATATGAATGAAGAGGAATTCCGTACTTTTCTAGCTTCAAACATAGCCGTAGTACAGGCTGCGCTACATACCAACAATAACCTTGGATCTAGCAGTACAGGAAATCGTGTAGGATGCACCTACAAAGAATTCACTGCCTGCAAACCTTTGGAATTTGATGGAACCGAAGGACCGATCGGATTGAAACGGTGGACCGAGAAGGTTGAATCGGTGTTTGCCATAAGTAAGTGTACTGAAGAGGACAAAGTGAAGTACGCTACGCATACCTTCATAGGTTCTGCGTTAACATGGTGGAATACCTATCTAGAGCAAGTGGGACAAGATGATGCGTACGCACTACCGTGGTCAGCATTCAAGCACTTGATGAACGAGAAGTACCGTCCCAGAACCGAGGTCAATAAGCTCAAGACAGAACTTAGAGGGTTACGAACCCAAGGATTTGATATTACCACGTACGAAAGACGATTCACAGAATTGTGCCTATTGTGTCCGGGAGCATTCGAAGATGAGGAAGAGAAGATCGACGCGTTTGTGAAAGGATTACCGGAAAGAATCCAAGAAGATATAAGTTCACACGAGCCCGCCTCCATACAACAGGCATGTAGAATGGCTCACAAACTAGTGAACCAGATTGAAGAAAGAATTAAAGAACAGACTGCTGAAGAGGCCAATGTGAAGCAAGTCAAAAGAAAGTGGGAGGAAAACGGTGATAAGAATCACCAATACAATAACAACAGCAATTACAACAATAATCGCAACAATTATCCCAACAATCGCAACATCAATCGCAACTACAACAAACGGCCCAACAACAACAACAACAACAACAACAGCAACTACAACAATCATCCCAACAACAATAATAACCGCAACAACAACAACAATCAGAAGCAACTATGCCAAAGGTGTGAAAAGAATCACTCGGGGTTCTGCACCAAATTTTGCAACAAGTGTAAAAGAAATGGTCATAGCGCGGCGAAGTGTGAGGTCTACGGACCAGGGGTTAATAGAACGAAAGGAACAAATGGTGTCGGAACGAGTAATGGCGGAGCAAGTAGTGTCGGAGCAAGTTATGCCAATGTAGTTTGTTATAAATGTGGAAAACCAGGCCACATTATTAGAAATTGCCCGAACCAGGAGAACACGAATGGACAAGGCCGTGGAAGAGTTTTCAATATTAATGCGGTAGAGGCACAGGAAGACCCGGAGCTTGTTACGGGTACGTTTCTTATTGACAATAAATCTGCTTACGTTTTATTTGATTCGGGTGCGGATAGAAGCTATATGAGTAGAGATTTTTGTGCTAAATTAAGTTGTCCATTGACGCCTTTGGATAGTAAATTTTTACTCAAATTAGCAAATGGTAAATTAATTTCAGCAGATAATATATGTCGGAATCGAGAAATTAAACTGGTTAGCGAAACATTTAAGATTGATTTGATACCAGTAGAGTTAGGGAGTTTTGATGTGATAATCGGTATGGACTGGTTGAAAGAAGTGAAAGCGGAGATCGTTTGTTACAAAAATGCAATTCGCATTATACGAGAAAAAGGAAAACCCTTAATGGTGTACGGAGAAAAGGGCAACACGAAGCTACATCTTATTAGTAATTTGAAGGCACAAAAACTAATAAGAAAAGGTTGCTATGCTGTTCTAGCACACGTCGAGAAAGTACAAACTGAAGAAAAGAGCATCAATGATGTTCCCATTGCAAAAGAATTTCCTGATGTATTTCCGAAAGAATTACCGGGATTACCCCCACATCGATCCGTTGAATTTCAAATAGATCTTGTACCAGGAGCTGCACCAATAGCTCGTGCTCCTTACAGACTCGCACCCAACGAGATGAAAGAACTGCAAAGCCAATTACAAGAACTTTTAGAGCGTGGTTTCATTCGACCAAGCACATCACCGTGGGGAGCTCCTGTTTTGTTTGTCAAGAAGAAAGATGGTACATTCAGGTTGTGTATCGACTACCGAGAGTTGAACAAACTTACCATCAAGAACCGCTACCCACTACCGAGAATCGACGACTTATTTGATCAACTACAAGGCTCGTCTGTTTATTCAAAGATTGACTTACGTTCCGGGTATCATCAAATGCGGGTGAAAGAAGATGATATTCCAAAGACTGCTTTCAGAACACGTTACGGTCATTACGAGTTTATGGTCATGCCGTTTGGTTTAACTAATGCACCAGCTGTGTTCATGGACCTTATGAACCGAGTGTGTGGACCATACCTTGACAAGTTTGTCATTGTTTTCATTGATGACATACTTATTTACTCAAAGAATGACCAAGAACACGGTGAACATTTGAGAAAGGTGTTAGAAGTATTGAGGAAGGAAGAATTGTACGCTAAGTTTTCAAAGTGTGCATTTTGGTTGGAAGAAGTTCAATTCCTCGGTCACATAGTGAACAAAGAAGGTATTAAGGTGGATCCGGCAAAGATAGAAACTGTTGAAAAGTGGGAAACCCCGAAAACTCCGAAACACATACGCCAGTTTTTAGGACTAGCTGGTTACTACAGAAGGTTCATCCAAGACTTTTCCAGAATAGCAAAACCCTTGACTGCATTAACGCATAAAGGGAAGAAATTTGAATGGAATGATGAACAAGAGAAAGCGTTTCAGTTATTGAAGAAAAAGCTAACTACGGCACCTATATTGTCATTGCCTGAAGGGAATGATGATTTTGTGATTTATTGTGACGCATCAAAGCAAGGTCTCGGTTGTGTATTAATGCAACGAACGAAGGTGATTGCTTATGCGTCTAGACAATTGAAGATTCACGAACAAAATTATACGACGCATGATTTGGAATTAGGCGCGGTTGTTTTTGCATTAAAGACTTGGAGGCACTACTTATATGGGGTCAAAAGTATTATATATACCGACCACAAAAGTCTTCAACACATATTTAATCAGAAACAACTGAATATGAGGCAGCGTAGGTGGATTGAATTATTGAATGATTACGATTTTGAGATTCGTTACCACCCGGGGAAGGCAAATGTGGTAGCCGATGCCTTGAGCAGGAAGGATAGAGAACCCATTCGAGTAAAATCTATGAATATAATGATTCATAATAACATTACTACTCAAATAAAGGAGGCGCAACAAGGAGTTTTAAAAGAGGGAAATTTAAAGGATGAAATACCCAAAGGATCGGAGAAGCATCTTAATATTCGGGAAGACGGAACCCGGTATAGGGCTGAAAGGATTTGGGTACCAAAATTTGGAGATATGAGAGAAATGGTACTTAGAGAAGCTCATAAAACCAGATACTCAATACATCCTGGAACGGGGAAGATGTACAAGGATCTCAAGAAACATTTTTGGTGGCCGGGTATGAAAGCCGATGTTGCTAAATACGTAGGAGAATGTTTGACATGTTCTAAGGTCAAAGCTGAGCATCAGAAACCATCAGGTCTACTTCAACAACCCGAAATCCCGGAATGGAAATGGGAAAACATTACCATGGATTTCATCACTAAATTGCCAAGGACTGCAAGTGGTTTTGATACTATTTGGGTAATAGTTGATCGTCTCACCAAATCAGCACACTTCCTACCAATAAGAGAAGATGACAAGATGGAGAAGTTAGCACGACTGTATTTGAAGGAAGTCGTCTCTAGACATGGAATACCAATCTCTATTATCTCTGATAGGGATGGCAGATTTATTTCAAGATTCTGGCAGACATTACAGCAAGCATTAGGAACTCGTCTAGACATGAGTACTGCCTATCATCCACAAACTGATGGGCAGAGCGAAAGGACGATACAAACGCTTGAAGACATGCTACGAGCATGTGTTATTGATTTCGGAAACAGTTGGGATCGACATCTACCGTTAGCAGAATTTTCCTACAACAACAACTACCATTCAAGCATTGAGATGGCGCCGTTTGAAGCACTTTATGGTAGAAAGTGCAGGTCTCCGATTTGTTGGAGTGAGGTGGGGGATAGACAGATTACGGGTCCGGAGATTATACAAGAAACTACCGAGAAGATCATCCAAATTCAACAACGGTTGAAAACCGCCCAAAGTCGACAAAAGAGCTACGCTGACATTAAAAGAAAAGATATAGAATTTGAAATTGGAGAGATGGTCATGCTTAAAGTTTCACCTTGGAAAGGCGTTGTTCGATTTGGTAAACGAGGGAAATTAAATCCAAGGTATATTGGACCATTCAAGATTATTGATCGTGTCGGACCAGTAGCTTACCGACTTGAGTTACCTCAACAACTCGCGGCTGTACATAACACTTTCCACGTCTCGAATTTGAAGAAATGTTTTGCTAAAGAAGATCTCACTATTCCGTTAGATGAAATCCAAATCAACGAAAAACTCCAATTCATCGAAGAACCCGTCGAAATAATGGATCGTGAGGTTAAAAGACTTAAGCAAAACAAGATACCAATTGTTAAGGTTCGATGGAATGCTCGTAGAGGACCCGAGTTCACCTGGGAGCGTGAAGATCAGATGAAGAAGAAATACCCGCATCTATTTCCAGAAGATTCGTCAACACCTTCAACAGCTTAAAATTTCGGGACGAAATTTATTTAACGGGTAGGTACTGTAGTGACCCGAACTTTTTCATGTTTATATATATTAATTGAGATTGATGTTTACATGATTAAATGTTTCCAACATGTTAAGCAATCAAACTTGTTAAGACTTGATTAATTGAAATAGGTTTCATATAGACAATTGACCACCCAAGTTGACCGGTGATTCACGAACGTTAAAACTTGTAAAAAAACTATATGATGACATATATATGGTTATATATATAGTTAACATGATATTATGATAAGTAAACATATCATTAATTATATTAACAATGAACTACATATGTAAAAACAAGACTACTAACTTAATGATTTTGAAACGAGACATATATGTAACGTTTATCGTTGTAACGACATTTAATGTATATATATCATATTAAGAGATATTCGTACATCATAATATCATGATAATATAATAATTTAAAATCTCTTTTGATATTATAAACATTGGGTTAACAACATTTAACAAGATCGTTAACCTAAAGGTTTCAAAACAACACTTACATGTAACGACTAACGATGACTTAACGACTCAGTTAAAATGTATATACATGTAGTGTTTTAATATGTATTTATACACTTTTGAAAGACTTCAATACACTTATCAAAATACTTCTACTTAATAAAAATGCTTACAATTACATTCTCGTTCAGTTTCATCAACAATTCTACTCGTATGCACCCGTATTCGTACTCGTACAATACACAGCTTTTAGATGTATGTACTATTGGTATATACACTCCAATGATCAGCTCTTAGCAGCCCATGTGAGTCACCTAACACATGTGGGAACCATCATTTGGCAACTAGCATGAAATATCTCATAAGATTACAAAAATATGAGTAATCATTCATGACTTATTTACATGAAAACAAAATTACATATCCTTTATATCTAATCCATACACCAACGACCAAAAACACCTACAAACACTTTCATTCTTCAATTTTCTTCATCTAATTGAACTCTCTCAAGTTCTATCTTCAAGTTCTAAGTGTTCTTCATAAATTCCAAAAGTTCTAGTTTCATAAAATCAAGAATACTTTCAAGTTTGCTAGCTCACTTCCAATCTTGTAAGGTGATCATCCAACCTCAAGAAATCTTTGTTTCTTACAGTAGGTTATCATTCTAATACAAGGTAATAATCATATTCAAACTTTGGTTCAATTTCTATAACTATAACAATCTTATTTCAAGTGATGATCTTACTTGAACTTGTTTTCGTGTCATGATTTTGCTTCAAGAACTTTGAGCCATCCAAGGATCCATTGAAGCTAGATCCATTTTTCTCTTTTCCAGTAGGTTCATCCAAGGAACTTAAGGTAGTAATGATGTTCATAACATCATTCGATTCATACATATAAAGCTATCTTATTCGAAGGTTTAAACTTGTAATCACTAGAACATAGTTTAGTTAATTCTAAACTTGTTCGCAAACAAAAGTTAATCCTTCTAACTTGACTTTTAAAATCAACTAAACACATGTTCTATATCTATATGATATGCTAACTTAATGATTTAAAACCTGGAAACACGAAAAACACCGTAAAACCGGATTTACGCCGTCGTAGTAACACCGCGGGCTGTTTTGGGTTAGTTAATTAAAAACTATGATAAACTTTGATTTAAAAGTTGTTATTCTGAGAAAATGATTTTTATTATGAACATGAAACTATATCCAAAAATTATGGTTAAACTCAAAGTGGAAGTATGTTTTCTAAAATGGTCATCTAGACGTCGTTCTTTCGACTGAAATGACTACCTTTACAAAAATGACTTGTAACTTATTTTTCCGACTAGAAACCTATACTTTTTTTGTTTAGATTCATAAAATAGAGTTCAATATGAAACCATAGCAATTTGATTCACTCAAAACGGATTTAAAATGAAGAAGTTATGGGTAAAACAAGATTGGATAATTTTTCTCATTTTAGCTACGTGAAAATTGGTAACAAATCTATTCCAACCATAACTTAATCAACTTGTATTATATATTATGTAATCTTGAGATACCATAGACACGTATACAATGTTTCGACCTATCATGTCGACACATCTATATATATTTCGGAACAACCATAGACACTCTATATGTGAATGTTGGAGTTAGCTATACAGGGTTGAGGTTGATTCCAAAATATATATAGTTTGAGTTGTGATCAATACTGAGATACGTATACACTGGGTCGTGGATTGATTCAAGATAATATTTATCGATTTATTTCTGTACATCTAACTGTGGACAACTAGTTGTAGGTTACTAACGAGGACAGCTGACTTAATAAACTTAAAACATCAAAATATATTAAAAGTGTTGTAAATATATTTTGAACATACTTTGATATATATGTATATATTGTTATAGGTTCGTGAATCAACCAGTGGCCAAGTCTTACTTCCCGACGAAGTAAAAATCTGTGAAAGTGAGTTATAGTCCCACTTTTAAAATCTAATATTTTTGGGATGAGAATACATGCAGGTTTTATAAATGATTTACAAAATAGACACAAATACGTGAAACTACATTCTATGGTTGAATTATCGAAATCGAATATGCCCCTTTTTATTAAGTCTGGTAATCTAAGAATTAGGGAACAGACACCCTAATTGACGCGAATCCTAAAGATAGATCTATTGGGCCTAACAAACCCCATCCAAAGTACCGGATGCTTTAGTACTTCGAAATTTATATCATATCCGAAGGGTGTCCCGGAATGATGGGGATATTCTTATATATGCATCTTGTTATTGTCGGTTACCAGGTGTTCACCATATGAATGATTTTTATCTCTATGTATGGGATGTGTATTGAAATATGAAATCTTGTGGTCTATTGTTATGATTTGATATATATAGGTTAAACCTATAACTCACCAACATTTTTGTTGACGTTTTAAGCATGTTTATTCTCAGGTGATTATTAAGAGCTTCCGCTGTCGCATACTTAAATAAGGACAAGATTTGGAGTCCATGCTTGTATGATATTGTGTAAAAACTGCATTCAAGAAACTTATTTTGTTGTAACATATTTGTATTGTAAACCATTATGTAATGGTCGTGTGTAAACAGGATATTTTAGATTATCATTATTTGATAATCTACGTAAAGCTTTTTAAACCTTTATTGATGAAATAAAGGTTATGGTTTGTTTAAAAATGAATGCAGTCTTTGAAAAACGTCTCATATAGAGGTCAAAACCTCGCAACGAAATCAATTAATATGGAACGTTTTTAATCAATAAGAACGGGACATTTCATATGGTTGTTCCGAAATATATATAGATGTGTCGACATGATAGGTCGAAACATTGTATACGTGTCTATGGTATCTCAAGATTACATAATATACAATACAAGTTGATTAAGTTATGGTTGGAATAGATTTGTTACCAATTTTCACGTAGCTAAAATGAGAAAAATTATCCAATCTTGCTTTACCCATAACTTCTTCATTTTAAATCCGTTTTGAGTGAATCAAATTGCTATAGTTTCATATTGAACTCTATTTTATGAATCTAAACAGAAAAAGTATAGGTTTATAGTTGGAAAAATAAGTTACAAGTCATTTTTGTAAAGGTAGTCATTTCAGTCGAAAGAACGACGTCTAGATGACCATTTTAGAAAACATACTTTCACTTTGAGTTTAACCATAATTTTTGGATATAGTTTCATGTTCATAATAAAAATCATTTTCTCAGAATAACAACTTTTAAATCAAAGTTTATCATAGTTTTTAATTAACTAACCCAAAACAGCCCGCTGTGTTACTACGACGGCGTAAATCCGGTTTTACGGTGTTTTTTGTGTTTCCAGGTTTTAAATCATTAAGTTAGCATATCATAGAGATATAGAACATGTGTTTAGTTGATTTTAAAAGTCAATTTAGAAGGATTAACTTTTGTTTGCGAACAAGTTTAGAATTAACTAAACTATGTTCTAGTGATTACAAGTTTAAACCTTCGAATAAGATAGCTTTATATGTATGAATTGAATGATGTTATGAACATCATTACTACCTTAAGTTCCTTGGATAAACCTAATGGAAAAGAGAAAAATGGATCTAGCTTCAACGGATCCTTGGATGGCTCGAAGTTCTTGAAGCATAATCATGACACGAAAACAAGTTCAAGTAAGATCATCACTTGAAATAAGATTGTTATAGTTATAGAAATTGAACCAAAGTTTGAATATGATTATTACCTTGTATTAGAATGATAACCTACTGTAAGAAACAAAGATTTCTTGAGGTTGGATGATGACCTTACAAGATTGGAAGTGAGCTAGCAAACTTGAAAGTATTCTTGATTTTATGTAACTAGAACTTGTAGAATAAATGAAGAACACTTAGAACTTGAAGATAGAACTTGAGAGAGATCAATTAGATGAAGAAAATTGAAGAATTAAAGTGTTTGTAGGTGTTTTTGGTCGTTGGTGTATGGATTAGATATAAAGGATATGTAATTTTGTTTTCATGTAAATAAGTCATGAATGATTACTCATATTTTTGTAATTTTATGAGATATTTCATGCTAGTTGCCAAATGATGGTTCCCACATGTGTTAGGTGACTCACATGGGCTGCTAAGAGCTGATCATTGGAGTGTATATACCAATAGTACATACATCTAAAAGCTGTGTATTGTACGAGTACGAATACGGGTGCATACGAGTAGAATTGTTGATGAAACTGAACGAGGATGTAATTGTAAGCATTTTTGTTAAGTAGAAGTATTTTGATAAGTGTATTGAAGTCTTTCAAAAGTGTATAAATACATATTAAAACACTACATGTATATACATTTTAACTGAGTCGTTAAGTCATCGTTAGTCGTTACATGTAAGTGTTGTTTTGAAACCTTTAGGTTAACGATCTTGTTAAATGTTGTTAACCCAATGTTTATAATATCAAATGAGATTTTAAATTATTATATTATCATGATATTATCATGTATGAATATCATTAAATGTCTTTACAACGATAATCGTTACATATATGTCTCGTTTAAAAATCATTAAGTTAGTAGTCTTGTTTTTACATATGTAGTTCATTGTTAATATACTTAATGATATGTTTACTTATCATAGTATCATGTTAACTATATATATATCCATATATATGTCATCATATAGTTTTTACAAGTTTTAACGTTCGTGAATCACCGGTCAACTTGGGTGGTCAATTGTCTATATGAAACATATTTCAATTAATCAAGTCTTAACAAGTTTGATTGCTTAACATGTTGGAAACATTTAATCATGTAAATATCAATCTCAATTAATATATATAAACATGGAAAAGTTCGGGTCACTACATAACTAACATGAACACTTGAAATGGGTGTGCTTAATCCTTGATTTTGGTTGATTAAATGTTGTTAAATGCTAAAGTTCATGTATTAAAAGTGTTACTAGCATCATTAACTTCAATTTGATGTGTAGGTTGATTTGGAAAACATCACTAACATGATTATTGATTTTGTGAGTTTGGGTTAGGGTTTGATAGCTTTTAAAATGAACTTTTGATACTTTGAATGCCATGAAATGTTATTAGTAAGTGTTTAGTTGTAATGTATGTTTCATTACCTTCAAAACGGCGTATCGTATGTGTAAATTGGATTCCCGAGTCAAGAAATGCATTTCATGAACTTGAACCATTGATTTGAACTTTTAACGATCATTCGACGAGGTTTTTGTTGTGGTAAATGATGAACTCGATTGATGATATGTGTTTAGTTTCATTCCTTGTCAAAATACCTTTCCGATGATATAAGATACATGTTTTAATTGTTTGCGGATCATAAATTGTGAATGTTTGATGTTTGGTTCGTGCACTTGTGTGTTTTCAGCAGAACAGGGTCTGTGTACCAATCTGGATGCCGTCTAGACTCTTGGACGCCGTCCAGACCTTCACAGCTGGACGCCATCCAGACCTTCTGGACGCCGTCCAATTTCCCTGTCAGATTCTGTTTTGCTTGGTCGTTTTACTAAAAATGTTTGTTATGCTATGGACCTCCGATTCACATGTAACTTGTTCTAACATGCTTATATATGATTATATAACTTAGAAAAATTGTCGGATACCCGACCCGACCCCGTTGACTTTGACTTTGACTGATTTTGACTTTTAGTCAAACTTAACCAAACGTTTATGCAATCGTTCTAACGTGCTTTTATACTTGATTCTTGCATGAAACTTGACAACATGATTCACATGCTATACTATTCAAGTCATAACGAGCCATAGGACTAATTGAACACATTTCGCCCGACCTTGTGTCGTAACCAGTTAATTGATACAACTTACTTGTTTAGGTCAAGGCTAAGCAACTTTCATGCACACGTTTACTTTGTGAAGTACATTTATACTCGTGCACTCGAGGTGAGATCATAGTCCCACCTTTTTAACAACTTTTTATACTTTTAAATAGTGGGCTGAGAAAAATATACTTTGTTACATCTTGTACTACTTACTTTTATGTTTTGAACACAAGTCCGATGAAACAAACATTCTATAGCGAGTTTAGAACAAAATCCTCAATTCGATTATCATTAGTTACACTTGCCGGGTGTAAGCGAGAACTTATGTTGTATGGATCCATATGGGTTTGACAAACCCTCATTCAAATGGTTCGCTACCGTTTACGAATGAAATATATTTTCGAGAAACAGTGTATGTTCTAACACTATTGTGATGGGGTTCTATGGAAGGAATGTTAAGCATTGATAATTGGGTGCTCGCGAACCTATTTTTGGAATGTAACTTTTGGATGATCAATTTTATGGGAATACTAAATCTTGTGGTTCAAAATAACGTTTATTACTACACCTATGATTTCACCAACGTTTTTCGTTGACAGTTTTCTATATGTTTCTTAGGTTCATACTTGGCTACTTGATACATGTTTCCGCACACTTTGATTACTTGCTTGGAGTCAAGCATACATGCATACGCTAGTGATAGCACCTTTGGATTCAAACTTAAAGCATACATACTTACGCTATTTATAGCAACCGTGTTTTTAAACTAATTATGTCACAAGTTATTTCATTTACACTTAATAACTTTTGTAAACTTAAACTTGTTGTCGATCCGTTTGGTAAACTAAACTTTGTAATTTTGTACGTTTCAAATGAATGCGACATAATTTTGGTCAAACGTGTCTCATATAGGGACTACGACCACGTAACGGGACCTAAGTTAACGGCACCGTCAATGACGATTTTGTCGGGTCGTTACAGATGTCCTCAACATGGTTTAGACACTAATCAAATAGGTCAAATATTCTACCAAGGATGCGACATTACTACACGAAAAGACATCGACATAGCAGCTGGTGGTTCCATTATGAAGAAAACCGCAACTGAAGATTACAAAATTATTGATAACACTGCTTCCCACTCACATGAGTGGCATCAAGAAAAAGACATCGTTCGATCATCTAAAGCGGCTAGAGCCGATTCTAGCCATGACTTTGATTCCATTTCCGTAAAGATAGATGCTTTCGAAAGATGAATGGAAAAGATGACTAAAGATATTCACGCAATACGAATTAGTTGTGAGCAGTGTGGAGGACCACATTTGATAAAAGATTGTCTCAGTATTGAACAAACAATGGAACAAAGAGAGAATGTTTCATACATGAACCAAAGGCCTGGAAATAATTATCAAGGTAATTATCAACCGCCAAGACCAAACTACAATCAAAACCAGAATTATAACCAAAATGTTCCATACAACAATCAACAAGGTCCTAGCATTCAGCAAGTATCCAATAATACTTACAATTAGCAAAGACCTATTTTTCCAAATAAACCACCACAAACCGATGATAAAAAGACAAATTTAGAAGACATGATGTTGAAGCTAGTTGAATCTCAAATGCAGTTTTTCACATCTCAGAAACAAACTAATGAACAAAATGCTCAAGCATTTAGAAATCAACAAGCTTCTATTCAAAATCTGGAACAAGAAGTAAGCAACCTAGCAAGGTTGATAGGTGAAAGAAAACCGGGAAGTTTACCTAGAGATACAAATGCTAACACCTGGAATGAAACAGCTAATGCCATTACCACGAGAAGTGGTATTACACTTAAACCATCTGAAATACCTGAAATTTCTGATGACTCTATTCCTATTCCACAAGAACCACAATCTGAGCAAGAAAAGGAAAAAGAACCGGTAGTTGAAAAGGTTAATGAAGATAACACAGTTAAGGCAAAACCTTATGTTAAACCATACCAACCACCGCTTCCTTACCCAAGTAAAATGAGAAAAGAAAGACTTGAAGCCGAGCAATCCAAATTTTTGGATATGTTTAAACAAATAAATGTAAATCTTCCTTTCATTGATGTGATATCAGGAATGCCAAGATATGCTAAATTCTTAAAAGATCTAATCACAAATAGAAAGAAAATGGAAGAACTCTCGGCTGTTACTATGAATGCTAATTGTTCTGCAGTACTATTGAATAAACTACCGGAGAAACACTCAGATCTAGGAAGTTTCACAATTCCATGTTTTCTGGGTAGTCTTAGTTCAATAGAAGCATCGGCAGACTTAGGTGCTAGTATAAATTTAATGTCATATTCATTATACGCTAAACTAGACCTTGGAGAATTAAAACCAACACGAATAAGCATACTACTAGCCGATCGATCAGTAAAATATCCTAGAGGGATAATGGAGAACATGCTACTTAAAGTTGGTACTTTAGTATTTCCAGTAGATTTTGTTATTCTGGACATGGAAGAAGATTCTCGAGTTCCTCTCATATTAGGAAGACCATTCTTAAACACGGCTAAAGCAATAATAGACGTGTTCGGTAAGAAACTGACCCTAAGTATAGAGGACGAGAGTGTTACCTTTTCTGTGGATAGAGCCATGCAACAACCGCAATCTGCAGATGATACATGTTATTATGTTCAAACTATAGATTCACATGCAGAATTGTTATAAGAATTTCCAGAATTACAAGGAACAGGAGAATATTCTTTAGGAGAAGGAACTGAACCAATTGATGAAGCTGAAATGTTAGCTACACTCATGGCTAATGATTACGAACCAACAACAGAAGAACTTCAAATGCTAAAAGAGGAAGACAGATACCGATACAAATCATCGATAGAAGAACCACCGATATTAGAGTTAAAGCTACTTCCAAACCATTTGGAATACGCTTATTTACATGGTGAATCTGAATTACCTGTAATAATATCGTCTTCTCTTACGGAAAATGAAAAATATCGACTCATTTCTATGCTAAAAGCTCATAAACCAGCTATTGTATGGAAGATATATGACATTAAAGGCATAAGTCCTTCATATTGCACACATAAAATCCTTATGGAAGAAGGCCATAAAACCTATGTGCAACGCCAACGAAAACTAAATCCAAATATGCAAGATGTTGTTAAGAAAGAAATTATTAAACTGCTAGATGCATGTTTAATTTATCCAATCTCTAATAGTCCATGGGTAAACCCAGTTCAATGCGTACCTAAGAAGGGTGGCATGACTGTCATCACAAATGAAAAAAATGAGCTTATTCCTACTAGGATTGTAACGGGATGGCGTGTTTGTATTGATTATAGAAAATTAAATGACACCACCAGAAAAGATCACTTTCCTTTACCTATCATTGATCAACTGTTGGTGTCACACCCCCAAAATAGGGCCTAGGGTATTTGTGACTAATTATATCAAATCACAGTTGTATATACGAGAACGACTCTATATGAGACGTTTTGAATAAAACATTTATTAATAAAATAGCGGAAGCATTAAAAGTTTTACATCAAATTTAAACTGAAATAATAATAATAGTCTTAATGCAAAGTAAATGTAATGAAATGAAGACTCCATGTAGCAGCATTCAATTCATCAGGTAGCAATCATGGCAATCATCTTATTCGTCACCTGAGACAAAACATGCTTAAAGTGTCAACCAAAAAGGTTGGTGAGTTCATTAGTTTATCAAAATCAATCATTTCCGTTATAATAATAGGCCACAAGATTTCAGTTTCATAAATATCCGTACACTAGCAAGTGTATAAAAGCATTCTATAAGTTGTAGGCACCCGGTAAAAAGCCTTAACGTTCATGTTTTACCCTCTGAAAGTACACCGAATCAGGTGTGTTATGTAAACCTCGAAGTATTAAAGTATCCCATAGTCAGGATAGGGTTGTCAGGCCCAATAGATCTATCTTTAGGATTCGCGCCTACCGTACATAGACAGGTAGTTTAATGTTACCAAGCTAAGGGTATATTTCTGGTTTAAACCCACATAGAATTAGTTTTAGTACTTGTGCCTATTTCGTAAAACATTTATAAAACAACGCATGTATTCTCAGCCCAAAAATATATATAAAAAGGGAGTAATGAAACTCACAATACTGTATTTTGTAGCAATTATGTATATGACGGTACTGAACAAGTGCAGGGTTTGTCTCGGATTCACGAACCTATATTAAGTATATATATTTATATGTTGGTCAATATCTGTGTAACAATTTAGGTCAAGTCGTAGTGTATCACAATCCTAATGCTCGAGACCGACATGCAAAAGTCAACAAAAGTCAACTTGACCCAAAATGACTTCCAAAATCTATACATGTTTATTATATAACTTATATATAGTAGTTTTATATATTTAAATATATTTATCAGATCTTATTATACTAAATAATACAAGTCATTTATTAATAAATAAAAATATATATTAAAATTCATATATGATAAAAATATACTTTTATATATCTCAAGTAATAAAATTTATAAAATTCACTTAATATCATAAAAATATAGTGGTATGTATTATTAATGTAATTACATTACGTGTGGTAAAAATATCTTTGTACGCATATTTATTTGATAAAATAATATTGATAATAATGATAATGATAAAAATAATAAAATGATAGTTTCAATAAAAATATTAATTTTTAGTAATAAAGATAATTTTAGCAATAACATCAACTGATAACAGTTATAATAATCGTTTTAATAATAATATTAAAATTAATGATAATTCAGTTGACCATATCTTTTAATCCGTTCATCGAAACCACACGATTTCTAAATGAAAAGTTATTAATTTTTTTTTCTTCAGCTTTTCAACGATATGCATATCATATAACTTATCTCAGTAGCATATGTATCAAATTTGTGATTTATCATAAACTATTTAACGACGAAACTAAGCATACAAACATGCATAATCATATATACTCGAGCACTAGTTAGGGATACACTATTAATATATAAAAGATAAGATATGAATGCTCACGTATCAATATTGTGATTCAATATTGCAGGAAAGTACGTAGACGCAACGAAAATGATAAACGTTAGGTTGACCTCACGAGCAATACCCTCGATCAATACCCATAACCTTCATAGCTATAACCCATAATTTCCTTAGCTCTATCCCATTTGAAAACTTATTTTAAAATCGTCTGAATATAACTCCGTCTTAGTATTTTATGTATACTAATAATATCTTGAAATAATACTAAGTAAATATAAATATATATATATGTAATTCGATTGAGAGAGTTTAGAGAAATATATTTTCAAGTTTCTATGAAATAATGAAACCTATTGAATTCTATTTATAATAGATTTTTGAATTATTAAAGTGAATTATTAAAGTATGAATTATTAAAGTGAATTATTAAAGTATGAATTATTAAAGTGAATTATTAAAGTATGAATTATTAAAGTGAATTATTAAAGTATGAATTATTAAAGTGAATTATTAAAGTATGAATTATTAAAGTGAATTATTAAAGTATGAATTATTAAAGTTAAAGTAAAGTAAAAGTAAAGTAAAGGTAAAGTTAAAGTATAGTAAAAGTATAAAACTATGTACGTATAATACGCGTATAAAAAAATATATACAATATTAATTTAAATCGTTTTATATATTTAATAAAATAAAATATAATTATCGTTATCTTTATCATACTGGTTAAGTATTGAGTTGTCAAAAAGAATAGATTTCTTAAATCACAGTGGACCTCATAACATAGGCCCGTAATCATATCATAATGTATCTGATAATTCAATTATTTGATATTATCTCTTAATTCTGTCGATAAATATATCGAAACAAATATGTTCATGTAAAGTATCATATATCTAATACTTTGTTAATGTTTTCAGTTAATATTATATATTATATATACATATCTATATACACATAATTGTTCGTGAATCGTCGAACACGGTCAAAGGGTAATTGATTACATGAATGTAGTTCCAAACTTTTTGAGATTCAACATTACAAATTCTGCTTATCGTGTCGGAAACATATAAAGGTTAAGTTTAAATTTGGTCGGAAATTTCTGGGTCGTCACAGTACCTACCCGTTAAAGAAATTTCGTCCCGAAATTTGATCGAGGTCGTCATGGCTAACTATAAAAATGTTTTCATGACGAATATGAGTTGATAAATAGAGTTTTATCATCATTGAGTAATATAGATAAAACAATTTGATTACGCGAAGAGTATAAGTGAAGCTATCGCAAGAGAGTGAAATGAGTAAACGTATATTCGTTTTAACCGATGACGTAGTTATGATTGATTTCCGGAATTCATGGGATTTAAAGAAAATCTTTGCAATAAGATTTGGTTCTTCGGCGATTAAGGAAATCAGGATCTTCTTTGATTAAATGCGATAATCTGTCTCGATTTCTCTGTCTGATATTTTACTATAATTCCACCCCCTTCGTTTCTTTATTTCCACAGCTCACACCTTCTAGTCTTTCTCCCCAATTCATACTTTAAAGCATTCGTTAATATGCTTCATCCAGTATTGATTCTTGATATACTTTTAACTTTCATATCTGTCATTCTTCTTTTTCATCTACCACCGGAGGAAGTTATTTTCTTCTACCATTACCTTGGGGTTATTGTGTTTTTCATTCTCCCGTGTCTTTATATTGCTATATGCATTTATATACACGGTTTGTAATTTCGGGGTTGTTATCGGGCTTTATATTCTCCAATATATTTCGGAGCTTCATGCTTTCGTTTTTTCTTCCCGACCTTAAGTCAAGCGGATAATGGTCCAGAATTCATAGATATGAATTTTTGGATGAACATAGTTAATGTTCCAAGAAGAAAATCTTAATGGCACGATCTTGATTTGGCAAATTACCAGAATATCTGAAAATATAGAGCTATCAAGATGATATGTTCTTAATATGTTTGGAAATTGGGTAGAATGTAAGAGTCGTGTAAACAGTACATGATGACGGTATGTTCTGTGAATCATCACGTTCCATTAGAAACTCAGCATGACTTACTGTAATATAATCACGTTGATCAAATGTCATTATATTATACTAACTCATGCTTCAATTCCCAACACTACTTCAAAAACATTCCTATTTTAAATTCATAATTTTTTTTTTTTAAAATTTAGAAACTAACACAGTTTCTTTTTATGTTGTAACGCAGATATTGCGAAGAGATAAAAGATATCGGATAAGAATAGTTGTGAAAATATCTTCAGGAATATCGATGATATTATAATAAAAGATAAGATAATATGGATGATGAAGAAGATTTGTCTGTGAAGGTTTAGAATAAGAAGTAAGGTGTTTGCTAACTATTTCAGTATACACTGAATCATTTGGATCCTTTGAAGGCAGGTTTAGTCTTTGTGATTTGTCCACAGCCTCCTTCATGGTCTGCTCAATCCGTTTTCCAGTTTCAAACCTTCTCTTTTTCTCAGCTTTACCACCATACTATTCTTTATCATCAAACTTTTGACTGTTAAAGTCGTTTACAGTTTTTGCTGCTTCATCAGCATTTTTCCAATTTCGGAGAACTAGTTCATAGTTTGGGATGTTTTTCAGAAAATTCACATTCGAAGTATGTAAGTCTAGGAGATAACCGTTATATGTATAACTTTTGACGTAAAATTGTCTCGAAATTCAAAATACTGATTGCTAATTCCCAGTAGTTGGTGTGACAATTATTGTTACAGGATGTAGGTGAGTACATGATGGGGTTTTAATGAATAAGTATAGTAGCTTTTCGGAGAGGCTTAAGTCGAAGGTTAATGAAGTTGTTGATAAGTTTACTGCTAATGTGGCGAGATATGAAAGGTTCCCCGATAACAATGATGAAGGGGTAATTGTTATAATAAGGTTTATTCGTATAAACAAATGAAGGTGATTTGCTGGAGCTGTGACAAAACTGTCTATTTTGGAAAGAGATTAAAAAATTATATTTGGTAATAAATATCAAAGGATCTGACACGGATACGTGTTAAACTATAACTTTGGTTTCGAGAGCTTTTCAGATGCATGACAGTGGGTAATATGTGGTTGGATCATCATCTCGCATGTCTTTACGAATTTTGAAGTGTTTGAACACATATTGTAATTGTTAATATACATATGATGTTCTAAGATTTTGAATGATACAAATATTTTTTGTGAGTTTCATGAATAGAAATGAGGTTCAGGACAGTTTTGAAGTCAAAGTATAGTTTTGAAAGATGTAGGAATCTAAGAGTGATGATTTCGGTTATATCTTGAATCGAATTCTGAGATTTCAAAATCAGAATATGTAATTAGATTTTGAATGAGTATGGTTGTTTTGATTTCTATAAAAGAATGTATATTGTTGTGAAAGTAGGGAGTATAATGGATGATTTGCTGAATCAGATTCGAAGAAAGTAACATATTAATTGTGAATTTATATATCTCTCGGGTATTACCTACCCGTTAAAAAAAATTTCACAATTAATATTTTGTACAAAAGAATTTTATTACAGTCTTTATGGAAATATATATGTGTATATTTCTTCAGATGTAATATTGATTTAATGAGTTAATATTAAATTAAACTCATTTGATTTATGGTTAAGGCTAGGATAGATAATTTCTAAACTTTAGAAATTACATAATCGCCGTAGAATGTTTCCCCAATGAAGTTATGAATCAATACTTCATCGTTGTGGTATTCCTTGTTATCTACATGGCGTATGACGTCGATGCTCGTGGGACAGATTGTGAAGTTGAGGTTTGCGATGCGGTTGTTGTTGGTGGTGGTAATGGTACTGTTGATGTTGTTGATGGTGGTACTGGTTATGCTGCTGGTGCTGCTGCTGGTGTTTGTAACCTTTGCACCATATTCTCCAAAGCCACTACCCGAGCGCGAAGCTCGTTGACTTCTTCTATTACACCGGGGTGATTGTCAGTTCGGACGAGTGGATAAATAAGATCTAGAATTTGGTGTAGTATATAATCATGACGAGATACTCTGGAAATGAGAGAGAAAATGGTGTTTCGGACAGGTTCGCCGGTAAGTGCTTCAGGTTCATTGCCAAGAGGGCAATGTGGTGGATGAAAGGGATCGCCTTCTTCTTGTCTCCAATGGTTAAGTAGATTACGAACCAATCCCCAATTCATCCAGAATAGATGATGGCTAATTGGTTGATCCATTCCGGTCACGCTGCTTTCGAAGCTCATGTGGAAATCCATATCGGCATAGCTGTCGGAATTCGAGGAACTCGAACTGGTTGAGGGATCCATCTTGTATGATCAGGGAAAGAATTTTTTTTGGTATGAAATAGATTGTAGAATTTAGATTTGGTATTCTTCAATATATAATTTACATATGTATATATAATACCAAAATCCCATAAATTACGGAGGAATCTTTGAAAGATGTCAGTCAAAGTTCACAGTAACAGATATGCTAAGATACGAATTCGTCTATACACTATTATGCAATAAATGTAGGAAAACGCGTCTAGACTTAAGAATGATAAGCAGGTAATTTCCTAAGGATGGTAAGTAGATGATTTCCGACTAAAAATGATAAGCAAAACTTTTGACATGCAGACACGGTCGAAGTCCAGACTCACTAATGCATCTTAACAACTATCAGTTAGACACACTAATGCAAGACCTGGTTCGCTAAGACCACCGCTCTGATACCAATCTGTCACACCCCCAAAATAGGGCCTAGGGTATTTGTGACTAATTATATCAAATCACAGTTGTATATACGAGAACGACTCTATATGAGACGTTTTGAATAAAACATTTATTAATAAAATAGCGGAAGCATTAAAATTTTTACATCAAATTTAAACTGAAATAATAATAATAGTCTTAATGCAAAGTAAATGTAATGAAATGAAGACTCCATGTAGCAGCATTCAATTCATCAGGTAGCAATCATGGCAATCATCT
The DNA here is from genome assembly GCF_046630445.1 of Rutidosis leptorrhynchoides. Classification (NCBI taxonomy): domain Eukaryota; kingdom Viridiplantae; phylum Streptophyta; class Magnoliopsida; order Asterales; family Asteraceae; genus Rutidosis; species Rutidosis leptorrhynchoides. Next base: position 212,193,843 of record NC_092343.1, read on the forward strand.
TATTCGTCACCTGAGACAAAACATGCTTAAAGTGTCAACCAAAAAGGTTGGTGAGTTCATTAGTTTATCAAAAATCAATCATTTCCGTTATAATAATAGGCCACAAGATTTCAGTTTCATAAATATCCGTACACTAGCAAGTGTATAAAAGCATTCTATAAGTTGTAGGCACCCGGTAACAAGCCTTAACGTTCATGTTTTACCCTCTGAAAGTACACCGAATCAGGTGTGTTATATAAACCTCGAAGTACTAAAGCATCCCATAGTCAGGATAGGGTTGTCAGGCCCAATAGATCTATCTTTAGGATTCGCGCCTACCGTACATAGACAGGTAGTTTAATGTTACCAAGCTAAGGGTATATTTCTGGTTTAAACCCACATAGAATTAGTTTTAGTACTTGTGCCTATTTCGTAAAACATTTATAAAACAACGCATGTATTCTCAGCCCAAAAATATATATAAAAAGGGAGTAATGAAACTCACAATACTGTATTTTGTAGCAATTATGTATATGACGGCACTGAACAAGTGCAGGGTTTGTCTCGGATTCACGAACCTATATTAAGTATATATATTTATATGTTGGTCAATATCTGTGTAACAATTTAGGTCAAGTCATAGTGTATCACAATCCTAATGCTCGAGACCGACATGCAAAAGTCAACAAAAGTCAACTTGACCCAAAATGACTTCCAAAATCTATACATGTTTATTATATAACTTATATATAGTAGTTTTATATATTTAAATATATTTATCAGATCTTATTATACTAAATAATACAAGTCATTTATTAATAAATAAAAATATATATTAAAATTCATATATGATAAAAATATACTTTTATATATCTCAAGTAATAAAATTTATAAAATTCACTTAATATCATAAAAATATAGTGGTATGTATTATTAATGTAATTACATTACGTGTGGTAAAAATATCTTTGTACGCATATTTATTTGATAAAATAATATTGATAATAATGATAATGATAAAAATAATAAAATGATAGTTTCAATAAAAATATTAATTTTTAGTAATAAAGATAATTTTAGCAATAACATCAACTGATAACAGTTATAATAATCGTTTTAATAATAATATTAAAATTAATGATAATTCAGTTGACCATATCTTTTAATCCGTTCATCGAAACCACACGATTTCTAAATGAAAAGTTATTAATTTTTTTTTCTTCAGCTTTTCAACGACATGCATATCATATAACTTATCTCAGTAGCATATGTATCAAATTTGTGATTTATCATAAACTATTTAACGACGAAACTAAGCATACAAACATGCATAATCATATATACTCGAGCACTAGTTAGGGATACACTATTAATATATAAAAGATAAGATATGAATGCTCACGTATCAATATTGTGATTCAATATTGCAGGAAAGTACGTAGACGCAACGAAAATGATAAACGTTAGGTTGACCTCACGAGCAATACCCTCGATCAATACCCATAACCTTCATAGCTATAACCCATAATTTCCTTAGCTCTATCCCATTTGAAAACTTATTTTGAAATCGTCTGAATATAACTCCGTCGTAGTATTTTATGTATACTAATAATATCTTGAAATAATACTAAGTAAATATATATATATATATGTAATTCGATTGAGAGAGTTTAGAGAAATATATTTTCAAGTTTCTATGAAATAATGAAACCTATTGAATTCTATTTATAATAGATTTTTGAATTATTAAAGTGAATTATTAAAGTATGAATTATTAAAGTGAATTATTAAAGTATGAATTATTAAAGTGAATTATTAAAGTATGAATTATTAAAGTGAATTATTAAAGTATGAATTATTAAAGTGAATTATTAAAGTATGAATTATTAAAGTTAAAGTAAAGTAAAAGTAAAGTAAAGGTAAAGTTAAAGCATAGTAAAAGTATAAAACTATGTACGTATAATACGCGTATAAAAAAATATATACAATATTAATTTAAATCGTTTTATATATTTAATAAAATAAAATATAATTATCGTTATCTTTATCATACTGGTTAAGTATTGAGTTGTCAAAAAGAATAGATTTCTTAAATCACAGTGGACCTCATAACATAGGCCCGTAATCATATCATAATGTATCTGATAATTCAATTATTTGATATTATCTCTTAATTCTGTCGATAAATATATCGAAACAAATATGTTCATGTAAAGTATCATATATCTAATACTTTGTTAATGTTTTCAGTTAATATTATATATTATATATACATATCTATATACACATAATTGTTCGTGAATCGTCGAACACGGTCAAAGGGTAATTGATTACATGAATGTAGTTCCAAACTTTTTGAGATTCAACATTACAAATTCTGCTTATCGTGTCGGAAACATATAAAGGTTAAGTTTAAATTTGGTCGGAAATTTTCGGGTCGTCACAGTTGGAAAGGTTAGCCGGAAACAGTTACTATTGTTTTCTTGACGGTTTCTCCGGATACTTTCAAATTCCAATAGCACCCGAGGACCAAGAGAAAACCACATTCACGTGCCCTTATGGTACTTTTGCTTACAAACGCATGCCATTTGGACTTTGCAACGCCCCTGCAACCTTTCAAAGGTGCATGATGGCGATTTTCCATGACATGATAGAAGAATGCATGGAAGTTTTCATGGATGACTTTTCAGTCTTCGGTGATACATTTGAATCATGTCTAGTTAATCTTGAACGAATACTTATTAGATGCGAGCAATCAAATCTAGTTCTTAATTGGGAGAAATGCCATCTCATGGTTAGAAAAGGCATCGTTCTTGGTCATAAGATTTCAAAGGAAGGAATTGAAGTAGATAGAGCTAAAGTAGATGTAATTGCTAAACTTCCACATCCCACCAATGTTAGAGGAGTTAGGAGTTTTCTAGGGCATGCCGATTTTTACCGACGTTTCATAAAAGATTTTTCTAAAATTGCCACTCCTATGAATAAACTCCTAGAAAAAGATGCTCCATTCATCTTTTGGGATGAATGCATCAAATCTTTTAATATTCTTAAAGAAAAACTCACTAATGCACCGATCATGATAACTCCAAATTGGAATCTACCATTTGAACTCATGTGCGATGCAAGTGATTTTGCAATGGGAGCCGTTTTAGGACAAAGGATTGAAAAATGATTTCAACCTATCTATTACGCTAGTAAGACATTACAAGGAGCACAAACGAATTACACAACTACTGAAAAATAACTCCTTGCTATTGTCTTTGCTTTTGACAAATTCCGTTCATATCTCGTTCTAGCAAAAACGGTGGTCTATACCGACCATTCTGCTCTTAGATATCTATTTTCAAAACAATATGCCAAACCATGATTAATCCGTTGGATCTTACTCTTACAAGAGTTCGATATTGAAATCCGAGACAAAAAGGGAGCAGAAAATCTCGCCACTGATCATCTTTCTCGTCTTGAAAATCCCGAATTAGAAGTTCTAAATGAATCGGCTATACAAGATAACTTTCCTGATGAATATCTTTTGAAGATCGATTATAATGAAATTCCATGGTTTGCAGACTATGCAAACTACTTAGTATGTGGATTCCTTGAAAAAGGGTTATCGTACCAAAAACGAAAGAAATTCTTTAGTGATATAAAACACTATTTTTGGGAAGATCCACATTTATTTAAAAGTTGTCTCGATGGAATAATACGCCGATGCGTATTCGGAGATGAAGCTAGTCAAATCTTAAACCATTGTCACACAAGACCAACAGGAGGGCATTATGGGCCTCAACTTACAGCAAGAAAAGTTTACGACGCTGGATTCTATTGGCCTACAATTTTCAAAGACGCACACCTTCTTTGTAAATCCTGTGATGCTTGTCAAAGGTCCGGAAAAATAAGTCAACGTGATGAAATGCCACAAAATATCATTCAAGTATGTGAAGTATTTGACGTTTGGGGTATTGACTTTATGGGTCCATTTTCAAAATCTCATAATAATCTCTACATTCTCGTTGCCATTGATTATCTATCTAAATGGGTGAAAGCAGAAGCTCTCCCAACTAACGATGCACGAGTTGTAGTCAACTTCTTAAAACGTCTTTCTGCAAGGTTTGGAACACCGAAAGCTTTAATAAGTGATCGGGGTACTCATTTTTGTAATAATCAACTTGAGAAAGTTCTCAAAAGATATGGAGTAACTCATAAAATCTTAACCGCTTATCATCCACAAACAAATGGACAAGTTGAAAATACCAACCGAGCATTAAAACGTATTCTAGAGAAAACCGTAGGATCAAATCCGAAGGAATGGTCCATGAAATTAGAGGATGCACTCTGGGCTTTTAGAACAGCCTACAAAACTCCAATTGGAACCACACCTTTTAAACTTGTTTACGGAAAAGCATGTCACCTTCCAGTAGAAATTGAGCATAAAGTATTTTAGACTTTGAAGACATGTAATCTTGATTTGCATGAAGCCGGACATCTACGGTTAAGTTAACTAAACGAATTAGAAGAATTAAGACATGAAGCATATGAAAATTCGTTAATCTATAAAGAAAGAACGAAGAAATGACATGATAAAAGAATTAGAAGTTCAAAAGAATTTAAGGAAGGAGACAGAGTCCTTCTTTTCAATTCACGATTCAAGCTATTTCCTGGAAAATTGAAATTAAGATGGTCTGGACCATTCATAGTGAAAAGAGTTTTCCCGTACGGAACAGTAGAATTAATAAATTCAAATGGGGTTGAATTTAAAGTTAATGGTCACAGAGTTAAACATTACATAGATAATCCAATGGAAGTTGAAGATGAAGTTAATCACAATTTCGACACCACAGCTAACTAAGTGTGGGAAGATTCGAATCTTTTAAGGGTAATATGTATTTCTGTTAGAGTTAGATATTCTGTTTTAGTGTAGTTTCCGAGAATGGAATCCGAATGGTCTTTCCCTAGCAGACCCTAAAGAACTAGTCTTCTCCCTTCATTCTAAATTTTTATTTTTTTTAGGTTTTACGAGATGAAGAATTCCTTTGATCTGAACCATGGTCTACTACTACACGCTATGATTACTAAACGTAATAATGACATCTTCCCGAGTGAATTAGTATCATTCATAAGAGGCAAAATGGACGGAGTAAGGAGAGAACTTAGGAACAATTATAATAAGATACATTTTGGTAAAGGAAAATCAAAATCCGCAACAAAAAGAAGAGCACGACACCTTGAAAGATGTCATAAATGCTGAAAATAGTCACACGAAGGTAAATGTTCGAACAATCAAACATATTCAAATACCGAATTTGTTACTCTATGCAGAGAAGGACCGTTCATATGTTTAGAAGAAAAGTTATTGAAGAATCGAGGTTACCCTTATGTAGCTATGGAAAACCAAATCACACGACTCTCCTATGAGTCGGCTAAAGCAGGTCATTGAAAATTCTTTCTCACAGGTAAGTATGTACAGTTTTGATTTGTTTTTATTTATTGCTTTTAACCTTTTGATAATAAACGCTGAATCGTTCGCTATAAAGTATTAAATTGATATTCAATAAAATTAGGTATGCGAAACCGAAATTATTGATATCATACAAAAATTTATTACATCACTGCGAAATTTACCGTTTATTCATAAGGTATAAATATCTTTAATCAATCAATTTAAAATATTTCAGAAATTCGTCAGGAGTAAAACTAGGTAAAATAGCCGAAATTACTTTACCCAAAAGAGGAACGTATATTTTTGATAATATTTGATTGATTAAAGTGGGATAAAAGACAAAAAGATTTTTAATTTTAATATTTACCTTCTTTTTATATTAATATTAAATTATTATTGTAAATTTTTAAAACCAATATATTTAAGTTTTTAAATATTTTAAAAATTAATATTTTCAATAAAAGTTTGTAAAATTAATGCATAAAAATATTAATGATATTTATATGAATTTTTAATTTTATGCATTTAAAATTTAAGTTTGGTGTGAATTTAAAAAACAAAAATGTACTTTATTTCATTAAGTTAAAAATTTGATATCTAAAATTCGTCGTAAGTTGAAGACTAGGTTATGGAACCGAAATTGCTTTACCCGAGGGCGGGACGAGAAATTTTATTATCATTATTTTTAATTTTATTGATCTAAAGTATGACAAAAACATAAAAAAATCCAAAAACCTTAGCTTTTAAAACAACGATTAAAAATGACAAAATTTTAAAATTTTGTCGAGAGACGAACTAGGACAACGATCCGAAACGCCCTCATCCTAAAAAGAAACAAAATTTTTAAAATTTAATTAATTATTTGTTTTAATAAGTTAAGGGTTTAAAAAAAAAGGGGGGCTGGACCCCATGCGATCGCATGGGGTTTGCACTACACAACCATGCCGTCGCATGGCCCTGAATATCTGGACAGAAACAAAAGCTCATCGAGCTATTCTGTCTTTCATAATACCATATACACAAACACACGAAAATTCTCCCAAAAATTCACCTAAAATCACCAATTTTCAACCAAAATTCACGAAATTTCTCACTACAATTCGCTATAATCATGTCTTTTCTCAGATGGGGAAGCAGAAAGGTAAAAATTTCACCCCTAAACTCCTAAATTTCCTAATTTTTGTGATAATTTCAATTAATTGCAATAATCTTAGTTTGATAATTTATAGTGTAATTAGAGTTAAATTGTTAGTATATTATACTTGTATAACCTAGATTGATGCTATTTAACATGATTTGAAGCCTTAAACTTCAAAATTTTTAGAAATCTAGGGTTTGTGTTCTTGAGCAATTTGGGGCTTTTTGATATAAACAGGTTATGGTCAATTTTTGTTATGAATTAGTGCTAAATTAAGTAGTGTAACTTGTTTAGGTTGTTAATTGATCCAAACTTTGATCTTAAACATGATTTTTGAGAATTAAAGTGGACTTTTTAAGTCTAAAATTCATGAACTTGATTAATTTGATATAAATGTCATTTGAAACTTGTTTAATTGCTAGTAATGATTATTTTGACATGTTATTTGAGATAAAAGCCTATGAACTTTGTAAACATTTTCATATATGATTATTTGAAAATGTGTAGAATTGATAAAAATATGAAAATGAGTATAAGTATAATATGGATTAAACATGTTATTGTAATTGTTTTAATTTGTTATTTTGCTAACACTAATGCATATTTGGATGCACAAATTTTGTGTTTAATGTGTTTTGCAGAGATATACAGATACGGACGGTGCATCATCTGTAGTGACCCGAACTTTTCCATGTTTATATATATATTAAATGAAATTGTTATTTACATGATTAAGTGTTTCCAACATGTTAAGCAATCAAACTTGTTAAGACTTGATTAATTGAAATAGGTTTCATATAGACAATTGACCACCCAAGTTGACCGGTGATTCACGAACGTTAAAACTTGTAAAAACTATACGATGACATATATATGGTTATATATATAGTTAACATGATTTTATTATAAGTATGTATCTCATTAGGTATTTTAACAATGAGTTATATACATAAAAATGAGACTATTAATTTAAGAAACTCGAAAACGATATATATAACGATTATCGTTATAACAACGTCTTACTAGGTACATATGAATCATATTAAGATATTGATACACTTGGTTAATTATGTTAAATGATAAGTAAATATATTATTAAGTGTTTTAACAATGAAATACATATGTAAAAATAAGACTACTAACTTAATGATTTCGAAACGAGACATATATGTAACGATTATCGTTGTAACGACATTTAACTGTATATATATCATACTAAGATATATTATATATCATAATATCATGATAATATAACAATTTAAAATCTCATTTGTTATAATAAACAATGGGTTAACAACATTCAACAAGATCGTTAACCTAAAGGTTTCAAAACAACATTTACATGTAACGACTAACGATGACTTAACGACTCAGTTAAAATGTATATACATGTAGTGTTTTAATATGTATTCATACACTTTTGAAAGACTTCAAGACACTTATCAGAATACTTCTACTTGACAAAAATGCTTACAATTACATCCTCGTTCAGTTTCATCAACAATTCTACTCGTATGCACCCGTATTCGTACTCGTACAATACACAGCTTTTAGATGTATGTACTATTGGTATATACACTCCAATGATCAGCTCTTAGCAGCCCATGTGAGTCACCAAACACATGTGGGAACCATCATTTGGAAACTAGCATGAAATATCTCATAAAATTACAAAAATATGAGTAATCATTCATGACTTATTTACATGAAAACAAAATTACATATCCTTTATAACTAATCCATACACCAACGACCAAAAACACCTACAAACACTTTCATTCTTCAATTTTCTTCATCTAATAGATCTCTCTCAAGTTATATCTTCAAGTTCTAAGTGTTCTTCATAAATTCCAAAAGTTCTAGTTTCATAAAATCAAGAATACTTCCAAGATTGCAAGTTTACTTCCAAGTTTTCTAAATCCATTCCAAGTAATCATCCAAGATCAAGAAACCTTTGTTACTTACAGTAGGTTATCTTTCTAATACAAGGTAATAATCATATTCAAACTTTAATTCAATTTCTATAACTATAACAATCTTATTTCGAGTGGAAATCTTACTTGAAATTGTTTTCGTGTCATGATTCTGCTTCAAGAACTTTCAAGCCATCCAAGGATCCTTTGAAGCTAGATCTATTTTTCTCATTTCCAGTAGGTTTATCCAAGGAACTTGAGATAGTAATGATGTTCATAACATCATTCGATTCATACATATAAAGCTATCTTATTCGAAGGTTTAAACTTGTAATCACTAGAACATAGTTTAGTTAATTCTAAACTTGTTCGCAAATAAAAGTTAATCCTTCTAACTTGACTTTTAAAATCAACTAAACACATGTTCTATATCTATATGATATGCTAACTTAATGATTTAAAACCTGGAAACAGGAAAAACACCGTAAAACCGGATTTACGCCGTCGTAGTAACACCGCGGGCTGTTTTGGGTTAGTTAATTAAAAACTATGATAAACTTTGATTTAAAAGTTGTTATTCTGGGAAAATTATTTTTATTATGAACATGAAACTATATCCAAAAATTATGGTTAAACTCAAAGTGGAAGTATGTTTTCTAAAATGGTCATCTAGACGTCGTTCTTTCGACTGAAATGACTACCTTTACAAAAACGACTTGTAACTTATTTTTCCGACTATAAACCTATACTTTTTCTGTTTAGATTCATAAAATAGAGTTCAATATGAAACCATAGCAATTTTATTCACTCAAAATGGATTTAAAATGAAGAAGTTATGGGTAAAACAAGATTGGATAATTTTTCTCATTTTAGCTACGTGAAAATTGGTAACAAATCTATTCCAACCATAACTTAATCAAATTGTATTGTATATTATGTAATCTTGAGATACCATAGACACGTATACAATGTTTCGACCTATCATGTCAACACATCTATATATATTTCGGAACAACCATAGACACTCTATATGTGAATGTTGGAGTTAGCTATACAGGGTTGAGGTTGATTCCAAAATATATATAGTTTGAGTTGTGATCAATACTGAGATAAGTATACACTGGGTCGTGGATTGATTCAAGATAATATTTATCGATTTATTTCTGTACATCTAACTGTGGACAACTAGTTGTAGGTTACTAACGAGGACAGCTGACTTAATAAACTTAAAACATCAAAATATATTAAAAGTGTTGTAAATATATTTTGAACATACTTTGATATATATGTATATATTATTATAGGTTCGTGAATCAACCAGTGGCCAAGTCTTACTTCCCGACGAAGTAAAAATCTGTGAAAGTGAGTTATAGTCCCACTTTTAAAATCTAATATTTTTGGGATGAGAATACATGCAGGTTTTATAAATGATTTACAAAATAGACACAAGTACGTGAACCTACATTCTATGGTTGAATTATCGAAATCGAATATGCCCCTTTTTATTAAGTCTGGTAATCTAAGAATTAGGGAACAGACACCCTAATTGACGCGAATCCTAAAGATAGATCTATTGGACCTAACAAACCCCATCCAAAGTACCGGATGCTTTAGTACTTCGAAATTTATATCATATCCGAAGGGTGTCCCGGAATGATGGGGATATTCTTATATATATGCATCTTGTTAATGTCGGTTACCAGCTGTTCACCATATGAATGATTTTTTATCTCTATGTATGGGATGTGTATTGAAATATGAAATCTTGTAGTCTATTGTTACGATTTGATATATATAGGTTAAACCTATAACTCACCAACATTTTTGTTGACGTTTAAAGCATGTTTATTTTTCAGGTGAATACTAAGAGCTTCCGCTGTTGCATACTAAAATAAGGACAAGATTTGGAGTCCATGTTTGTATGATATTGTGTAAAAACTGCATTCAAGAAACTGATTTCGATGTAACATATTTGTATTGTAAACCATTATGTAATGGTCGTGTGTAAACAGGATATTTTAGATTATCATTATTTGATAATCTACGTAAAGCTTTTTAAACCTTTATTTATGAAATAAAGATTATGATTTGTTTTAAAAATGAATGCAGTCTTTGAAAAACGTCTCATATAGAGGTCAAAACCTCGCAACGAAATCAATTAATATGGAACGTTTTTAATCAATAAGAACGGGACATTTCAGTTGGTATCCGAGCGTTGGTCTTAGAGAACCAGAATTTTGCATTAGTGTGTCTTATCGAGTTTGTTAGGATGCATTAGTGAGTCTGGACTTCGACCTTGTTTACTTGAAAAATGATTGCTTAACAAATTTTGTTGGAAACTATATATTTTTAACATGTGAATATTATGTGATATATTAATCTCTTAACGTGTTTGATATTATGTGATAGATGTCTACCTCTAATACAAGTCCCATTGACTCACCTAATAATAATGAAGAGTCAAATGTAATTTGGAATGATTCGTGGACTGATTCACAAGTTCCCGAAGAGGAACCGGAAGAAGAATCGGAATCGGAAGAAGAATCGGAACCGGAGGAGGAGGAACCGGAAGAAGAAATAGAACCGGTGGGGGAAATAATAAAATGGTTAAGTAAAAGAAAATCCTCAACCAACCGACCAAGGTTAATTATGGTCAACGGTGTTTCCGCCAAGGAAGCAAAATATTGGGAGGATTACCAATTGTCCGATGAATCGGATCCCGACGAGGATTCCGATGATGTTATAGAAATTACCCCAACTGAATTTAAAAAGGCAAAAGAGAACAATAAGGGAAAGGGCATAAAAATAGAGAAATCTGATTCCAACCCCGATGAACTTTATATGTATCGTCAACACCCGTATTTCTTAAGTTGTAACAATAACCCGGGAACCTCTAAACCACCAGGTTTTTCTAGACCAATGTGGAAAACGACGGCTCGTATTAGAGGAGCATCATATATCCCTAAAAACTTAGCAAAAAGAACCAAGTTCGAAAAAGAAGAAACGAGTGAGTCGGAATAAGATAGTTGTATTTGTGCGGTGTAATATATGTAATATAGTGTGCTTATGCTTTACGATATATGTAAAAATTGCTTGTATTAATAAGTATCTTTTATGAATCTAACTCTTGTCTATTTTACAGTATAAAAACACAAAATGGATAGACAACCCAATATTTTAGAAGACTTACCCGGAGACATGATTGATGAAATCTTGTCTAGAGTCGGTCAGAATTCCTCGGCACAACTATTTATGGCAAAATCAGTTTGTAAGACATTCGAAGAACGTTCCAAGAATGCCTTGGTTTATAAAAGGCTTTCGTTTGAAAGATGGGGGATATCACATTGGGAAACCCATAAGTTACGATGTGTTTACTTTGACGCATATATTGCGGGGAACCCAAATGCTATTTTACGCAACGGGTTAAGAAATTTTTTTGACTCAATGTATCCGAATATAGGACTTCATGATTTAGAAAAAGCGGCTAACATGCAACATAAAGAAGCATGTTATGCTTACGGGTTAGTAATATTCGCTTCTCACCAAAGTGAGAAAAAGGACATCGGGCTACAACTATTAAACAAAACGTTCCCACAAGCGACGGAGTCGGTAATTGGGGTAAGAAATGAGGTTTTTAGGTTATTACAAGACTGTTGGTCATTACGTAACCCTCGTCCCTTTGATGACGTTACAACACGCTGTCTTATCAACGGCCATAACGGTTATGTTCCACAAGACCAAGGATGGGAAGTAGTCCTAGCAAAACCAGAATGCATGACTTGTTTCTGGACGTATGAATTACGTGTCTTTATTGCCTTTTCTGAACGACTTGTGTACTAGCTAGAATTATCTTCACAACTATCTTGTATCAAAGTTATTGTGTGCTATATTTCATGCTTTATGTAAAATAAGCGGTATTGTAAGTTTGTAAAATATTGTATAAAAGTTTGAACGCGAAATATTATTATAATCAGTTTTTCATATAGAATTGTAGTAGTTGAATTGTATATTAGCTACTAAGTATGAACTTAACGGGTAGGTACTACCCGAATTTAAACTTATAAAACGCTAATATGAAGAAAAAGCTTTTATAAATGAGTTCATATTATGCTACGAAATACTATTAACTACTCTTAATATTCTGTATGATTAACTTGTTCCATTTGTCTATTTTGAAGGAAATGGCACCGACTACTCGACACACCGTGAATATGAATGAAGAGGAATTCCGTACTTTTCTAGCTTCAAACATAGCCGCAGTACAGGCTGCGCTACATACCAACAATAACCTTGGATCTAGCAGTACAGGAAATCGTGTAGGATGCACCTACAAAGAATTCACTGCCTGCAAACCTTTGGAATTTGATGGAACCGAAGGACCGATCAGATTGAAACGGTGGACCGAGAAGGTCGAATCGGTGTTTGCCATAAGTAAGTGTACTGAAGAGGACAAAGTGAAGTACGCTACGCATACCTTCACAGGTTCTGCGTTAACATGGTGGAATACATATCTAGAGTAAGTGGGATAAGATGATGCGTACGCACTACCGTGGTCAGCATTCAAGCACTTGATGAACGAGAAGTACCGTCCCAGAACCGAGGTCAATAAGCTCAAGACAGAACTTAGAGGGTTACGAACCCAAGGATTTGATATTACCACGTACGAAAGACGATTCACAGAATTGTGCCTATTGTGTCCGGGAGCGTTCAAAGATGAGGAAGAGAAGATCGACGCGTTTGTGAAAGGATTACCGGAAAGAATCCAAGAAGATATAAGTTCACACGAGCCCACCTCCATACAACAGGCATGTAGAATGGCTCACAAACTAGTCAACCAGATTGAGGAAAGAATTAAAGAACAGACAGCTGAAGAGGCCAATGTGAAGCAAGTCAAAAGAAAGTAGGAGGAAAACGGTGATAAGAATCACCAATACAACAACAACAACAATTACAATAATAATCGCAACAATTATCCCAACAATCGCAACATCAATTGCAACTACAACAAATGGCCCAACAACAACAACAACAACAACAACAATAACAATAACAGCAGCAACTACAACAATCATCCCAACAACAATAACAACCGCAACAACAACAATAATCAGAAGCAGCTATGCCAAAGGTGTGAAAAGTATCACTCGGGGTTCTGCACCAAATTTTGCAACAAGTGTAAAAGAAATGGTCATGGCGCGGCGAAGTGTGAGGTCTACGGACCAGGGGTTAACAGAACGAAAGGAACAAATGGTGTCGAAACGAGTAATGGCGGAGCAAGTAGTGTCGGAGCAAGTTATGCCAATGTAGTTTGTAAAAATGTGGAAAACCGGGCCACATTATTAGAAATTTCCCGAACCAGGAGAACACGAATGGACAAGGCCGCGGAAGAGTTTTCAATATTAATGCGGCAGAGGCACAAGAAGACCCGGAGCTTGTTACGGGTACGTTTCTTATTGACAATAAATCTGCTTACGTTTTATTTGATTCGGGTGCGGATAGAAGCTATATGAGTAGAGATTTTTGTGCTAAATTAAGTTGTCCATTGACACCGTTGGATAGTAAATTTTTACTCGAATTAGAAAACGGTAAATTAATTTCAGCAGATAATATATGCCGGAATCGAGAAATTAAACTGGGTAGCGAAATATTTAAGATTGATTTGATACCAGTAGAGTTAGGGAGTTTTGATGTAATAGTTGGCATGGACTGGCTGAAGAAGGTGAAAGCAGAGATCATATGTTATAAAAATGCAATTCGCATTGTACGAGAAGAAGGAGAACCCTTAATGGTGTACGGAGAAAAGGGCAACATGAAGCTACATCTTATTAGTAATTTGAAGGCACAAAAACTAATAAGAAAAGGTTGCTATGCTGTTCTAGCACACGTCGAGAAAGTACAAACTGAAGAAAAGAGCATCAATAATGTTCCCGTCGGAAAAGAATTTCCCGATGTATTTTCGAAAGAATTACCGGGACTACCTCCACATCGATCTATTGAATTTCAAATAGATCTTGTACCAGGAGCTGCACCAATAGCCCGTGCTCCTTATAGACTCGCACCCAGCGAGATGAAAGAACTGCAAAGCCAACTGCAAGAACTATTAGAACGTGGTTTCATTCGACCAAGCACATCACCATGGGGAGCTCCTGTTTTGTTTGTCAAGAAGAAGGATGGTACATTTAGGTTGTGTATTGACTACAGAGAGTTGAACAAACTTACCATCAAAAACCGTTATCCACTACCGAGAATTGACGACTTATTTGATCAACTACAAGGCTCGTCGGTTTATTCGAAGATCGATTTACATTCTGGATATCATCAAATGCGAGTAAAGGAGGATGATATTCCAAAAACTGCTTTTAGGACGCGTTATCGTCATTACGAGTTTATGGTTATGCCGTTTGGATTGACTAACGCACCAGCTGTGTTCATGGACCTTATGAATCGAGTGTGTGGGCTATATCTTGACAAGTTTGTCATTGTTTTCATCGATGACATACTTATTTACTCAAAGAATGATCAAGAGCACGAAGAAAATTTGAGAAAAGTGCTAGAAGTATTGAGGAAAGAAAAACTGTACGCTAAGTTTTCAAAGTGTGCATTTTGGTTGGAAGAAGTTCAATTCCTCGGTCACATAGTGAACAAAGAAGGTATCCAGGTGGACCCGGTAAAGATCGAAACCGTTGAAAAGTGGGAAACCCCAAAAACTCCGAAGCATATACGTCAATTTTTAGGATTGGCTGGTTACTACAGAAGATTCATCCAAGATTTCTCCAAAATAGCAAAACCCTTGACTGCATTAATGCATAAAGGGAAGAAATTTGAATGGAAGGATGAACAAGAGGAGGCGTTTCAATTATTGAAGAAAAAGCTAACTACGGCACCTATATTGTCATTGCCTGAAGGAAATGATGATTTTGTGATTTATTGTGACGCATCAAAGCAAGGTCTCGGTTGTGTATTAATGCAACAAACGAAGGTGATTGCTTATGCGTCTAGACAATTGAAGATTCACGAGCAAAATTATACGACGCATGATTTGGAATTAGGTGCGGTTGTTTTTGCATTAAAGACTTGGAGGCACTACTTATATGGGGTCAAAAGTATTATATATACCGACCACAAAAGTCTTCAACACATATTTAATCAGAAACAACTGAATATGAGGCAGCGTAGGTGGATTGAATTATTGAATGATTACGACTTTGAGATTCGTTACCACCCGGGGAAGGCAAATGTGGTAGCCGACGCCTTGAGCAGAAAGGACAGAGAACCCATTCGAGTAAAATCTATGAATATAATGATTCACACTAACCTTACTACTCGAATAAAGGAGGCACAACAAGGAGTTTTAAAAGAGGGAAATTTAAAGGATGAAATACCCAAAGGATCGGAGAAGCATCTTAATATTCGGGAAGACGGAACCCGGTATAGGGCTGAAAGAATTTGGCTACCAAAATTTGGAGATATGAGAGAAATGGTACTTAGAGAAGCTCATAAAACCAGATACTCAATACATCCTGGAACGGGGAAGATGTACAAGGATCTTAAGAAACATTTTTGGTGGTCAGGTATGAAAGCCGATATTGCTAAATATGTAGGAGAATGTTTGACATGTTCTAAGGTTAAAGCTGAATATCAGAAACCCTCAGGTCTACTACAACAACCTGAAATCCCGGAATGGAAATGGGAAAACATTACCATGGATTTCATTACTAAATTGCCAAGGACTGCAAGTGGTTATGATACTATTTGGGTAATGGTTGATCGTCTCACCAAGTCAGCACACTTCCTGCCAATAAGAGAAGATGACAAGATGGAGAAGTTAGAACGACTGTATTTGAAGGAAGTCGTCTCCAGACATGGAATACCAATCTCTATTATCTCTGATAGGGATGGCAGATTTATTTCAAGATTCTGGCAGACATTACAGCAAGCATTGGGAACTCGTCTAGACATGAGTACTGCCTATCATCCACAAACTGATGGGCAGAGCAAAAGGATGATACAAACGCTTGAAGACATGCTACGAGCTTGTGTTATTGATTTCGGAAACAGTTGGGATCGACATCTACCGTTAGCAGAATTTTCCTACAACAATAGCTACCATTCAAGCATTGAGATGGCGCCGTTTGAAGCACTTTATGGTAGAAAGTGCAGGTCTCCGATTTGTTGGAGTGAAGTGGGGGATAGACAGATTACGGGTCCGGAGATAATACAAGAAACTACCGAGAAAATCATCCAAATTCAACAAAGATTGAAAACCGCCCAGAGTCGACAAAAGAGCTACGCGGACAGTAAAAGAAAAGATATAGAGTTTGAAATTGGAGAAATGGTCATGCTTAAGGTTTCACCTTGGAAAGGCGTTGTTCGATTTGGTAAACGGGGGAAACTAAACCCAAGGTATATTAGACCATTCAAGATTATAGATCGTGTCGGACCAGTAGCTTACCAACTGGAGCTACCTCAACAACTCGCGGCTGTACATAACACTTTCCACATCTTAAATTTGAAGAAATGTTTTGCTAAAGAAGATCACACTATTCCGTTGGACGAAATCCAAATCAATGAAAAACTTCAATTCATTAAAGAACCCGTCGAAATAATGGATCGTGAGGTTAAGAGACTTAAACAAAACAAGATACCGATTGTTAAGGTTCGATGGAATGCTCGTAGAGGACCCGAGTTCACCTGGGAGCATGAAGATCAGATGAAGAAGAAATACCCGCATTTATTTCCAGAAGAAACGTCAACACCTCCAACTGCTTAAAATTTCGGGACGAAATTTATTTAACGGGTAGGTACTATAGTGACCCGAACATTTCCATGTTTATATATATATTAAATGAAATTGTTATTTACATGATTAAGTGTTTCCAACATGTTAAGCAATCAAACTTGTTAAGACTTGATTAATTGAAATAGGTTTCATATAGACAATTGACTACCCAAGTTGACCGGTGATTCACGAACGTTAAAACTTGTAAAAACTATACGATGACATATATATGGTTATATATATAGTTAACATGATTTTATTATAAGTATGTATCTCATTAGGTATTTTAACAATGAGATATATACATAAAAATGAGACTATTAATTTAAGAAACTCGAAAACGATATATATAACGATTATCGTTATAACAACGTCTTACTAGGTACATATGAATCATATTAAGATATTGATACACTTGGTTAATTATGTTAAATGATAAGTAAATATATTATTAAGTGTATTAACAATGAAATACATATGTAAAAATAAGACTACTAACTTAATGATTTCGAAACGAGACATATATGTAATGATTATCGTTGTAACGACATTTAACTGTATATATATCATACTAAGATATATTATATATCATAATATCATGATAATATAACAATTTAACATCTCATTTGTTATAATAAACAATGGGTTAACAACATTCAACAAGATCGTTAACCTAAAGTTTTCAAAACAACGTTTACATGTAACGACTAACGATGACTTAACGACTCAGTTAAAATGTATATACATGTAGTGTTTTAATATGTATTCATACACTTTTGAAGACTTCAAGACACTTATCAAAATACTTCTACTTAACAAAAATGCTTACAATTACATCCTCATTCAGTTTCATCAACAATTCTACTCGTATGCACCTGTATTCGTACTCGTACAATACACAGCTTTTAGATGTATGTACTATTGGTATATACACTCCAATGATCAGCTCTTAGCAGCCCATGTGAGTCACCTAACATATGTGGGAACCATCATTTGGCAACTAGCATGAAATATCTCATAAAATTACAAAAATATGAGTAATCATTCATGACTTATTTACATGAAAACAAAATTACATATCCTTTATAACTAATCCATACACCAACGACCAAAAACACCTACAAATACTTTCATTCTTCAATTTTCTTCATCTAATTGATCTCTCTCAAGTTCTATCTTCAAGTTCTAAGTGTTCTTCATAAATTCCAAAAGTTCTAGTTTCATAAAATCAGGAATACTTCCAAGATTGCAAGTTTACTTCCAAGTTTTCTATATGTGAATGTTGGAGTTAGCTATACAAGGTTGAGGTTGATTCTAAAATATATATAGTTTGAGTTGTGATCAATACTGAGATACGTATACACTGGGTCGTGGATTGATTCAAGATAATATTTATCGATTTATTTCTGTACATCTAACTATGGACAACTAGTTGTACGTTACTAACGAGGACAGCTGACTTAATAAACTTAAAACATCAAAATATATTAAAAGTGTTGTAAATATATTTTGAACATACTTTGATATATATGTATATATTGTTATAGGTTCGTGAATCAACCAGTGGCCAAGTCTTACTTCCCGACGAAGTAAAAATCTGTGAAAGTGAGTTATAGTTCCACTTTTAAAATCTAATATTTTTGAGATGAGAATACATGCAGGTTTTATAAATGATTTACAAAATAGACACAAGTACGTGAAACTACATTCTATGGTTGAATTATCGAAATCGAATATGCCCTTTTTTATTAAGTCTGGTAATCTAAGAATTAGGGAACAGACACCCTAATTGACGCGAATCCTAAAGATAGATCTATTGGGACTAACAAACCCCATCCAAAGTACCGGATGCTTTAGTACTTCTAAATTTATATCATATCCGAAGGGTGTCCCGGAATGATGGGGATATTCATATATATGCATCTTGTTAATGTCGGTTACCAGGTGTTCACCATATGAATGATTTTTATCTCTATGTATGGGATGTGTATTGAAATATGAAATCTTGTGGTCTATTGTTACGATTTTATATATATAGGTTAAACCTATAACTCACCAACATTTTTGTTGACGTTTAAAGCATGTTTATTCTCAGGTGAATACTAAGAGCTTCCGCTGTTGCATACTAAAATAAGGACAAGATTTGGAGTCCATGTTTGTATAATATTGTGTAAAAACTGCATTCAAGAAACTAATTTCGATGTAACATATTTGTATTGTAAACCGTTATGTAATGGTCGTGTGTAAACAGGATATTTTAGATTATCATTATTTGATAATCTACGTAAAGCTTTTTAAACCTTTATTTATGAAATAAAGGTTATGGTTTGTTTTAAAAATGAATGCAGTCTTTGAAAAACGTCTCATATAGAGGTCAAAACCTCGCAACGAAATCAATTGATATGGAACGTTTTTAATCAATAAGAACGGGACATTTCATCATCGTCTAGGCAACCTGATCCGGAACCACAGCCAGAGATGCAATATCACGAACCGGAACAACAACCTGAACAACAACAACATTATGATCAACACGTGCCATACTATGAACCAGAACCACAATTTTTTATTGCCTACGTAGTATTTCCCGTTCACCATATAATAGAACACCCAACAATTCATGAAGAACAGTTGCATCCCAATTTAAGATTTGATAGAAGTTGGAGAGATTACCCGACGTACCAAAGTAACAAATTTAAGCTTTGGACCAAAAATGTAGAAGTACCAAGGGTAATAGATTGGGAGCCTTTGGAAAGGGTCCACCTAGCTAACCCAGTTAGGCAGCATCTAATCCAAAGGTATGGTAGCTCTTCTTTTTCCGATTGGGAACGTTTATTTACCACTCGTAGGCCTGTATATAAAGAGTGGTGTGTTGAGCTAATGAGTACTCTAGTTTTTAATAAGGATGTAGATAGGTTAGACAATAAGAGTTTTCTTAGATTTTTACTTGGTCGTAGGATGTACAGGATGTCCATGCTGGACATGGCCAGGGCTTTACAGATTTACACTCCCACTGAATTATTATCACCTGATTGTACAAATTTGATTTATCATGGTGAGAGGGTAGATAGAAATTTTGACGCTAACGCCATCTGGAGGCGTATGTCAAATTTTAATGTGTTTACGCGGGGAGGAAGACACTCCTATTTAGATATTAATAAAGTCGAACTTCGTATAATACATAGATTCTTAGCAAACTCGATTACACAAAGAGGTAACAACAAGGATAAAATGACCCTACACGATTTATTTTACCTTAAGTGCATTCGAGACACTAGAGGCTTTGTTAATATCCCCTACGGTGTTGGTTTTTATCTGTCCAAAATGGTGGAAGGTATACAGGACAGGGGAATAATAGGAGGAGGTATTTTTGTTACTCTCATTGGAGAGTATTTAGGTGTAGATAGGGAACAAGGGGGTCTAATGATGGTGGTTAGGGAACAGGACGAGACTTTAGGTTTGCAAGTCTATCAAGGTGCAACGGTATTGACTAGGAGACGCAATCAGGCAATACAATATCAAGGCAACCATCCACAGGTGGAAAGGGGTTCGGATGAGGAGATGGAGGAAGCAGATGACATTAGGGATGTCATTAGGGATAGTGCTACTGACGTTTTTCAGCGTATAGATGAGGTAGAAATGACTAACGAGGCTAGGCATCGTCAGTATGAGCAGTGGCACGCCGAGAATGTGTACGAGCAATCCAGGCAACGCCAGCATGATAGATGGCACTATCATTAGCATCAGATCATGAGCGAGCTATCATATTAGGTACTGCATAACTACGTCCCGACTCGACCTGATAACTATCCGCCACATCAGCCCGATATGCGACCACCCTTTACCTTGTACGACCCTAACCAAGCCTATCAGGACGCCTATCACCAACCATGGAACCCGAGTGATGACACGAACTGGAACCCCTATCAAGATTGATATAGTTCCGTTGGTGATTTTTATCTTTTATTATTTTTATTTACTTATGTTTAAACATTTAACATTGTGATACTTTTATGTAATGTTTAATATATTTATTATTTTGTACTTATATTTCATTTTTATAATTTGAAAGTGGGATATCAAGTCCCATTTCAAAATACCATGCATGTTTATATTTGTATTGTATGTATTTTAACTTATGAACACAACAGGGTAAAATAGCGCATTTTCAAATACTGGCATTAAGTTCAGCAAAAGCTACTAATTTTGACGACAAAACGAATAACCAAGTGTGATGTAACAACAGACGGAATGAACAAATGAAGTGCACCATTTATCATTCAAAGCATACAACAATATGTTTGGAGACTTTGGTAAAATCTTAATCATCTTTTTACACTAATCACCCTCAATAATTTAAATTGTTACTGATTTCTTGCAAATGAGGGCATTGCAAGATCTTAAGTGTGGGAAGGAGTTAAATTCTTTCGGATTTTTAAAATTTTAATTTAAACACTTGGTTACCATTAAAAATATTAGTAACGCAGTAGTTGTATTAGAATCAAGTGCTCTCTGATAATAAAGAACAGCCGTAGTCTTATATACTGACTACCCAATTCTAGTAAAAATTTTTAAAAAATTTTCAAAAAAAAAATAATTGAATTCAAAATCATGTTTATACATATTTATGAACGATAAAACTAGGTGTTAACACTGAAATTATTGTTACCTCAGAAAGGACATAAATTGAGAAACAACCCAAAATACTTGAATTCATTTCAAATGGAATAGAGGAGAATAAAAAGGCAAAGAAAGGAAAATAAAAGCCAAGAGTGGAAAAAATTTACCAAGTTATTTAGAACATATATGACATATTTTTGTACAAATAATTGTAGATACTTTTGTTTTGGACGATATTAATCAGTTTTACCCAGTTTATTGTAATATAAATGGAATTTAAAAGGAAGTAAAGTCTTCCGAGAAAAAGACACGTGCTTCTTGATTTAGGTCAGGAAGTTGTCGTCCAGACCAGTTGTAGAGTCTACGAAAAACCTTGAAAAGTTTTGTCGAAAATCAGCTGGAAATCCACAGACCTCAGCATCAAACAGGGTCGCCAAGTGGTCAGACTTATCCTAATCATGAGAGGATCTGTCTCGTACAATGAGGGGGGGAGGGGCACCGTGCAAATTAGCTTATAAGACTAATGAATCAGATCTCCAGAAAGAATAACTCCTTAAAGATCAAAAATCAGCTTTTAAGCCTGATATTACTCAATCCTTGGGATTGACCTTAAAGATTGAGAATTACAAACTCATGGAATTTAATGATATCTAAAATCGAGCTTGAACGAGAAAATATTTTGATCAAATTACAAACCGATTTGTTTTCTGAAAACCCTATTTTCAATGCGTTCATTACCATTGAACGTAAAATCCTAAGAATTCACCGGAATTAATTAGGTCACCTGAACCAAATCGGGTGTCAACCGTAAGAACGGTGGTTGCATAAGATGGTCGAAGACAGGACGTTGTGCCAGACCGAAAAACTATAGGGTGATCTTTACTATTGCTCCTACAAAGGATAGTAATTAAATCCGACATGATATAGACCATAATCAAAAGCATGTCACGGGACATTGCCTTAACAGTTGCTTATTCAACGCTTTCCTTTACAACCGGACGGTAGTTTACCGAAAGGTAATATACGGAGCAAGTATACTGGACGTGTTATTTTCCTAATACAAGGTTAGCAAGTGGGTGACACAAAACCATAAGTTTTAAGCTAAAATTTTTAAATCTGAAACCCACAAAACCCACAAACCCACAAAAACAATTTGCAAACACCAGTGAAGGGTTATTCCGGAAAACTTATCTAGTGTAAAAGCTAGATTGAATTTTCAAAAGATCAAAAGTTTTCATAAAGATCCAATTTCCTTAAGGGATCTAAATTTTCATAGTCATGTGGGACTGTAAACCACAACGTTACTATCATTGTTCATACCGCCGTATAGAAATCACTGATGTACAAAGTGTTAAGAATAAAGAAGTGATTCAAGTATTTTTATATTCAATTTCTATATTGCTTGAGGACAAGCAACGCTCAAGTGTGGAAATATATGATAATGCTAAAAACGAACATATATTTCATAGCATTATCCTTCAAGAAAGACAAGCTTTTAGTGTAATTGTTCTATTTACAAGTGATATTCATTTAAATATTAAAAGGTGAAGACAAAAGACAAATTGGACGAATTGAAGACGCAAATGACCAAAACGCTAAAAAGTACAAAGTACAATCCAAGAGGTTCAATTTATTGATGAGAAACGACTAGAAATTACAAGAGTACGAGCCGCGAAACGCAAAGTACAAGATATTAAATAGTACGCAAGGATGTTCAAAAATTCGGAACCGAGACATGAACCAACTATCAACGCGCGACGCAATGGACCTAAAATTACGAGTCAACTAGGCACAAGAATATAATATAATATATATATATAATTATATAAAATTATATATATTATATTATATATTAAATAAACTCAGCAGCCCACGTTTTAGTTGCCAATGTGAGCTGGTACAGCTGGCCATGCGATCGCATGGCCAGGTAGTGTTAAAGTCATGCGATCGCATGAGGGGCTGTAGCTGACCAAGTCCTATAAATTGCAACGTTTTCGACCGAATTATGTACACTTTTTTTCTAATCTCTTACTCTCTCAATATATTTATATTTATATTTTAATTATAATTTTAATATTAAAGTTTAATAATAATAAGGTTATGTTAGCGAATGTTTTAAGTTTGTAAGTCGAAACTCTATCCGTGTAACGCCACGCTATTAATAATCATTGTAAGTTATGTTCAACCTTTTTAAATTAATGTCTCGTAGCTAAGTTATTATTATGCTTATTTAAGCCGAAGTAATCGTTATGTTGGGCTAACTATTAAGATTGGGTAATTGGGCTTTGTACCATAATTAGGGTTTGGACAAAAGACCGACACTTGTGGAAATTGGACTATGGGCTATTAATGGGATTTATATTTGTTTAACTGAATGATAGTTTGTTAATTTAATATAGAGATTTACAATTTGACGTATCTATAAATAACCATATACACTCGATCGGACATGATGGGCGGGATATTTATAAGTACTAATAATCGTTCATTTAACCGAACACGGGGATGGATTAATAGTCAATGGACTCATTAAAATAGGGGTGTATTACATACAATGACACTTGGTGTAATTGTTAATAAAGTATTAAAACCTTGGATTGTACACAGTCAATAACCTGGTGTAATCATTTACAATGTATTAAAACCTTATTACAGTTTAAGTCCCCAATTAGTTGGAATATTTGACTTCGGGTATAAGGATAATTTGACGAGGACACTCGCACTTTATATTTATGACTGATGGACTGTTATGGACAATAACCAGATGGACATATCAAATAATCCAGGACAAAGGACAATTAACCATGGCAATAAACTAAAATCAACACGTCAAACATCATGATTACGGAAGTTTAAATAAGCATAATTCCTTTATTTTATATCTCATCGCACTTTTATTTACTGTCATTTTATTTATTACACTTTTAATTATCGTACTTTCAATTATCGCATTTTTATTTATCGTCATTTACTTTCGCCTTAAATTAAGTCATTTGTATATTTAATATTTTACATTAGGTTTTAATTGTGACTAAAGTTTTAAAATCGACAAACAGGTCATTAAACGGTAAAATCCCTTTTTATAATAATAATAATATTACTTGGCTAGCTCCCTACGGAACGAACCGGACTTACTAAAAACTACACTACTCTACGATTAGGTACACTGCCTATAGTGTTGTAGCAAGGTTTAGGTATATCCACTCTATAAATAAATAAATAACTTGTGTAAAATTGTAGCGTATTTAATAGTATTTTGTAATAAAAATATAACTATTTCGTATACACCTCGCATAACATCACAAACAAAGAGCGAGTCATGAAGGACTTCACTCACCACCATGCACCAAGTGGCCAACAAAGAGTACATCCTTTATAATTAGATAGTACTCACCACTATCCCCGCAAGCAACCATTTTATATACACACGCATATAAATACTCCACTCATCTTGAGCAATTAGATGAGTCACAATCTCTCTAGGACTTCAAGCTTGATCTAAGAGCAAGTCACCTATCATAAACACAACATCAAGCTATAAACACTAGTAGCTTGACCCAAAAACTCTCAGGTGCTAATTTGACCTAAATTGCACCCAAACCACCAACTAGGTCAAACAAGACCCAAATTCCCTAAATCACTAAAAGCTAGTGATTTGGCTCCAAACTCAACAAAATACAACTCATGGTCAAGTGCTAGGAGCACCTCATGACCCATTTCACCCAAAAGACTCATTTTGACCCATATCGGGTTTACACCCAAAATCAACTTTCAAAGACACCCATTTAAGTTTCATTCACCAACAAAATCACTAATAATAGTGGTTATGCCCAAATTACAAGTCTATACATGGCCAAAACCTAACATCAAATTGAATGGTAATCAGAGTTAGGACTTACCACTATTATCACAAGGTAGCTAGAAACAAGATGAACAAGGTTAACTCTTGCACTTTGGTGAGATTCAACCTCCTTCTTCCCCAAATCAAGTTTTCTCACTCTAGAAGTGGATTTCTCACTAAGAGGTTTGAGAGGGTTGGTGTGTCTGGAGAATGAAATTAGAATGGAATTAAAACTGATCCACCAGCTATATGGTCGTCCATGTGGGAAAAGACCAATTTTCCCCCAATTAATACCCTTTTAAAACACAAAATAGCACCCAGTTCCACGCATAGCCGCATCGTAGATCCCAAAGCTCGCGACGTGGTTCAGTGTATTTTGGTAACCGACTAAGCCACAAACAAATCCTTCAGCTCAAGACAAAAGGTGTGGCACGGCCCTAAACCCCGCGGCGCAACTCGAAGTATATTTTGACATCAAAAACTTCCCAACAACATCACCATCAGGTCTATTGTATAACTGCTGCATGACTCCTTGGCCCACGGCGCGGCCTCTCTTGATACTGAGATTCAGGGTGTTACAGTTATCGCTTTTCATGTACTTTCGCTTCAATTGATCAGGAAGTTTCTCACGGCATTTTGAATATCCCTGAAAAATGCGGCGAATGTAAACACCATATGCGGTGCATATATAGTGTATTTTTTAGGCATACGAAGTAAGAAGACAACATGTGGCGCATGAGGCTAAAATATGTGGCACATATTTATATTAGGAGCTATATGCGGCACATATAATACATATATACGACGCATATATGTTGATTGGAACTAGTTTGGTTATTTTAAAAGGGGGCACTTTGGTCTTTTCACATATGAACGAGTATTAGGCTTGAGATTAGATCAAGATCTCAATCTTATCTTCATTTTCACCAACTGATAATGCTAAAAATGAACATATATTTCATAGCATTATCCCTCAAGAAAGACAAGCTTTTAGTTGCAATTGTTCTATTTACAAGTGATATTCGTTTAAATAATAAAAGGTTAAGACAAAAGACAGATTCGACGAATTGAAGACGCAAACGACCAAAAAGCTAAAAAGTACAAAGTACAATCAAAGTGGTTCAAATTATTGATGAGAAACGTCTAAAAGTTACAAGAGTACGAGCCGCGAAACGCAAAGTACAAGATATTAAATAGTACGAAAGGACGTTCGAAAATTTGGAACCGGGACCAGAGTCAACTCTCAATGCGCGACGCAACGAACTAAAAATTACATGTCAACTATGCACATGAATATAATATAATATATAATTAATTCTTAAAATTATATATATATTATATTATATATTAAAACCGTCGGCAAACAAGAAAACAAAGCTTCCTGAGCTGTAAAAGAAGGCCATGCGATCGCATGGCCAGGAAGACCAATTTCCATGCGATCGCATGGCAAGAAGTTGGTGGCCACATCTATAAATTTCGCAGTTTTCAGCCGATTTATGCACTCCTTTTTTATCAATCTCTCTCTCAAGATATATATATATATATATATATATATATATATATATATATATATATATATATATATATATATATATATATATATATATATATATATAATTTTAATTTTAATTTAAGATTAATAATAATAAGAGTATGTTAGCTAATGTTGTAAGTGTGTAAGTTAAAATTCTGTCCATGTAACGCTACGCTATTATTAATCATTGTAAGTTATGTTCAACCTTTTTAAATTAATGTCTCGTAGCTAAGTTATTATTATGCTTGTTTAAGCCGAAATAATCATGATGTTGGGCTAAATATTAAGACGGGGTAATTGGGCATTGAACCATGATTGGGGTTTGGATAAAAGAACGAAACTTGTGGAAATTAGACTATGGGCTATTAATGGGCTTTATATTAAATAAATGATACCTCGTTAATTTAATATATAGACTTATAATTTGACGTATTTATATATAACCACATACGCTTAATCAGGTACAGTGGGCGGGATATCTATAAATACCAATAATTATTCATTTGACTGGACACGGGGATGGATTAATAATCAATAGACTTATTGAAATAGGGGTGAATTACATACAAGGGTAATTGGTGTAATTATTAACAAAGTAATAAAACCTTGGATTACACGCAGTCGATAACCTGGTGTATTCATTAAACAAAGTATTAAGACCTTGTTACAATTCGAATCCCCAATTAGTTGGAATATTTGACTTCGGGTATAAGAATAATTTGACGAAGACTCTCGTACTTTATATTTATGATTGATGGACTATTATGGACAAAACCGTATGGACATATCAAATAATCCAGGACAAAGGACAATTAACCCATGGTAATAAACTAAAATCAACACGTCAAACATCATGATTATGGAAGTTTAAATAAGCATAACTCTTTTATTTCATATTTTTATCGCATTTTTATTTACTCTCATTTTATTTATCGCACTTTTTAATTAACGTATTTTTTAATTATCTCAATTTTATTTATCATACTTTTTATTTATCGCACTTTTATTTATCGCAATTTTATTTATCGTTATTTACTTTACGCTTTAAATTAAGTTTTATTTATTTTTAATATTTTACATTAGGTTTTAACTGCGACTAAAGTTTTAAAATCGACAAACCGATCATTAAACGGTAAAAACCCCCTTTTATAACAATAATACTACTTATATATATATTTATATATATACAAATATAGTTTTAAAATATAATATAGCATTAAACTTGGCTAGATCCCTGTGGACGAACCGAACTTACTAAAAACTACACTACTCTACGATTAGGTACACTGCCTATAAGTGTTGTAGCAAGGTTTAGGTATAGCCACTCTATAAATAAATAAATAACTTGTGTAAAATTGTATCGTATTTAATAGTATTTCGTAACAAAAATATAGCTATTTCGTATACACCTCTACTACCTCACACCAACCAAACAACTCTAAAGAGAGAGAGAGAGCATAGTTCTAGAGTGAGAAAGCTTCAAATGGTGATGAAGGTGTTGATTCTTGCCCAAATTGGAGTGGATCTTGGTGCATCTTGATAATTCTAGCTACTAGAAGTCATTTTTGTGCTAATGTATACCCTATATCTGAATTTTATTGATTAATTTTCTATTTAGGGTTAGGGTTTGAGTTATTGTTAGATTATAAACCCCATTTCTCAGCCTTTAAAAAAAAATAAACCCCATTTCTCATGAAATTAAGGGTTTTGGTGTGTGATTTGGGTAAGAAAACCCTAATATTGTAGGTTTAGGGTTATATGATGAATTTGGTTATAATTTGTCATGATTTTGGGTGTTAATCACTAGATTAGAAGTGTGTGGGTGATTTTGATGTTCATAAGAACATGTGGTTGGTTAAAATGGGTGTTGAACTTGATTTTATTGTCAAAACTAAGGTTTGAATCAAGTTTTGGTGCATCAAGTATGTAAATATGGTGATCACTAACTAGCCATTAGTGATTATGGGTGAGTTTGAGATAAGTCAAACGTGGTCAAGTGCAATATGGTTCAATCTTGCGTATGTTGTAAGAATTGGTGTAAGTGATGTTTTAGTATGATTACTAACTAGCTAGTGATCTAGTGTTGGGACCTAGATTGGTCTATTTGGGTCAAGTATAAATTGGGTTAAATTGTGCATTAGGTGTGGGTTCAAATTACCACCGAAAGTGGTAATTGATTTGTGCTCATTAGGTGCTAAATGAACGGGTTTGATGAGAAAGGTGTGATCCCTCGACTAAGAGATATGTGTGTCAGCTTTCCCATTAGAGAATTGATATTTAAGTGTATATTGTGCCTATGTGTGATATATGTGGTTTCTTGCTGGGTCATGATGGCGGTGATTGTGCATACATGTGATTCATGTGCACTTCAAGGTGAGTGGAGTATTTATATGTGCATGTATATAAGTCGATTGCGTGTGGGTTATGTGGCAAGTGATATCTGGACGTGAGGATTCACTCTTTGTTGGCCACTCGGTGCAAAGTGGTAAGTGTTATCTGTAAGGATTCACTTTTTGTTGGCAACATTTGCGATTATGACATGTGGTGAGTGCTAATCGTAATAATTCACTCTTTGTCGTCCACTTGTGGTAATGTGGTGAGTGTCATCCGAAAGACTTCACTCTTTGTCGGCCACATTTGTGTGGTGTATGTGGTGAGTGTCTTTCGTAAGGATTCACTCTTTGTCGGCTATATACATGTGTTGAATAGTGTTATATCATTAGATGAATAACATTATTGTGTATGGTTAACCATATTTGTGTGATTGTAGAATTAACATATTATATAGTGATTATATGTTATTGTGGTGCTAGCTTGTATGCATATTTGTGTATGTATGTGCAAGTAAGCAAGTTATGTATGTAAGCGTATAACTATTGCACTCACTAAGCATGTTGCTTACTCCCTTGTTGTTTTGATTTTTATAGGCACCATTTAACTTGAAGCTATCTAGTTGCTAGACTGGACGCTTAGGAGTTCTTGAGCTTATGACGGGGTGGCTTTAACTATTCGGACTTTAATTGGGGATTTGGTAAATCCCTGGGATTATGGTTTTGGTATCGGGTTGGGTTATTATGTGGTAACCAGATTGGTTGCGTGTTTGGGTCATAATTACCCTTTTCGTTATGTAACGGGCTTTTATGGTTATGAGAGTTTTGACCTAAGCTTTACATTAAACACAAGTTTTCTTGTTTAATGAATGTGTTAAAACAAGTTTGAATGAGTTGGGATCGAACGGGGCGAATCGGTGTGGGTTGAAAGTGTAATGAACGTCTAACAACTTTTGTTTGTAAAAAAATGTTGTCGTTTTTGGTAAACCGGATCTAGGTTGTTACAAGTTGGTATGAGAACATGGTTTAAGGGATCCAGGAGACTTTGGAATATGTGCCTAAACTTAGACTAAATTGTATATGTGTTGTATGCAGGCCTCGTAGGGATACGAGTCAAACTTGGAATAGTTAGTGCCTTAGCGAATAGATGGACTAACTAGGACTTATGTTTGTCAATAGAGGTCTACCAATACCACTAACAAGCTTTCCAATACCTCTACCATTCCATAGTTCAATAGGAATGTTATGAATACAAATCCAAGTAGATACTTTTTGAGGTTCTATTTTCTCAAGCCAAACACCAGGTTCCCATTGATTAATGAAAAAAGGAACATTGTTAACCAACCAAGGACCATTTTCAAGAACATGCATCATTCCTTTTTCACTTTTAAACTTACACAAATAAAATCTTGTAGCCGTTTTAATAACTTCTTTCAAATCATGCCTCTACCACATTCTTCTCAAATGAGCATTAACATCTCTATAATCCATAGATGTACCAATAAAGTAGCCATACAATTGCAGTGAAAATGCACTACCACCTTTCTTAACTTCATCTTCAGTAAAAACAACTCTCTTTTGACCATTACCCAATAACACATGAGGTGTGAAATCCATTTTCAACTCATCTTCCTCTTTACTTTTCTTTAACAAATCAACAAAAGTGGAATTAGGGTTAGCCCAAGCCCTTGGTCTTTTGGCACTAGTATCATTAGAAGCAGTAGAAACATGCCCAGATGGAATAACATTAATAGGCTTAACAGAATAAATAGGTAAAGGACTATCCACCCTTCTATTAGTATGAAAATAGGTATCATTATCCTTAGTACCACTATCTTCAATACCATCCCTAGTATCAGTATTAACACTAAACTCCTCACCAGCCTTATTACCACCCAAAGTAAACCGAGAGAAGTCTTCAGGAATACTAATAGTAGCATTCAAAGAATCCTTTTTAAACACAGAGAAAACACTCTCATTTGCAGCAATCAAATTAGCATCAAATTCAGCTTGGTTACCATCTCTAGAACTTTTAAAATACACCATAGGACTAGCAATAGAGTAAGACTTAGCAATAACAACACTTTAATCAACAGATGCAGCAATAACATCATCTGAATTATTATCATGCTTCTTAACAAATTCATCAAAAACCACATTCTTAGTTTTATTACCTATACCTTTCTTCCTACCTCTCTTCATCTTTTCAAGTAAGACATACATTTGAGGTATAGCAGTATCACCATGAAACTCAGCATTGACAACAGTAGTCTTTGAATTACCAGACCTGCAATTTCCTCCAAACATTCATTCACTTTATCTTTCCTTTTCCTAGCCAAATCCTGTTGCAAAAAAACTTTCTGAACAACATGAGAGAGTTTATCCTTCTGTCTATCAACAACTGCATGAATAACAAATCAAGCACGAGTTCTAACTTGAGCTGAAGTAAGGTTAATATCACCAGATGGAACATACATTTTCAATTCGGGAGTATAAAAGTAATTCATCATGTTTGAATCAGGAGGATCAGGAGGACAAACCGGAGTTTTAGGAGTGCTATTCTCAGGTTCCATGTCTGGTAACAACAATTAACAAGCCTAGAATCTAAAATCCCCAAATCAATTTCAATTTCAGAAGAACGAAGTATGAACCCTAAATCAAATGAAGAATTTCAGTCAGTGGCGGCTAAAAAAAAAATTTAAGATTGCAGAAATCTCATATGTGTATGAAAATCAATTAAATAAGAGCTTAGATTCAGTATCAGGAGGTGGAAACTGTAGAGACCTGACAAAATTGTCATTGACGGCGCCGTCTACTTAGGTCCCGTTACGTGGTCATAAGTCTTTAAAAAAACGTTTGACCAAAATTATGTCGCATTCATTTCAAAAGTAAGGATGTTTCAAGGTTTACAAAGTAGTTTGAAAACTAGTTACATTACAATGTTTAAAGTACAATTGAAACATATGCGACACAATTTAAGAATAAGTCAAAAGACGCTCCACGTATGCATGTATACTCGACATCCAAGCAAGTATCAAAAAGTATAATGCGGAAGCATGTATAACCTAGTATTCAAGGACCTGAGAAAAACATAGAAAATCTGTCAACGAAAACGTTGGTGAAAATCATAGGTGTATGTATAAAGTATGTTTTGAACCACAAGATTTAGTATAAACTGATTATCAAGCGTATACATCTCAAAAGATGTGTTTGTACCACGAGCATCCAATTATCAAAGCTTAACTAAATCTTACCTCTGCATATAGTGTTAGAACCTACACTATTCTGATAAAATTATATTTCATTCGCTAACGGTATCGAACTGTCCGAATGAGGGTTCATTAAACCCGTATGGCCACACAGCATAAGTTCACGCTTACACCCTACAAGTGTAACTGATGATAATTGGACTTGAGGATTTTTTTTCTAACTCGTATGTATCTTTGCTTTCGTATTTGTGTTCAAAGTATGAAAGTATAAATCGTTTATGTTTTCTCATCCCACGTATAAGTATAAAAGAGTAAAAGTGGGACTATGATCTCACCTTGAGTGCAAGCGTATAAAAGTACTTCGCAAGTAAATGTGTGCAAGAACGAATGCTAGTCTTGACCTAAACAAGTAGGTCGTATCAATAACGGTAAACACAATTGGTCAAAGTTGTTCAATTAGTCCTATGGCTTGTTACGACTAGATAACTTATAGCATGTGAATCACGTTGCCAAGTTTCATGCATGATTCGAATATAAAAGCATGTTAGGATGATTGCATAAGTATTTGGTTAAGTTTAAATGAAAGTCAAATTTGGTCAAGTCAAAGTCAACGAAAAAGTCAACACATTCGGGTCGGGTCCCGAACTATTTTTCTGAGGTTTTTAATCATATATGAGCATGTTAGAACAAGTTACATGTTAATCGGAGGTGCGTAGCATAGTTAGAATTTAACGGTAAACGACCAACCAAATCAAAACCTGGTAGTTCATTTGGACGGCGTCCAGATTGGCTGGACGGCATCCAGATGTGAAGGCCTGGATGGCGTCCAAGAATCTGGACGTCGTCCAGATCAGTGCACATGTCTGCTTGCAGAATTTACACAAGTGCACGAACCAAAACTTAAACAAACACAATTTATGATCTGCAAACAATCAAAACATGTATCTTATATCGTTGGAAAGGTATTTTGACGAGGAAAACAACTAAGCTCATTTCATCAATCAATTCAACATTTTCAACAACCAAAATTGCATTAAATGCTCACCATTTATTACATTCAAGCTCATTAAATGCATTTCTTGATTCGGTGATCCAATTTACATATATGATATGCCGTTTCGAAGGTAATTAAACACACATTGCAACTAAACACTTACCAACAACATTGTCAAGCATTTAATGCATCAAAGTTTATAATCAAGCCTATCAAACCCTAACCCAAATCACCAAACAATAATCATGTTAATGAAGTTTTTCCTAATCTACTTACACATCAAAATGAAGCTAGTGATGCTAGTAACACATTTAATACATAAGCTTTTAACATTTAACAATATTTAAGCAACCAAATCACACAATCAAACACACCAACTTTCAAG
Organism: Rutidosis leptorrhynchoides; assembly: GCF_046630445.1. NCBI lineage: Eukaryota > Viridiplantae > Streptophyta > Magnoliopsida > Asterales > Asteraceae > Rutidosis > Rutidosis leptorrhynchoides. The sequence goes on from NC_092343.1 coordinate 212,228,002, forward strand.
TTCATGCTAGTTACTTAAAATAACAAGATCGAGCATATAAATCACATATTCATGTTAGACTTGAGCCATAGATTAACACTTTTATAAGTTAAAAACATCAAGAACACAAAATATAGTGATTTTAGAAAGTTACCCAAACTTGATGAAATCGGTATGGAATTGAAGAGGAAGATGCAAGGATTCCAAATATGTAATTTGTTTTGATGTTTGATTGCTAACTTGAAAATGGATGATGAATCTTTGAATTTGAGTTTGAGAGAAAAGTTGAAGTATTATAGAAAAGAGGAGGTGAAATGAATGGAGGAGGAAGGGTTTAACCCTTGACCTAGTCAAATGTTTGGCATCTTAGCGAGTTTAGTCCCTCAAGTTTGAATCGGGTGCGTGAATTACCTAAACGAGATAATTTAAAACGCGTATTAGCGGAAGATGTTATAATTATATAACGGACTTTAAAATAACATAATGGAAGGTAAACAGAAAAAGGCGGGATGTTACATTACCTACTCCTTAAAAGAAATTTCGTCCCGAAATTTAAGTAGGCGTAGTGGTCGTGGTTTCTTCCTCGAGATCTTGCATTTCTGATTCCACGAATAAATGAGGGTATTTCTTTCGCATTTGATCTTGCCTTTCCCAAGTAAACTCGGGTCCCCTTTTGGCGTTCCAACGGACCTTGACAATTGGAAATCGGCTTTGTTTTAGCGTTTTGACGGAGTGGTCCACAATTTCAACTGGTTCCTCCACAAAATGAAGTTTGTCATCAATAGTAAGCTCCTCGAGGGGGATAACGACTTCGGGTTTGGCAAAACACTCCTTCAAATTTGACACATGGAAAGTAGGATGAACGAAGCTCAGTTGAAGCGAAAGATCTAAACGATAAGCAACGGTTCCAACACGCTCCAAGATTTCGAAAGGACCAATATATCGCGGATTTAGCTTTCCACATTTCCCGAAATGGATTACACCTTTCCAAGGTGCGACTTTTAACATTACGTGGTCACCGACTTGGAATTCGAGGTCATTGCGTCTAGTGTCGGTATAGCTCTTTTGACGACTACGAGCCGTCCTAAGCCTATCTCGGCTTTGAACGATCTTCTCGGTTGTTTCATGAATGAGTTCGAGTCCGATAATTTGTGTGTCGCCTACTTCGGCCCAACAAAGAGGTGAACGATATTTTCGGCCATATAATGCTTCGAATGGTGCGACATTAATACTCGCGTGATAACTATTGTTGTAGGAGAATTCAGCGAGAGGCAAGTGCTTGTCCCAAGCTTTTTCGAAATCGATAACGCAAGCTCGTAGCATGTCTTCCAAGGTTTGAATTGTGCGTTCACTTTGTCCGTCGGTTTGTGGATGGTATGCGGTGCTCATGTCTAAACGCGTTCCTAACGCTTCTTGTAAAGTACGCCAAAATCTAGAAACAAAATGCCATCTCGGTCGGAAATAATCGATAAGGGTACACCGTGACGAGCGATGATCTCTTTAATGTAAAGTTGTGTAAGTTTCTCCATTTTGTCGGTTTCCTTCATGGCTAAGAAGTGGACAGATTTGGTGAGACGGTCTACAATAACCCAAAGAGTATCATAACCGCTCGCCGTTCTTGGTAGTTTTGTGATAAAATCCATTGTTATTCTCTCCCACTTCCATTGTGGGATTTCGGGTTGTTGAAGTAATCCGAACGGTCTTTGATGTTCAGCTTTGACTTTGGAGCAAGTTAGGCACTTTCCCACATAAATGGCGACGTCCCTTTTAATGTTCGGCCGCCAATATTGTTCTTTGAGGTCGTGGTACATCTTATTAGCACCGGGGTGAATCGAATATCTTGACTTATGGGCTTCGTCTAAAATAAGGCTTCGTAGGTCCCCATAACTAGGTACCCAAATTCTTCCGGCGAAATATCGGAGTCTGGTTTCTTTAACTTCGAATCGAGAGGTGAGGACGTTCAAGTGCTAGAGAGAGATGTTTTCATCCTTGAGAGCCTCGTCTTGGGCTACACGAATTTGGCTATTGAGATTGGTGTGGATGGTGATGTTTAAACCTCGGACACGAAGAGGCACCGCTCTTTCTTTTTGACTTAAGGCATCGGCTACTACATTTGCCTTTCCAAGATGGTAATGAAGCTCACAATCATAATCGTTCAAAGTTTCAATCCACCGGTGTTGTCTCATGTTTAGTTGCTTTTTGGTCGAAGATGTGTTGGAGGCTTTTGTGATCGGTGAAGATAGTACTCTTGGTTCCATAAAGATAGTGTCTCCACATTTTAAGTGCAAAGACAACGGCTCCGAGTTCGAGATCACGTGTCGTGTAGTTCTGTTCATGAATTTTTAGTTGTCGAGAGGCATAAGCAATGACTTTCTTTCGTTGCATCAATACACCCCTAAAACCATGTTTCGAGGCATCGCAATATACAACAAAATCATCATTGCCTTCGGGAAGTGACAAGATAGGAGCGGTGGTTAGCTTTGTCTTCAAGATTTGAAATGCAGATTCTTGCTCGGTCGCCCAAATGAATTTCTTTCCCTTGTGAGTTAACGCGGTTAGAGGATGTGCAACCAAAGAGAAGTTTTCGATGAATCTACGATAGTACCCGGCGAGACCCAATAATTGACGAATGTGGGTAGGAGTAGTAGGGGTCTCCCATTTGCTAATGGCTTCGATTTTTGCGGGGTTGACTTTAATACCTTGATCACTTACAACATGACCAAGAAATTGAACTTCTTTCAACCAAAATTCACACTTGGAGAATTTGGCATAACGTCGTTCTTGTCTCAAGAGTTCAAGCATAAGTCGAAGATGTTGTTCGTGCTCTTCTTCGCTTTTAGAATAGACCAAAATGTCATCGATGAACACGATAACGAATTTGTCGAGGTATGGTTTGCACACGCGATTCTTAAGATCCATGAACACTGTCGGTGCGTTAGTGAGACCAAATAGCATTACAAGAAATTCATAATTACCATAATGAGTCCGGAAAGCGGTTTTGGAGACATCTTCCCCCTTAACCCTTAATTGATGATAACCCGAGTAGAGATCGATTTTCGAATATACACGAGATCCTTGTAATTGATCAAAGAGGTCATCGATGCGTGGAAGAGGGTATCGGTTCTTAACCGTCAATTTGTTTAGTTCACGATAGTCGATACACATTCGTAGGGATCCATCTTTCTTCTTAACGAATAAAATCAGAGCACCCCATGGTGAATGGCTAGGTTGGATAAAACCACTGTCAAGTAGTTCTTGAATTTAACTTTGCAATTCTTGCATTTCAGATGGAGCAAGTCTATACGGTGCACGTGCTACGGGTGCGTCTCCCAGAATAAGATCGATTTGGAATTCAACCAGTCGATGAGGTGGAAGTCCCGACAATTCATCGGGAAATACATCGGAAAAGTTACTAACAATTGGCACGTCATTGATATGCTTCTCGTCGGTTTCAACTTTCTTAGCGTGGGCTAGAATCACGAAACAACCTTTACGAAGGTACTTTTCAACTTTAAGGCACGAGACGAGGTTGAGTCCGGTGCAACTCTTATCGCCATAGACAATCAAGGGTTCACCATTCTCGATAGGAATTTGAATCGCTTTAAGATCACAAAGGATGTGTGATTTCATTTTGGCTAGACAATCCATACCAATGATTATATCAAAGCTCCCTAGTTCTATAGGTATCAAGTAAATTTCAAACTCTGTACCCATTAAGTTTAACGTACACCCCCGATAAAATTTGTCGGCACTCAATAGTTTTTCGTTGGCCACCTCAATGGTGTAAGTATTATCTAGTGGGAGTGGTGGAGTGCTAAAAGAATGAGTCAAAGTCTTGGATACAAAACTCTTGTCGGCACCTGAATCGAATAAATAAGAGACATAAGAATTGTTGAGAAGAAACGTACCCGTGACTAGTTCATTGTCATCCCGGGTGTGACAACCCGAAAATTTCCGACCAAATTTAAATTTTAATCTTTATATATATTCCCGACACGATAAGCAAAGTTTGTAAGTTGAATCTCAAGAATTTTAAACAGTGTTCATACATTCATTTAACCTCGACCAAATTCCAAAGATTCACGAACCATTATAGGAACGGATATGATTATATATGTATATATGTATATATGTATATATTATAACTTGAAAACGTTAGCAAGTATTAAACGTATAATACTTTACATGAACGTATTTGTTTTAATATGTTTATCGATGGAATTAGAAGATTATATCAAATGATTAATTTATCTGGTACGGTGTATGATTAAGAGTCTCTGTTGAGAGGTCCACTTTTGATTTAGCAAACCTTTCCTTATTAACGGTATTCGGAAAAATTGGTAAAGTAATTTATTAGAAAGAACAAAAGTGTCAATTAACGGGAACTAGACAAGGGTTAGTGGAGATTCCCGTCTGATTTTCAATTTATGTTTTACAATAATTATCTCGTGACATTTAATAAGATAAAACCATCTGTCATGATTTTATACGTACATTTATCCATTTGATCTAATCCTACAACCCATGAATAAACTGTAAGTTAATAACTTGAAACCTGTTATGATTTATTTATTATTTTACTCTCTTAAGTAAAAACTTTTTTTCGACATAATAGAACTAGTTTATTAATATATATGTTTAAATAACGTAGGTTGGAATATTAGTTGTTAGATATATGAATAACTTGCAACGTATATTAAAACGTGTTCATTAAATATATATGTTTTTAAATTAGTTTAGTACACGATAGTAACATTCGCTTAGTGATGCGATTGATATTTAAAAAGTTAATACATAAATAAATTGTATTTAATTAGGTTTTTAAATGAAAACGTTACGAGTTATATTTCTGAACGATTTTTAAAACGAACTTTGAAAAATAATTGGTTTTGAAAGACTAAATATTGTATCATTAGATAAATATTTCAAACATATATTATGTACAAATTTACAATTCTAAATAAAAATATATATATATTTTAATTTAGTCATAAAACGTCCTGATTTAAAATAATATATTTTGACGAACAACGAGCCACTGATTTATAGAAGCAAATGACCACAACACTCAATTATATAAGTTACATTTTTTTATAAGGTAATTTATTGATGAGAAAGTCAAATTATTGTTAAAGGTACACATCGCGTAACGTAAAAGGCTAGTTTTCTAAACGTACGAAAGTGCGTTCGAAAAACCGAAAGTGGTACATGAGTCGAGTGAGAACGTACGAGTCATTTGAACAAAAATTACATTTTTACTACGCACGTAAATATAATATAATATTTAATTAATTCTAAAGATTAAATATAATATATATTAAATATTATATAAATCTACGTATGAGTAATTTAAGGAAATGGTGTCGGCAGCCTTTTTGTAGTGCAAATGAGCTGGGAAACTAGGCCATGCGATCGCATGGCCATTCTCCTTTCAAACCATTCGATTGTATGGTGGTTAGATGAAGGTGTTATCCTTTAAAGTTCGATCATTTTGCGTTTTGTGATTCAGAATTCCATCTTCTCATCTATCTTACTCCGTAATATTTATTATTTATATTATTATTATTATAAATTTTTATTATTAAGATTATTATTAATCTTATTATTAGTATTATTATTATTATTATTATTATTATTATTATTATTATTATTATTATTATTATTATTATTATTATTATTATTATTATTATTATTATTACATAAAATACTACGACGAGGTCATGAGTGGGTTATTTTCAAAACTGGTTTTCGAGTAGGATGGGGCTAAGGAAATTATGGGTTATAGCTATGGAGGTGATGGGTATGGTTCATGGGTATGCTCGTCAGGTCAATTTAGTGTTTATCATCTCCGTTGCGTTTACGTACCTTTTCTGCAATATTGAATCTCAATATTGATACGTGAGTACTCATAATTTAATTTTTACATACTAATAGTGTATCCCTGACTAGTGCTCGAGTATATAGGTTTGTGCATGCTTGTACTTTTGATATTGCCTTTAGTTAGATTATGTTGAATCCTAAATTAGTTATATATACGGTTGAGATAAGGTATAAGATATGCATGTCGTTGGAAAGCTAGCAAAAAATTAAGAACTTTTCATTTAGAACTCGAATGGTTTTGATGAACAGATTAGAAATTATAGTCAACTGAATTTTAGTATTGTTGTTAAAATGATTATAATTACTAACGTCGTTATTATCGTCGTTATTATCGTCGTTACTATTTTATCTATTAATTATTATTATTATTATGATTATTAATATTATCATTTTTAATATAAGTATAATTATTAAAAGAATTTTTATTGTTATTATTATTATTATCATTATTAATATTATCATTATTATTATTATTTTTATTATTATTATCATTAAAATAGTTATTCGTATTATCATTAATGTTATTATAATAATTATTATTACTAGTATTATTGTCATAAAAAAAATTGATATTAGTATCATCTAACTAATATGACTAATATTATTATCATTTTTATTAATGCGATATACAAGACGATTAAAAGCTATTAAACGAAACGATTAGGAAATAATGAGTCGATTAAAAGCTATTAAACGAAACGATTAGGAAATAATGAGTATGAGTATCATGATGAAATTAAAATATTATAAGATATTAATTTAGACAAAATTATCGTTCTTATTATTTTTATCAATACTATTATTATTAAAAGTATCACTAGTATTAAAACTATCATTTTAACAAAAATTATCATTTTAACAAAAATTATCATTTTAATAGAAATGTCATTGTTATTATAAAATATAATTATTATTATCATTTTAAATAGAATTATTATTTTAAAGTTAATATTAAAAAGTATCGTAAATATTAAAGTTATTATAATTATCATTTTATCATAATATCATTTTTAGTAATTATAAATATTGATATTTTTATTAATAGAATAATAATAATTATTATTACAAAATATTACAACTTTTACTTACTATTATTATAGATATTATTTTATCAAATAAATATGTGATACAAACATATTTTACTACGTGTAATAAAATTACTTTAATAATACCTATCATATTATCTTTATGATATCAAATGAACTCTATAAATTTTATTACTTAATATATATAAAAGTATATTTTATTATATAAATTTTAATATAAAATTTTATTTATTAATAAATGATTTATATAATTTACTTTAATAAATCTTTTAAAAATATTTAAAAATATAAAACGACGATATTTAAACTACATATTAATCATGTATAGATTTTGGAAATTATTTTGAGTCAAATTGACTTTTGTTGACTTTTGCATATTAGTCTCGAGCATTAGGATTGTGGTACACTATGACTTGACCTAATTTGTTAAGACAAATATTGACCAACATATAAATATATATACTTAATTTAGGTTCGTGAATCCGAGGCCAACCTTGCACTTGTTCAATGATGTTATATATATTTTACTACGAAATACAGTATGCTGAGTTTCATTTGCCTTTTTACCCTTTATATTTTTGGGCTGAGAATACATGCGCAATTTTTATAAATGTTTTACGAAATAGACACAAGTAATCGAAACTACATTATATGGTTGAATGATCGAAGCCGAATATGCCCCTTTTTGCTTGGTAACCTAAGAATTAGTAAACCGATCTACTAATTGACGCGAATCCTAAAGATAGATCTATTGGGCCTAACGAACCCCATCCAAAGTACCGGATGCTTTAGTACTTCGAATTTGTTTTTATCATGTCCGAAGGATTTCCCGGAATGATAGGGGATATTCTTATATGCATCTTGTTAATGTCGGTTACCAGGTGTTCAATCCATATGAATGATATTTTTGTCTCTATGCATAGGACGTATATTTATGAGAAATGAAAATCTTGTGGTCTATTAAAATGATGAAAATGAATGATTATGATAAACTAATGAACTCACCAACCTTTTGGTCGACACTTTAAAGCATGTTTATTCTCAGGTGTTAAAGAAATCTTTCGATGTGCATTTGCTCATTTTAAAGATATTACTTGGAGTCTTTCATGGCATTTTTCGAAGAACATTGCATTCGAGTCATTGAGTTCATCAAAGATTATTATTAATTAAAATTATAGTTGAATAGTGGATATTATGAAATGGTATGCATGCCTGTCAATTTTCGATGTAAAGAAAGTTTGTCTTTTAAAAACGAATGCAATGTTTGTAAAATGTATCATATAGAGGTCAAATACCTCGCGATGTAATCAACTATTGTGAATCGTTTATAATGTATATGAACGGGTCCTTTCAGTTGGTATCAGAGCGGTGGTCTTAGCGAACCAGGTCTGCATTAGTGTGTCTAACTGATAAGTCGTTAAGATGCATTAGTGAGTCTGGACTTCGACCGTGTCTGTATGTCAAAAGTTTTGCTTATCATTTCTAGTCAGAAATCATCTGCTTATCATCCGTAGGAGATTAATTATTTATCATTATTAGTCTAGACACGTCTTGCTACATTAAATGCATGAGTAGTGTATAGACAAAATTTATATCTTAGCGTATCTGCTAAATCATATCTTATCGTATCTATTACTTTAAACTTTTCCTGACATATCCCGCAAATTCCTCCGTAATCTACGAAATCTTTTGATCTATATATATAGATATCCTATGTAAATAGAATATCACCCAATAGCCGAAAAATCATTTTATATCGAAAATCCTTTATCCAATAGTACGAAATGGAATTCTTCGTTAGTTCAAGTCACTCGAATTCCGAAATGGAATCTCACTCAAGCTCCGAAAGCAGTGTGACCGGAATGGATCAACCAGTCAGCCATCATCTATTCTGGATAAATTGGGCATGGGTTCGTAGCCTCCTCAATCATTGGAAACAAGAAGAAGGCGATCCTTTCCATCCACCACATTGCCCTCTTGACGAAGAACCTGAAGCACTTACCGGCGAACCCGTCCGAAACACCATTTTCTCTCTCATTTCCAGAGTATCTCGTCACGATTATATATTACATCAAATTTTAGATTTTATTTATCCGCTCGTTCGAACCAACAATCACCCCGGTGTAATAGAAGAAGTCAACGAGCTTCGCGCTCGGGTAGTGGCTTTGGAGAATATGGTGCAGAGATTACAAACACCAGCAGCAGCACCAGCAGCATAACCAGTACCACCATCATGAACGCCAACAGTACCATTACCACCTCCAATCACAACCGCGTCGTAAATCTCAACTTCAAAATCTACCCCACGAGCATCAACGTCATACGCACCATAGATACCAAGGAGTACCAACAACAATAACTGACGAAATATTAATTCATAATTTCATTGGAGAAACATTCCGCGGCGATTATGTAATCTCTAAAGTCTTAGAGATTATCTAATCTGGCCCTAACCATAAATCAGTTAAACGAACCAAAATGATAGAAGGAAGAGTAGAAAACCTGACAAAAATGGTGTGTGGTTAACAAGATAAACTTGTTTTACCAACAGCATCAACAGTACCGTCAGCGTCACCAGCATCGTCAGTACAGTCAGCATCAGAATGAACAACACCTATAACATCACAATCTCTGTCAGTTCAAGAATCACTGTGGACATCATTACGAATCAATGACGCGTATATTGTCTCAATGAGTTATGGAGAATTAACTCATTCCCTCTGAAGAAATTATATGTATATTTTATATATATATATATTTTGAAATGAAAATAAATCTTTCCGTGCTAAGCTATTGTGTATGAATCTTAACTACTCGGTTAATTCATATTACAAATATGCAATAATGTACGTCCTTCGCCCGCAACTTAACCATCGTTAACTACAATCTCTGTCTCAATTCAACAAATTTCAATTTATAATAAATCAAGTATATATTTGATTTTACACTTTCATCATCGATGTACCCGAAACTTTTCAGATAACATCATTCGTACTTTGCGAAGTTCACAAGAATATAACGAAAACCAACATCACGCCTCAACAAATAACGAAGTATTGATTCATAATTTCAATATTATTGAAGAAATACTTATGTAATCTCTAAATGCCTTCAAGGTATTATTAAATTCTAATTCCAACCGTAAATCGAATGAGTTTAATTTAGTATTAACTCATTAAAATCTATGTTACATCTGAAGAGAATATACACATATATATTTTCATAAAGACTGTAATAAAAATTCTTATGTACAAAATATTAATTGTGAATTTTTTTTTAACGGGTAGGTAATACCCGAGATATATATATATATATATATATATATATATATATATATATATATATATATATATATATATATATATATATATATATTCACAATTAATATGTTACATTCTTCGAATCTGATTAAGCAAATTATCAGCTATACTCCCTACTTTCACAATAATATACATTCTTTCATAGAAATCAAAACAACCATACTCATTCAAACTCAATTACATATTCTAATTTTGAAACCTCAGAATTCAATTCGAGATATAACCGGTACCATCACTTTTAGATTCCTACATCTTTCAAAGCTATACTTTGACTTCAAAACTGTGTTAGAACATCAAATGTATACAAACAATTACAATCTGTGTTCAAACCCTTCGAAACTCTCTGAAGACACTTCAAATAATGAGCAATCGAGATGATGATCCAACCACATATTACCCACAGTTATGTACTTAAAAAGCTCTCGAAACCAAAGTCATAATTCAACACATATCCGTGTCAGATCTTTTGGCATTTATTAGCAAAAAAAAAAATAACCTTGCAATTCCTTTGCAAAGTAGCAAATTATATCACAGCTCCAGCAAGACAACTTCAATTTTTCATTCGGAGTAGCCTTATCATAATTTTGATATATGTGATTACCCTTTTGTTACCAGAGAACCTTTCATATTCCACCACATTAGCAATAAACTTACCAACAACTTCACTGATCTTGGGCATTCTGAAGAATCATTATATTTATTGAAACCTCATCATTTACTCATTCGCATCTTGTAACGAAAATTGCTATACGAATCATCAGGAATTAGCAATCAGTATTTTGAAATTTCGCAGCATGTCTACTCCAACAGTTATATGTGTACATATAACGTCTATCTCCTGGACTTACATACTTGAATGTGAAGTTTCTGAAAAATACCCTGAACTGCGAACTAGTTCTCGAAATGCTGATGAAGCAGCAAAAACTATAAATGAACTTAACAGTAAAAAGTTTGATAACTAAGGGTAGTGTGCTAGCAAAGCTCAAAAAAAAAAAAAAAAAGGTTTGGTACTGAAAAACGAATTGAGCAAAGTATGAAGGAAGTTGTGGACAAATCACAAAGGCTGAACCTGCCTTCAAAGAATCCAAATGATTAAGTATCTGCTGAAGTCATTATCGAATACCTTGCTCCTGACTCTAAACCCCTGCGTACAATATCCTTCATCATCCTCGAATATTAGAAATTCTAAGATATCATCGTATCTATCATTATAAATATCCTCCGTATTTCTGAAGATATTTCCATAATTATTCTTATCTGAAATCATTTACCTCTTCGCGCTATCTGTATTACATCATAAAAGAAACTATTTTAGTTTATAAATTCTGAAACATTCGAGTTTAAAATAGAAATATTTTTGAAGTAGTGTTGGGAGCTAAAGCATGAGTTAGTATAATATAATGAAACTTGATCAGTGATTATATTACAGTAATTCATGCTGAGTTTCTAATGAAACATGATGATTCACAGACCATACCGTCATCATGTGCCATGTTACACGACTCTTGTATTCTACTTAATCTCTAAAAATATCAAGAAAATATTTTCTTGATGATTCGATCTTTTCCGAGGTATTCTGATAATTTGACAAGTCAAGATTGTGCCATTACAATTTCCTTCCTAGAACATTAACAATGTTCATTCTGAAATTAATATCTGCGAATTCTGTACCATTACAAGCGGTGCTTAACCACTAGAAGAAGAAACGAAAGGACAAAGCTCCGAAACAGAAATTGGGGTATAAATCGCAGTAAATAAAAAAAAGCAATAACTGGAGATGACAATGATTATGGAAGATAGAAGTAGGGACATCGAAAAATAAGGGAAGATATAAACCCAACAACCACCCAGAAATTATAAACCGTATATGTCGATGCATATAACAATATAAAGACACGGGAGAACTAGAAACACTATAAACCCAAGAGTATAGTAGAAGTAAATAGATTCTTCCGGCGGTAAATGAAAAAGAAGAATGACCGATATGAAAGTTAGAAGTATATCGAGAATCAGAACTGGATGGAGCATATTGATGAATACTTTAAAATATGAGTTGAGGGGGAAAGAATAGAATGTGTGAGTTGTAAGGAAACGAAGGAGGTGGATTTATAGGAAAATCTCCGACAGAGCAAATCAAAATGGACGATCGCATTTAAAGTGGATCCAAATTCTCTTGGGTACCGGAGAATCAAATCTTATTACGAAGATTTTCTCCAAATCTCTTGAATTTGAAAATCAATTCTATCTACATCAAAAGATATAACGAATCTATACCTACTCATTTCACTCTTTTGGTAATAGCTTCACTCGTACTCTTCACAAAATTAAATGATTTTATCCATATTACTCAATGATGATAAAACTCTAATCTTCAGCTTATATGCGTCATGAAAACATACTTATTATCATTCACGACCTTTTCACTCAAATTTCGGGACGAAATTTCTTTAACGGGTAGGTACTGTTACAACCCGGAAATTTTCGACCAAATTTAAACTTTAATCTTTATATATTTCCGACACGATAAACAAAGTTTGTAAGTTGAATCTCAAGAATTTTAAACTGTGTTCATACATTCATTTAACCTCAACCAAATTCTAAAGATTCACGAACCATTATAGGAACGGATATGATTATATATGTATATATGTATATATTATAACTTGAAAACGTTAGCAAGTATTAAACGTATAATACTTTACATGAACATATTTGTTTCAATATGTTTATCGATGGAATTAAAATATTATATCAAATGATTAATTTATCTGGTACGGTGTATGATTAAGAGTCTCTGTTGAGAGGTCCACTTTTGATTTAGCAAACCTTTCCTTATTAACGGTATTCGGAAAAATTGGTAAAGTGATTTATTAGAAAGAACAAAAGTGTTAATTAACGGGAACTAGACAAGGGTTAGTGGAGATTCCCTTCTGATTTTCAATTTATGTTTTACAATAATTGTCTCGTGACTTTTAATAAGATAAAACCATATGTCATGATTTTATACGTACATTTATCCATTTGATCTAATCCTACAACCCATGAATAAACCGTAAGTTAATAACTTGAAACCTGTTATGATTTATTTATTATTTTACTCTCTTAAGTAAAAATGTTTTTTCGACATAATAGAACTAGTTTATTAATATATATGTTTAAATAACGTAGGTTGGAATATTAGTTGTTAGATATATGAATAACTTGCAACGTACATTAAAACGTGTTCATTAAATATATATGTTTTTAAATTAGTTTAGTACACGATAGTAACATTCTCTTAGTGATGCGATTGATATTTAAAAATTTAATACATAAATAAATTGTATTTAATTAGGTTTTTAAATGAAAACGTTACGAGTTATAATATTTTTCTGAACGATTTTTAAAACGAACTTTGAAAAATAATTGGTTTTGAAAGACTAAATATTGTATCATTAGATAAATATTTCAAACATATATTATGTACAAATTTACAATTCTAAATAAAAATATATATATTTTTTAATTTAATCATAAAACGTCCTAATTTAAAATAATATATTTTGACGAACAACGAGCCACTGATTATAGAAGCAAATGACCACAACACTCAATTATATAAGTTACATTTTTTTATAAGATAATTTATTGATGAGAAAGTCAAATTATTGTTAAAGGTGCATGTCGCGTAACGTAAAAGGCTAGTTTTCTAAACGTACGAAAGTGCGTTCGAAAAACCGAAAGTGGTACATGAGTCGAGTGATAACGTACGAGTTATTTGAACAAAAATTACATTTTTACTACGCACGTAAATATAATATAATATTTAATTAATTCTAAAGATTAAATATAATATATATTAAATATTATATAAATCTACGTATGAGTAATATAAGGAAATGGTGTCGGCAGCCTTTTTGTAGTGCAAATGAGCTGGGAAACTAGGCCATACGATCGCATGGCCATTCTCCTTTCAAACCATGCGATCGTATGGTGGTTAGGTGAAGGTGTTACCCTTTAAAGTTCGATCATTTCGCGTTTTGTGATTCAGAATTCCATCCTCTCATCTATCTTACTCCGTAATATTTATTATTTATATTATTATTATTATTAATTTTTATTATTAAGATTATTATTAATCTTATTATTATTAGTATTATTATTATTATTATTATTATTATTATTATTATTATTATTATTATTATTATTATTATTATTATTATTATTATTATTACATAAAATACTACGACGAGGTCATGAGTGGGTTATTTTCAAAACTGGTTTTCGAGTAGGAAGGGGCTAAGGAAATTATGGGTTATAGCTATGGAGGTGATGGGTATGGTTCATGGGTATGCTCGTGAGGTCAAATTTGTGTTTATCATCTTCGTTGCATTTACGTACCTTTTCTGCAATATTGAATCTCAATATTGATACGTGAGTACTCATAATTTAATTTTTACATACTAATAGTGTATCCCTGACTAGTGCTCGAGTATATAGGTTTGTGCATGCTTGTACTTTTGATATTGCCTTTAGTTAGATTATGTTGAATCCTGAATTAGTTATATATGCGGTTGAGATAAGGTATAAGATATGCATGTCGTTTGAAAGCTAGTGAAAAATTAAGAACTTTTCATTTAGAACTCGAATGGTTTCGATGAACAGATTAGAAATTATAGTCAAATGAATTTTAGTATTGTTGTTAAAATGATTATTATTACTATCGTCGTTATTATCGTCGTTACTATTTTTATCTATTAATTATTATTATTATGATTATTAATATTATCATTTTTAATATAAGTATAATTATTAAAAGAATTTTTATTGTTATTATTATTATTATTATTATTATTATTATCATTATTAATATTATCATTATTATTATTATTTTTATTATTATTATCATTAAAATAGTTATTAGTATTATCATTAATGTTATTATAATAATTTTTATTATTAGTACTATTGTCATAAAAAAAATTGATATTAGTATCATCTAACTATTATGACTAATATTATTATCATTTTTATTAATGCGATATAAAAGACGATTAAAAGCTATTAAACGAAACGATTAGGAAATAATGAGTCGATTAAAAGCTATTAAACGAAACGAATAGGAAATAATGAGTATGAGTATCATGATGAAATTAAAATATTATAAGATTTTAATTTAGACAAAATTATTGTTCTTATTATTTTTATCATTACTATTATTATTAAAAGTATCGTTAGTATTAAAACTATCATTTTAACAAAAATTATCATTTTAATAGAAATGTCATTGTTATTATAAAATATAATTATTATTATCATTTTAAATAGAATTATTATTTTAAAGTTAATATTAAAAAGTATCGTAAATATTAAAGTTATTATAATTATCATTTTATCATAATATCATTTTTAGTAATTATAAATATTGATATTTTTATTAATAGAATAATAATAATTATTATTACAAAATAATACAACTTTTACTTACTATTATTATAGATATTATTTTATCAAATAAATATGTGACACAAACATATTTTACTACGTGTAATAAAATTACTTTAATAATACCTATCATATTATCTTTATGATATCAAATGAACTCTATAAATTTTATTACTTAATATATATAAAAGTATATTTTATTATTTAAATTTTAATATAAAATTTTATTTATTAATAAATGATTTATATAATTTAGTTTAATAAATCTTTTAAAAATATTTAAAAATATAAAACGACGATATTTAAACTACATATTAATCATGTATAGATTTTGGAAATTATTTTGAGTTAAATTGACTTTTGTTGACTTTTGCATATTAGTCTCGAGCATTAGGATTGTGGTACACTATGACTTGACCTAATTTGTTAAGACAAATATTGACCAACATATAAATATATATACTTAATTTAGGTTCGTGAATCCGAGGCCAACCTTGCACTTGTTCAATGATGTTATATATATTTTACTACGAAATACAGTATGGTGAGTTTCATTTGCCTTTTTACCCTTTATATTTTTGGGCTGAGAATACATGCGCAATTTTTATAAATGTTTTACGAAATAGACACAAGTAATCAAAACTACATTATATGGTTGAATGATCGAAGCCGAATATGCCCCTTTTTGATTGGTAACCTAAGAATTAGTAAACTGATCTACTAATTGACGCGAATCCTAAAGATAGATCTATTGGGCCTAACGAACCCCATCCAAAGTACCGGATACTTTAGTACTTCGAATTTGTTTTTATCATGTCCGAAGGATTTCCCGGAATGATAGGGGATATTCTTATATGCATCTTGTTAATGTAGGTTACCAGGTGTTCAATCCATATGAATGATATTTTTGTCTCTATGCATGGGACGTATATTTATGAGAAATGAAAATCTTGTGGTCTATTAAATTAATGAAAATGAATGATTATGATAAACTAATGAACTCACCAACCTTTTGGTTGACACTTTAAAGCATGTTTATTCTCAGGTGTTAAAGAAATCTCCCACTGTGTGTTTTCTCATTTTAAAGATATTACTTGGAGTCTTTCATGGAATTTTTCGAAGAACGTTGCATTCGAGTCATTGATTTCATCAAAGATTATTATTAATTAAAATTATAGTTGAATAGTGGATATTATGAAATGGTATGCATGCCTGTTAATTTTTGATGTAAAGAAAGTTTGTCTTTTAAAAACGAATGCAATGTTTGTAAAATGTATCATATAGAGGTCAAATACCTCGCGATGTTATCAACTATTGTGAATCATTTATAATGTATATGAACGGCTTCTTTCACCGGGCTTCCTCGGTGTTGATGTTGAAAGCCCGGCCGCGTGTATTGGGGTTAGCTTTCTTCTTTGGGCACGCATTCCTATAATGACCCGGTTGGACACATTCATAAAAAACGCCCAGTTCTGGTGCATTGGGCCCCTTTTGAGCAACGGGGGCGGTAGTCCTACAATCGTGGGCCACGTGGCCACTCCTTTGACACTTGACGCAAAATGGTTTACCATATTCACCAATATGATGTTTGTAGCACTTGTTACAATAAGGCAAGTTTTCGACATAACTCTTCTTACCGTCGGAGGTGAAAGGCTTTTTGGTGAAGTTGTTGTTGTAGTTGGTTGATGGAGTGGCTTCACATTTTCTTTTGTTGCCACCCGACTTATCCTTGGCCTTAGGTGCCGGTACTACGATTTCGCCCACCGTTTCAATTAATTTGCGGGCCATATTCAATGCTTCTTGATGATTGGTGGGTTTGGATGACATTACTCCGTGTTTGATGCTCTTTGGAAGGCCATCCATGTAAAGTTCAACCCTTAAAGACTCGAGGTTCACAAGGTTTGGGCACATCAAGGCTAGTTCGGAAAATCGTTGATTATAAGCCTTGAGGTCATTTCCGACCGCTTTTAGAGTTCTTAGCTCTTGTTCGAGCTTTCGGGTTTCCTCGTGCGGAAAGTATTCGGTGATCATCTTTTCTTTCAAATCGGGCCAAGAGAGAGCGTGGGATTCATCGGTACCCACCGATTGTACATACGTGTTCCACCACGTGAGAGCGATACCGGCAAAAGTGTGAGTGGAATATTTAACCTTATCTTGGTCCCGACAACCGCTTATGCTAAAAACGGCTTCTGTTTGCTCAAACCATCAAGTGAGAGTAACCGGTCCTCCGGTCCCATCGAAAGTATGAGGTTTGCACCCCATGAAAGCTTTGTAGGAGCATCCCTCGTTTGAGTTACTGGCTCCATTATTGTTGTTGTTGTGGTTGTTGTTGTTGTTGTTGTTGGAAGAGTGACCGGCCATGGCCGCATCCACGGCGGTGGCTATCATTCGTTGTAGAGCTTGTTTGGGTGTTTCATGGCGTGGTACACGGCGAGGAGGCATTGTTCCTTCAAAACACAAGAATATTGTTGATTAGTATTCTCAATAATACTAACCGTGATATGGAATGAGGATAAGGAGAAAATTTTTCCTTGACTCGCCTTAAATTCTTCATGTCATAATGTTGGAACGTTCATATGAGTCACCGTAATATAATCCCGGAAATTATATTACCCTAATTCATATGTGCATTCGACATTATTTCACTAAGTCAAGGTGGCGTGTCAATCAAATTAAACAACGTGAGATTAAGATGGGATAAAAGTTAGATATGAATAGAAGAGTTCGAGTATAAATGCACAAGTAGTCAAGTAATTCCTACTTCAAGTCTATATGCCAGTTGTAGTCTAGACTCACTAATGTACCCTATGACTCGGGGTTGACACCAATGAACTCTAAATCCCTACAACCATCGCTCTTATACCATCTGTAGTGACCCGACAAAATCGTCATTGACGGCGCCGTCTACTTAGGTCCCGTTAAGTGGTCATAAGTCTTTAAAACAACATTTGACCAAAAGTATGTCGCATTCATTTCAAAAGTAAAGATGTTTCAAGGTTTACAAAGTAGTTCGACAACTAGTTAGATTACAATGTTTAAAGTACAATTGAAACATATGCGACACAATTTAAGAATAAGTCAAAAGACGCTCCACGTATGCATGTATACTCGACATCCAAGCAAGTATCAAAAAGTATAGTGTGAAAGCATGTATCACCTAGTATTCAAGGACCTGAGAAAAACTTAGAAAATCTGTCAACGAAAACGTTGGTGAAAATCATAGGTGTATGTATAAAGTATGTTTTGAACCACAAGATTTAGTATAAACTGATTATCAAGCGTATACATCTCAAAAGATGTGTTTGTATCACGAGCATCCAATTATCAAAGCTTAACTGAATCTTACCTCTGCATATAGTGTTAGAACCTACACTATTCCGATAAAATTATATTTCATTCGCTAACGGTAGCGAACCGTCCGAATGAGGGTCCGTTAAACTCGTATGGCCACACAACATAAGTTCATGCTTACACCCTACAAGTGTAACTGATGATAATTGGACTTGAGGATTTTTGTTCTAACTCGTATGTATCTTTGCTTTCGTATTTGTGTTCAAAGTATAAAAGTATAAATCGTTTATGTTTTCTCATCCCACGTATAAGTATAAAAGAGTAAAAGTGGGACTATGATCTCACCTTGAGTGCAAGCGTATAAAAGTACTTCGCAAGTAAATGTGTGCAAGAGCGAATGCTAGTCTTGACCTAAACAAGTAGGTCGTATCAATAACGATAAACACGATTGGTCAAAGTTGTTCAATTAGTCATATGGCTCGTTACGACTCGATTACTTATAGCATGTGAATCATGTTGCCAAGTTTCATGCATGATTCAAATATAAAAGCATGTTAGGGTGATTGCATAAGTATTTGGTTAAGTTTAAACGAAAATCAACTTTGGTCAAGTCAAAGTCAACGAAAAAGTCAACACGTTCGGGTCGGGTCCCGAACTATTTTTCTGAGGTTTTAAATCATATACGAGCATGTTAGAACAAGTTACATGTTAATCGAGGGTACGTAGCATAGTTAGAATTTAACGGTAAACGACCAACCAAATCATAACCTGGTAGTTCATCTGGACGGCATCCAGATTGGCTGGACGACATCCAGATGTGAAGGCCTGGACGGCGTCCAAGAATCTGGACGGCGTCCAGATCAGTGCACAGGTCTGCTTGCAGAATTTACACAAGTGCACGAACCAAAACTCAAACAAACACAATTTATGATCCGCAAACAATCAAAACATGTATCTTATATCGTTGGAAAGGTATTTTGACGAGGAAAACAACTAAGCACATTTCATCAATCAATTCAACATTTTCAACAACCAAAATTGCATTTAATGCTCATCATTAATTACATTCAAGCTCATTAAATGCATTTCTTGATTCCGTGATCCAATTTACATATATGATATGCCGTTTCGAAGGTAATTAAACACACATTGTAACTAAACACTTACCAACAACATTTTCACGCATTTAATGCATCAAAGTACATAATCAAGCCTATCAAACCCTAACCCAAATCACCAAACAATAATCATGTTAATGAAGTTTTTCCTAATCAACTTACACATCAAAATGAAGCTAGTGATGCTAGTAACACATTTAATACATAATCTTTTAACATTTAACAACATTTAAGTAACCAAATCACACAATCAAACACACCAACTTTCAAGTTCATGCTATTTACTTAAAATAACAAGATCGAGCATATAAATCACATATTCATGTTAGACTTGAGCCATAGACACTAATTAACACTTTTATAAGTTAAAAACATCAAGAACACAAAATCTAGTAATTTTAGAAAGTTACCTAAACTTGATGAAATCGGTATGGAATTGAAGAGGAAGATGGATTCCAAATATGTAATTTGTTTTGATGTTTGATTGCTAACTTGAAAATGGATGATGAATCTTTGAATTTGAGTTTGAGAGAAAAGTTGAAGTATTAGAGAAAAGAGGAGGTGAAATGAATGGAGGAGGAAGGGTTTGACCCTTGATCTAGTCAAATGTTTGGCATCTTTGCGAGTTTAGTCTCTCAAGTTTGAATCAGGTGCATGAATTACCTAAACGAGATAATTTAAAACGCGTATTAGCGGAAGATGTTATAATTATATAACGGACTTTAAAATAACATAACGGAAGATAAACGGAAAAAGGCGGGATGTTACAGAAACGAAGATGATTCAGTGATTTAGGATGGATTGAACACAAAAAATGAAGGGAAATCGATGGAACAGTGATTGTCCGTACACGTCCATACAATTTCACCAAAATCGTACGCACACGCTCAGACAAAATACACGGATACGGTTTAGGGTTTAAGGTTTTGGGTTTAGTGGTAGGATCAAGGGGGAAGTAACCAAGCGGGGGGAAGCAAAAAAAATTTTTCATTTTTTGAAAAAACTTTTTCACGAACATTATAGATTAGATGAAAATATGAACATTTAATAAAGACAATTTGTAATAAATGTTTTTATTTTGGCGGGAAAGCGCTCGAAGAAATTAGTATATAACAATTATCTTGTTTTTCGAACGTATTTTGAGGTTTTAGATATTAGGGTTTATAGGGTTTAGATATTAGGGTTTAGAAATTTAGGGTTTAGGGTTTAGATTTAGAGTTTAGATTTAGGATTTAGATTGAGTTTTTAACACGAACGGTTTAGAGTTTAGGGTTTAGGGTTTTGGGTTTAGGGACTAAACTAAAAACACTAAACCCTAAACCCTAAACTCCAAATCTGGCTAAATTTTACTTCACAAAACATGAAGAAAAAAACGTTAACATTCTTCACGATCAATATTATCTTGAATGTTATTTTTGTTGATCGTTTTCCGGCCTATATAATAACATTCATCACGAAGTGTCTTTTTTAAATGTTCATATTTACATCTGATAATGCTAAAAATGAACATATATTTCATAGCATTATCCCTCAAGAAAGAAAAGCTTTTAGTTGCAATTGTTCTATTTACAAGTGATATTCGTTTAAATAATAAAAGGTGAAGACAAAAGACAGATTCGACGAATTGAAGACGCAAACGACCAAAAAGCTCAAAAGTACAAAGTACAATCAAAGTGGTTCAAATTATTGATGAGAAACGTTTCAAAATTACAAAAGTACAAGACGCAAAATGCAAAGAACAAGATATTAAATAGTACGAAAGGACGATCGAAAATCCGGAACTGGGACCAGAGTCAACTCTCAACGCTCGACGCAACGGAGCTAAAATTACAAGTTAACTATGCACATAAATATAATATAATATATAAATAATTCTTAAAAATTATATATATATTATATATATTTATAAAACCGTCGGCAAGAAGCAAACAACAAAATGTGAGCTGGTAAAGCAGGCCATGCGATTGTAACATCCCGCCTTTTTCCGTTTACTTTTTCGTTTATTTGTTTAAAGTCCGTTATATGATTATAACGTCCTTCGTTAATACGCGTATTTAAAATATCTCGTTTAGGTAATTCACGCAACCGCAACCGAACTCGAGGGACTAGTTTCGCTAAGGGAGCAAAGATGTGACTAGCTTTTGACTAGTCAACACCCACCTCCCTTTCTTTTTCATTTTCATTTACCTTTTTCTTTACTACTTCCATATTTTTCTCTCAAACTTCATCACAAAGATTCATCATCCAAATCAAATCTAGCAAGCTTTAATCCAAACAAATTACATATTTGGAATCCTTGCAACTTCCTCTTCGATTCCATACCGATTACATCTAATTTGGGTAACTTTCTAAAATCACTAGATTTTGTGTTCTTGATGTTTTTAACTTATAAAGTTGTTAATTAGTGTCTATGGCTCAAGTCTAACATGAATATATGATTTATATGTTCGATCTTGTTATTTTTAGTAACTAGCATGAACTAGAAAGTTTGGTGTGTTTGATTGATGATTTGGTTGCTTAAATGTTGTTGTTATGATAAAGTACAAGTATTAAATGTGTTCCTAGTATCACTAGCTTCAATTTGATGTGTAGGCTGCTTTAGAAAACTTCATGAACTTGATTAGTGATTTTGGTGGATTTAGGTTAGGGTTTGATGAACTTGAAATGAACCTTTGATACTTTGAATGACATGAGATGTTATTAGTAAGTATTTAGTTGTATTGTATATTTAATTATCTTCGAAATGGCGTATCACATGTGTGCATTTAATTCCCGAATCATGATTGTGCATTTATGAACTTGAACATTAATGATGAGCATTAATTGAGCATTTAATTTGGAAAGTCGGTTGTTGCAAATGATGTTTTCGATTGGTGAAATGTGGTTAGTGGTATTCCTTGTCAAAATACATTTCCAACGATATAAGATACGCGTTTTAAGTGTTTACGGTTCGTAAATTATGTTTGTTTGAAGTTTGGCTCGTTTGGAACACTTGAAAACTGCCAGACTTGCTGAACCGAGAAATGGAGCGGCGCGCCAAAACCCCGCGCGGCGCGCCATTCTGGACTGTCCCAAATTCTTTTGATTTTCACGTTTTCACCCCCGCTTACTCGTAACTCCGATTAACATGAAACTTGGCCGACATGCTTATATATACTTTCTCATCATGGAAAAATTGTCGGATACCCGACCCGACCCCGTTGACTTTGACTTTGACTTTGACTTTGACCAAAGTTTGACTTTTGTCAAATTTAACCTAATGTTTATGCGATCGTTCTAACATGCTTCTATACTTGTATCTTGCATGAAACTTGACAATTTGATCCACATGCTATGTAATCAAGTCGTAATGAGCCATAGGACTAATTGAACATCTTTGACCTATTGTGTTTACCGTTATTGATACGACCTATTTGTTTAGGTCAAGACTAGCATTGTTCTTTGCACAAGTTACTTGTTGAAGTACTACTTACTCGTGCACACAAGGTGAGATCATAGTCCCATCTTTCAAACAACTTTTATGCTTTAAACTATGGGATGAGAAACATATTCGTATCATACTTTTATACTTTGAACACAAGTACGAAAATGAACATTCCACGTACGGGTTTGAACAAAAATCCTCAATTCAATTATCATTAGTTACACTTGCAGGGTGTAAACGAGAACTTATATTATGTGATCACATGGGCTTGACGAGCCTCATTCGGACGGTTCACTACCGTTAGCGGATGAAATATATTTTCGAGTATAGTGTATGTTCTAACACTACGTAACAGGGTACAAAACAGTTAAGTTTTATAATTGGGTGCCCGCAAAACAAATAACAACTTTGGAATGCAAATGATTTTGATAATCATCTTATATTAAATCTTGTGGTTCAAATGCAACGTTTACTAAAACACCTATGATTTCACCAATGTTTTCGTTGACAGTTTTCTATATGTTTTCTCAGGTCCTTGAATGTTTAAGGATACATGCTTCCGCTTACTTTTTGATACTTGCTTGGATGTCGAGTACACGTGCATAGTTGGAGCGTCTTTTGACTACTTTTATAAATTGTGTCACATAGGTTTCATTTGTATGTTAAACTTTGATATGTAACTAGTCATTGAACTACTTTTGTAAACTTGAAACATCCTTTTACTTATGAAATGAATGCCACATATTTTGGTCAAACGTCACGTTAAAGACTTATGACCACGTAACGGGACCTAAGTAGTCGGCACCGTCAAACATGATTTGGTCGGGTCGCTACAGATGGTATCAGAGCGTTGGTTGTAGGGATTTAGAGTTCATTGGTGTCAACCCCGAGTCATAGGGTACATTAGTGAGTCTAGACTACAACCGGCCTTATTTCATCTTAACCTAACGTTGTTTAATTTAATTGACACGCCACTTTGACTTAGTGAATTAATGTCGAATGCACATATGAATTAGGGTAATATAATTTCCGGGATTATATTACGGTGACTCATATGAACGTTCCGACATTATGGCATAAAGAATTTAAGGCGAGTCAAGGAAAAATATTCTCTATCCTTATTCCATATTATGATTAGTATTATTGAAAATACTAATCAATGGTATTCTTGTGTTTTGAAGGAACAATGCCTCCTCGTCGTGTGCCACGCCAAGAGACTCCCGAACAAGCTCTACAATGAATGATAGCCACCACCGTGGATGCGGCCATGGCCGGTTACTCCTCCAACAACAACAATAACAACAACCACAATAACAACAATCAAGGGGCCGGTAACTCATGCGAAGGGTGCTCCTATAAAGCTTTCATGGGGTGCAAACCTCATACTTTTGATGGGACCGGGGGATCAGTTGTGCTCACCCGATGGTTTTTCCCTCGTGAAGAAACCCGAAAGCTCGAACAAGAGCTAAGAACTTTAAAGGCAGTCGGAAACGATCTCAATGCCTACAATCAACGATTCGCTGAACTATCCTTGATGTGTCCCAACCTCGTGAACCCCGAATCTCAAAGGGTTGAACTCTATATGGATGGTCTTCCAAAGAGCATCAAACAAGGAGTGATGTCATTCAAACCCGCTAACCTACAACAAGCCTTAAACATGGCCCGCCAATTGATCAAAACGGTTGATGAAATTGTAGTTCCGGCACCAAAGGCCGAGGATAAATCGGGCGACAACAAAAGAAAATGGGAAGCCCCCCAATCAAGTAACAACTACAACAACAACTTCATCAAAAAGCCTTTCACCTCCGACGCCAAGAAAAGTTATGGCGGAAATAAACCCTTTTGCAACAAATGCCACAAACACCACTATGGTGAATGTAGCAATCTATTTTTCCACCGGTGCCAAAGGGGTGGTCATGTGGCCAACGATTGTAGAAGTGCCGCCCCCCGTCGCTCAAAAGGTGCCCAATGCACCAAAATCGGGTACTTGTTATGAATGTGGCCAAACGGGTTATTTTAGAAATGCATGTCCGAAGAAGAAAACCAACCCCAACACACACGTCCGAGCTTTCAACATCAACACTGAGGAAGCCCGAGATGACAATGAATTAGTCACGGGTACGTTTCTCCTCAACAACACTTATGTTACTTGTTTATTCGATTCGGGTGCCGATAAGAGTTTTGTATCCAAGACTTTGACTCATTCTTTTAGCACTCCACCACTTCCACTAGATACCACGTATACCATTGAAGTGGCCAACGGAAAAGTATTGAGTGCCGACACATATTACCGGGGGTGTACGTTAAACATTTTGGGTAATGAGTTTGAAATTGACTTGATACCCATGGAACTAGGAAGCTTCGATGTAATAATCGGTATGAATTGGCTAGCCAAAACGAAATCTCACATCCTTTGTGATCTTAATGCAATCCGAATTCCTATCGAGAATGGTGAACCCTTGATTGTTTATGGCGATAAGAGTTACACCGGACTCAACCTCGTTTCGTGCATTAAAGTTAGAAAACTACTCCGTAAGGGTTGTTTTGCGATCCTTGCTCACGTTAAGAAAGTCGAGTCAAATTAGAAGCACATCGATGATGTGCCAATTATTAGTGACTATTTCGATGTATTTCCCGACGAATTGCCGGGTCTTCCACCTCATCGACCTGTTGAATTCCAAATCGATCTTATTCCGGGAGCCGCACCCGTAGCACGTATACCATATAGACTTGCTCCATCCGAAATGCAAGAATTGCAAAGTCAAATCCAAGAACTACTTGACCGTGGTTTTATCCAACCTAGCCATTCACCATGGGGCGCTCCGATTTTGTTTGTTAAAAAGAAAGACGGATCTCTACTAATGTGCATTGATTATCGTGAACTAAATAAATTGACGGTTAAGAATCGATATTCTCTTCCTCACATCGATGACCTCTTTGATCAACTACAAGGGTCTTGTGTATACTCGAAAATTGATCTCCGCTCGGGTTATCATCAATTAAGGGTTAAGGGGGAAGATGTCTCCAAAACCTCTTTCCGAACTCGTTATGGTAGTTATGAATTTCTTGTTATGCCATTTGGTCTCACTAACGCACCGGCGGTGTTCATGGATCTTATGAACCGCGTGTGTAAACCGTATCTCGATAAATTCGTTATTGTGTTCATCGATGACATCTTGGTCTATTCTAAAAGCGAAGAAGAGCACGAACAACATCTCCGACTTATGCTCGAACTCTTGAGACAAGAACGACTATATGCCAAATTCTCCAAGTGTGAATTTTGGTTGAAGGAAGTTCAATTTCTTGGTCATGTTGTAAGTGATCAAGGTATTAAAGTCGATCCAACAAAAATCGAAACCATTAGTAAATGGGAGACTCCTACTACTCCTACTCACATTCGTCAATTTTTGAGTCTCGTCGGATACTATCGTAGATTCATCAAGGATTTCTCTTTGGTTTCTCGTCCTCTAACCGCGTTAACTCACAAGGGAAAGAAATTCATTTGGGCGACCGAACAAGAATCCGCATTTCAAATCTTGAAAACAAAGCTAACCACCGCTCCTATCTTGTCACTTCCCGAAGGCAATGACGATTTTGTTGTATACTGTGATGCCTCGAAACATGGTTGTGGGTGTGTATTGGTGCAACGAAAGAAAGTCATTGCTTATGCCTCTCGACAACTCAAAATTCATGAACGAAACTACACGACACATGATCTCGAACTCGGAG
The DNA here is from genome assembly GCF_046630445.1 of Rutidosis leptorrhynchoides. NCBI lineage: Eukaryota > Viridiplantae > Streptophyta > Magnoliopsida > Asterales > Asteraceae > Rutidosis > Rutidosis leptorrhynchoides. The sequence goes on from NC_092343.1 coordinate 212,255,213, forward strand.
CCGTTGTCTTCGCACTTAAAATGTGGAGACACTATCTTTATGGAACCAAGAGTACTATCTTCACCGATCACAAGAGCCTCCAACACATCTTTGATCAAAAGCAACTAAACATGAGACAACGACGGTGGATTGAAACTTTAAACGATTATGATTGTGAGCTTCGTTACCATCCCGGGAAGGCAAACGTAGTAACCGATGCGTTGAGTCGAAAAGAAAGAGTTGTGCCTCTTCATGTTTGAGCTTTAAACATCACCATCCACACCAACCTTAATAGTCAAATTTGTGTAGCCCAAGACGAGGCTCTCAAGGATGAAAATATCTCTCTCGAACACTTGAACGTCCTCACCTCTCAATTCGAAGTTAAAGAAACCGGACTCCGATATTTCGCCGGAAGAATTTGGGTGTCTAGTTATGGGGAATTGCGAAGCCTTATTTTAGACGAAGCCCATAAGTCACGATACTCGATTCACCCCGGTGCCAATAAGATGTACCATGACCTTAAAGAACAATATTGGTGGCCGAACATTAAAAAGGACGTTGCTACTTATGTTGGAAAGTGCCTAACTTGCTCCAAAGTCAAAGCCGAACATCAAAGACCGTCCGGACTACTTCAACAACCCGAAATCCCGCAATGGAAGTGGGAAAGGATAACGATAGATTTCATCACCAAACTACCAAAGACGGTTGGCGGATATGATACTATTTGGGTTATTGTTGACCGTCTCAGCAAATCCGCGCATTTTCTAGCCATGAAGGAAATCGACAACATGGAGAAACTCGCACAACTTTACATTAAAGAAATCGTAGCCTGACACGGTGTACCCTTATCGATTATCTCCGATCGAGATGGCCGTTTTGTTTCTAGATTTTGGCGTACTTTACAAGAAGCGTTGGGAACACGTTTAGACATGAGCACCGCAAATCGACGAACAAAGCGAACGCACAATTTAAACCTTGGAAGATATGCTACGAGCTTGCATTGTAGACTTTGGAAAAGCTTGGTATAAGCACTTGCCTTTCGCCGAATTCTCCTACAATAATAGTTATCACGCGAGTATAAACGCCGCACCATTCAAAGCTTTATATGGCCGAAAATGTCGTTCACCTCTTTGTTGGGCCGAAGTAGGCGACACACAAATCACCGGACCCGAACTCATTCATGAAACAACCGAGAAAATCGTTCAAATCCGAGATAGGCTTAGGACGGCCCGAAGTCGTCAAAAGAGCTATACCGATAAACGATGCAACGACCCTCGAATTTCAAGTCGGTGACCGAGTAATGTTAAAAGTCGTACCTTGGAAGGGTGTAATCCATTTTAGGAAACGTGGGAAGCTAAATCCGCGGTATATTGGTCCTTTCGAAATCTTGGAGCGTATTGGAACCGTTGCTTATCGTTTAGATCTTCCACCTCAATTGAGCTCCGTTCATCCTACCTTCCATGTATCTAACTTGAAAAAGTGTCTTGCCGAACCTGATATCGTTATCCCTCTCGAGGAACTTACTATTGATGACAAACTTCATTTTGTGGAAGAACCGGTTGAAATTGTGGACACCTCCGTCAAGGCGTTGAAACAAAGCCGAATCCCGATTGTCAAGGTTCGTTCGAATGCCAAAAGAGGACCCGAGTTTACTTGGGAAAGGCAAGATCAAATGCAAAAGAAATACCCTCACTTGTTCTCGGTTCCGGAAACGCAAGATCCCGATGAAGAAACAACGACTACTACGCCTACTTAAATTTCGGGACGAAATTTCTTTTAAGGAGTAGGTAATGTAACATCCCGCCTTTTTCCGTTTACTTTTCCGTTTATTTGTTTAAAGTCCGTTATATGATTATAACGTCCTTCGTTAATACGCGTATTTAAAATATCTCGTTTAGGTAATTCACGCAACCGCAACCGAACTCAAGGGACTAGTTTTGCCAAGGGAGCAAAGATGTGACTAGCTTTTGACTAGTCAACACCCACCTCCCTTTCTTTTTCATTTTCATTTCCCTTTTTCTTTACTACTTCCATATTTTTCTCTCAAACTTCATCACAAAGATTCATCATCCAAATCAAATCTAGCAAGCTTCAATCCAAACAAATTACATATTTGGAATCCTTGCAACTTCCTCTTCGATTCCATACCGATTACATCTAATTTGGGTAACTTTCTAAAATCACTAGATTTTGTGTTCTTGATGTTTTTAACTTATAAAGTTGTTAATTAGTGTCTATGGCTCAAGTCTAACATGAATATATGATTTATATGTTCGATCTTATTATTTTTAGCAACTAGCATGAACTTGAAAGTTTGGTGTGTTTGATTGATGAATTGGTTGCTTAAATGTTGTTGTTATGATAAAGTGCAAGTATTAAATGTGTTCCTAGTATCACTAGCTTCAATTTGATGTGTAGGTTGCTTTAGAAAACTTCATGAACTTGATTAGTGATTTTGGTGGATTTAGGTTAGGGTTTGATGAACTTGAAATGAACCTTTGATGCTTTGAATGACATGAGATGTTATAAGTAAGTGTTTAGTTGTATTGTATGTTTAATTATCTTCGAAACGGCGTATCACATGTGTGCATTTAATTCCCGAATCATGATTGTGCATTTATGAACTTGAACATTAATGATGAGCATTAATTGAGCATTTAATTTGGAAAGTCAGTTGTTGCAAATGATGTTTTCGATTGGTGAAATGTGGTTAGTTGTATTCCTTTTCAAAATACCTTTCCAACGATATAAGATATGCGTTTTAAGTGTTTACGGTTCGTAAATTATGTTTGTTTGAAGTTTGGCTCGTTTAGAACACTTGAAAACTGCCAGACTTGCTGAACCGAGAAATGGAGCGGCGTGCCAAAACCCCACGCGGCGCGCCATTCTGGACTGTCCTAAATTCTTTTGATTTTCACGTTTTCACCCCCGCTTACTCGTAACTCCGATTAACATGAAACTTGGTCGACATGCTTATATATACTTTCTCATCATGGAAAAATTGTCGGATACCCGACCCGACCCCGTTGACTTTGACTTTGACTTTGACCAAAGTTTGACTTTTGTCAAACTTAACCAAATGTTTATGCGATCGTTCTAACATGCTTCTATACTTGTATCTTGCATGAAACTTGACAATTTGATCCACATGCTATGTAATCGAGTCGTAACGAGCCATAGGACTAATTGAACATCTTTGACCTATCGTGTTTACCGTTCTTGATACGACCTATTTGTTTAGGTCAAGACTAGCATTGTTCTTTGCACACGTTACTTGTTGAAGTACTACTTACTCGTGCACACAAGGTGAGATCATAGTCCCATCTTTCAAACAACTTTTATGCTTTAAACTATGGGATGAGAAACATATACGTATCATACTTTTATACTTTGAACACAAGTACGAAAACGAACATTCCACGTACGGGTTTGAACAAAAATCCTCAATTCAATTATCATTAGTTACACTTGCAGGGTGTAAACGAGAACTTATATTATGTGATCACATGGGCTTGACGAGCCTCATTCGGACGGTTCGCTCCCGTTAGCGGATGAAATATATTTTCGAGTATAGTGTATGTTCTAACACTACGTAACAGGGTACAAAACAGTTAAGTTTGATAATTGGGTGCCCACGTGTAACGACCCGGGAATTTCCGACTAAATTTAAACTTAATCTTTATATGATTCCGACATGATAAGCAAAGTCTGTAATGTTGAGTCTCGAAAATTTTGGAACTATGTTCATATATTCAATTACCATTTGACTTGGACCATTTCTGACGATTCACGAACAATTATTTGATAATAAATATGTATATATATGTGTATATATATATATATATATATATATATATATATATATATATATATATATATATATATATAAGTGTATAAATAATAATTTGAGGTATTAGATAAAGTATTATATGAATTGATGTTTTGAATTAAAAATTAAATTGTTAGTTAATATATATTTATGTAAATATAATGTAATTCGAAAATAAATTGTTTTAAATTCAATTAGGAAACAATAATAACACTCGTTTATCATTCAAATGGTTATTTTAACAAACTTATATGATTTTGAAATAAACGGTGATTCGAAAATGAGATCTATAAATTTTAGACTTACTAAAATTGTATCTAGGACCTAATTATTAAATTTTAACACTTTTTATATTTTACCCAGAGTTGAGCGGGACAGTTGACGTAATTTTTATTTAATAGTTAATAACTGAATTTTATACCATAATGACTAAAATAAATAAATATAATTGTTATAAAAAATGTGGGAATTTTCCGTGTACTTTTATCCGCCACTGCTTATCAAATGAACACGAATTTCAGTCCATAAATGATATAGTAGGCAACAACTAACTAATTACACGTTTATTAATCTCATATTATTATTACTAATACGTTACTGTTGAACATGATTGATATTTTTTTTTTTTTGTCATCTCCATAACTCTCTCCGATGTATATATATAATTACATATACTTAGAATCTAGATAGATTTAGGTATGTCATAATTTAAACACTTTCTATTAAACATCTCAATCACAAAAGAATTTCGATGGCTATACTGTGCTTAATTGATATTTGATTGAACTACTATATTTGTTGTATTGCCTTTTTCATTTGAACTGAACTATCAACTCTATTCTTTCACACACATATATACTACCATAGCAAACACAAATATTAAATCCTCAATTTTTGTGAAAGACATCATCATCCCCTGCAACGCCACTTTACATCAACCTAATCACACACCCGTACATGATCGATCACCGAGAACGAACCAACACCACTTCTTAATTCATTTTCTGTTGTTGTCAAAATCAACCAACCATCAAACCACCTTGTTTTCTTCTTCAACCATTGACAATCACCTTGAAACCAATAAAACCGCCACCGCTACCGTTCCGTTTCTGTTTCTTTATGAAAACCACCACCATAAACCACAATACACACCACCTTATTCATAACAACCAATGCCATCGTGAACACCCAACAATCCACAAAACCCATTACCTTCGGACCATACTGTTATTACACGATATGTTTTATGGTTCTAATCAAATTGTATCACTGCAACTGCACTGCTACTACCTCTGCCCGTTTTATATTTTTTTTCTCGCTGTAAACAATCACAGTTCACCACCTTGCTCGCTGCCGAGTACTGTCGCTACTGCAGTTGCCATTCATCTCCTGCTTTTGTTCGAAGCAAACCAAGCAAGCTAATAAATTACTGCTATTGCGTGTTTATTTTTTTTCTTTATGGCCAACAACTCCCAAATACTAAACCCACTAGTGAATTAATAAAGGTGCTATAATAATAAAGAGGAGGTGGGTTAGTGATAAAGGGGATACTAATCGACACAATGGTCACTCATATGACGTGGTAATATTTAGGATAAACAATACACAAAGATTGTTGATATCTAGTTGATATTTTTTTATTTCGGTCAAAGGAGAAACCAAATGAAACAACCCCAATCCGTTTAACCAAAAACGGAGCACATTTTTTTTTTTTATAAGTTAGATCTCATTAATACAATACATTTTCAACTCTGTTTTAATCAAAACATAACATCGTAATGATACGTTTAACAATTTATCAAGACCCTTGGTACACAAATTACACTTTACAAAATCATTTGTAATAATGACCCGAACACAAGAAATACGGGTTAGTACACAATAACCCAACCCGATACCAAGAGCATAATCCCGGGGACTACCAAATCCCCAATCCGCGTCCAAAACCTCAAAAGCTACCCCATTGAGCCCAAGCGCTCCTAAACATCTAGTCTAACAACTAGTTAGCTTAATACATGATACCTGTAAAAGGTAAACAACGAGAGGGGTAAGCATAAAGCTTAGTGAATGCAATAATTATATATATACATATACAATTTACCTACTTACACCCACTTACGCAACCACGCATAAAATTCCGTATATCAATGAATACAAGCTAGCATTTTAATTAGCATACCGTCGTAAGTATAATGCTAAAATCTTCAATACGCAAGCTAGCACAACAATAGCATATAATGCGAATAAAACACTATGCTACACTACAACACATAAACATTGATGTTCACAACATCCATTAGTATTCAAGTTTCAAGGCTAGCTCTGCAAATGGTATCGTCAATGAAATGTCCCGTTCTTATTGATTAAAAACGTTCCATATTAATTGATTTCGTTGCGAGGTTTTGACCTCTATATGAGACGTTTTTCAAAGACTGCATTCATTTTTAAAACAAACCATAACCTTTATTTCATAAATAAAGGTTTAAAAAAAAACTTTACGTAGATTATCAAATAATGATAATCTAAAATATCCTGTTTACACACGACCATTACATAATGGTTTACAATACAAATATGTTACATCGAAATCAGTTTCTTGAATGCAGTTTTTACACAATATCATACAAACATGGACTCCAAATCTTGTCCTTATTTTAGTATGCAACAGCGGAAGCTCTTAATATTCACCTGAGAATAAACATGCTTTAAACGTCAACAAAAATGTTGGTGAGTTATAGGTTTAACCTATATATATCAAATCGTAACAATAGACCACAAGATTTCATATTTCAATACACATCCCATACATAGAGATAAAAATCATTCATATGGTGAACACCTGGTAACCGACAATAACAAGATGCATATATAAGAATATCCCCATCATTCCGGGACACCCTTCGGATATGATATAAATTTCGAAGTACTAAAGCATCCGGTACTTTGGATGGGGTTTGTTAGGCCCAATAGATCTATCTTTAGGATTCGCGTCAATTAGGGTGTCTGTTCCCTAATTCTTAGATTACCAGACTTAATAAAAAGGGGCATATTCGATTTCGATAATTCAACCATAGAATGTAGTTTCACGTACTTGTGTCTATTTTGTAAATCATTTATAAAACCTGCATGTATTCTCATCCCAAAAATATTAGATTTTAAAAGTGGGACTATAACTCACTTTCACAGATTTTTACTTCGTCGGGAAGTAAGACTTGGCCACTGTTGATTCACGAACCTATAACAATATATACATATATATTAAAGTATGTTCAAAATATATTTACAACACTTTTAATATATTTTGATGTTTTAAGTTTATTAAGTCAGCTGTCCTCGTTAGTAACCTATAACTAGTTGTCCACAGTTAGATGTACAGAAATAAATCGATAAATATTATCTTGAATCAATCCACGACCCAGTGTATACGTATCTCAGTATTGATCACAACTCAAACTATATATATTTTGGAATCAACCTCAACCCTGTATAGCTAACTCCAACATTCACATATAGAGTGTCTATGGTTGTTCCGAAATATATATAGATGTGTCGACATGATAGGTCGAAACATTGTATACGTGTCTATGGTATCTCAAGATTACATAATATACAATACAAGTTGATTAAGTTATGGTTGGAATAGATTTGTTACCAATTTTCACGTAGCTAAAATGAGAAAAATTATCCAATCTTGTTTTACCCATAACTTCTTCATTTTAAATCCGTTTCGAGTGAATCAAATTGCTATGATTTCATATTGAACTCTATTTTATGAATCTAAACAGAAAAAGTATAGGTTTATAGTCGGAAAAATAAGTTACAAGTCGTTTTTGTAAAGGTAGTCATTTCAGTCGAAAGAACGACGTCTAGATGACCTTTTTAGAAAACATACTTCCACTTTGAGTTTAACCATAATTTTTGGATATAGTTTCATGTTCATAATAAAAATTATTTTCTCATAATAACAACTTTTAAATCAAAGTTTATCATAGTTTTTAATTAACTAACCCAAAACAGCCCGCGGTGTTACTACGACGGCGTAAATCCGGTTTTACGGTGTTTTTCGTGTTTCCAGGTTTTAAATCATTAAGTTAGCATATCATATAGATATAGAACATGTGTTTAGTTGATTTTAAAAGTCAAGTTAGAAGGATTAACTTTTGTTTGCGAACAAGTTTAGAATTAACTAAACTATGTTCTAGTGATTACAAGTTTAAACCTTCGAATAAGATAGCTTTATATGTATGAATTGAATGATGTTATGAACATCATTACTACCTTAATTTCCTTGGATAAACCTACTGGAAAAGAGAAAAATGGATCTAGCTTCAATGGATCCTTGGATGGCTCGAAGTTCTTGAAGCAGAATCATGACACGAAAACAAGTTCAAGTAAGATCATCACTTGAAATAAGATTGTTATAGTTATAGAAATTGAACCAAAGTTTGAATATGATTATTACCTTGTATTAGAATGATAACCTACTGTAAGAAACAAAGATTTCTTGAGGTTGGATGATCACCTTACAAGATTGGAAGTGAGCTAGCAAACTTGAAAGTATTCTTGATTTTATGAAACTAGAACTTTTGGAATTTATGAAGAACACTTAGAACTTGAAGATAGAACTTGAGAGAGATCAATTAGATGAAGAAAATTGAAGAATGAAAGTGTTTGTAGGTGTTTTTGGTCGTTGGTGTATGGATTAGATATAAAGGATATGTAATTTTGTTTTCATGTAAATAAGTCATGAATGATTACTCATATTTTTGTAATTTTATGAGATATTTCATGCTAGTTGCCAAATGATGGTTCCCACATGTGTTAGGTGACTCACATGGGCTGCTAAGAGCTGATCATTGGAGTGTATATACCAATAGTACATACATCTAAAAGCTGTGTATTGTACGAGTACGAATACGGGTGCATACGAGTAGAATTGTTGATGAAACTGAACGAGGATGTAATTGTAAGCATTTTTGTTAAGTAGAAGTATTTTGATAAGTGTATTGAAGTCTTTCAAAAGTGTATAAATACATATTAAAACACTACATGTATATACATTTTAACTGAGTCGTTAAGTCATCGTTAGTCGTTACATGTAAGTGTTGTTTTGAAACCTTTAGGTTAACGATCTTGTTAAATGTTGTTAACCCAATGTTTATAATATCAAATGAGATTTTAAATTATTATATTTTCATGATATTATCATGTATGAATATCTCTTAATATGATATATATACATTAAATGTCTTTACAACGATAATCGTTACATATATGTCTCGTTTAAAAATCATTAAGTTAGTAGTCTTGTTTTTACATATGTAGTTCATTGTTAATATACTTTATGATATGTTTTCTTATCATAGTATCATGTTAACTATATATATATATCCATATATATGTCATCATATAGTTTTTACAAGTTTTAACGTTCGTGAATCACCGATCAACTTGGGTGGTCAATTGTCTATATGAAACATATTTCAATTAATCAAGTCTTAACAAGTTTGATTGCTTAACATGTTGGAAACATTTAATCATGTAAATATCAATCTCAATTAATATATATAAACATGGAAAAGTTCGGGTCACTACAGTACCTACCCGTTAAATAAATTTCGTCCCGAAATTTTAAGCTGTTGAAGGTGTTGACGAATCTTATGGAAATAGATGCGGGTATTTCTTCTTCATCTGATCTTCACGCTCCCAGGTGAACTCGGGTCCTCTACGAGCATTCCATCGAACCTTAACAATTGGTATCTTGTTTTGCTTAAGTCTTTTAACCTCACGATCCATTATTTCGACGGGTTCTTCGATGAATTGAAGTTTTTCGTTGATTTGGATTTCATCTAACGGAATAGTGAGATCTTCTTTAGCAAAACATTTCTTTAAATTCGAGACGTGGAAAGTGTTATGTACAGCCGCGAGTTGTTGAGGTAACTCTAGTCGGTAAGCTACTGGTCCGACACGATCAATAATCTTGAATGGTCCAATATACCTTGGATTTAATTTCCCTCGTTTACCAAATCGAACAACGCCTTTCCAAGGTGCAACTTTAAGCATGACCATCTCTCCAATTTCAAATTCTATATCTTTTCTTTTAATGTCAGCGTAGCTCTTTTGTCGACTTTGGGCGGTTTTCAACCGTTGTTGAATTTGGATGATCTTCACGGTAGTTTCTTGTATAATCTCCGGACCCGTAATCTGTCTATCCCCCACTTCACTCCAACAAATCGGAGACCTGCACTTTCTACCATAAAGTGCTTCAAACGGCGCCATCTCAATGCTTGAATGGTAGCTGTTGTTGTAGGAAAATTCTGCTAACGGTAGATGTCGATCCCAACTGTTTCCGAAATCAATAACACATGCTCGTAGTATGTCTTCAAGCGTTTGTATCGTCCTTTCGCTCTGCCCATTAGTTTGTGGATGATAGGCAGTACTCATGTCTAGACGAGTTCCTAATGCTTGCTGCAATGTCTGCCAGAATCTTGAAATAAATCTGCCATCCCTATCAGAGATAATAGAGATTGGTATTCCATGTCTGGAGACGACTTCCTTCAAATACAGTCGTGCTAACTTCTCCATCTTGTCATCTTCTCTTATTGGTAGGAAGTGTGCTGATTTGGTGAGACGATCAACTATTACCCAAATAGTATCAAAACCACTTGCAGTCCTTGGCAATTTAGTGATGAAATCCATGGTAATGTTTTCCCATTTCCATTCCGGGATTTCGGGTTGTTGAAGTAGACCTGATGGTTTCTGATGCTCAGCTTTGACCTTAGAACACGTCAAACATTCTCCTACGTATTTAGCAACATCGGCTTTCATACCCGGCCACCAAAAATGTTTCTTGAGATCCTTGTACATCTTCCCCGTTCCAGGATGCATTGAGTATCTGGTTTTATGAGCTTCTCTAAGTACCATTTCTCTCATATCTCCAAATTTTGGTACCCAAATCCTTTCAGCCCTATACCGGGTTCCGTCTTCCCGAATATTAAGATGCTTCTCCGATCCTTTGGGTATTTCATCCTTTAAATTTCCCTCTTTTAAAACTCCTTGTTGCGCCTCCTTTATTTGAGTAGTAATGTTATTATGAATCATTATATTCATAGATTTTACTCGAATGGGTTCTCTGTCCTTCCTGCTCAAGGCATCGGCTACCACATTTGCCTTCCCCGGGTGGTAACGAATCTCAAAGTCGTAATCATTCAATAATTCAATCCACCTACGCTGCCTCATATTCAGTTGTTTCTGATTAAATATGTGTTGAAGACTTTTGTGGTCGGTATATATAATACTTTTGACCCCATATAAGTAGTGCCTCCAAGTCTTTAATGCAAAAACAACCGCGCCTAATTCCAAATCATGCGTCGTATAATTTTGTTCGTGAATCTTCAATTGTCTAGACGCATAAGCAATCACCTTCGTTCGTTGCATTAATACACAACCGAGACCTTGCTTTGATGCATCACAATAAATCACAAAATCATCATTCCCTTCAGGCAATGACAATATAGGTGCCGTAGTTAGCTTTTTCTTCAATAACTGAAACGCTTTCTCTTGTTCATCATTCCATTCAAATTTCTTCCCTTTATGCGTTAATGCAGTCAAGGGTTTTGCTATTCTGGAAAAGTCTTGGATGAACCTTCTGTAGTAACCAGCTAGTCCTAAAAACTGGCGTATGTGTTTCGGAGTTTTCGGGGTTTCCCACTTTTCAACAGTTTCTATCTTTACCGGATCCACCTTAATACCTTCTTTGTTCACTATGTGACCGAGGAATTGAACTTCTTCCAACCAAAATGCACACTTTGAAAACTTAGCGTACAATTCTTCCTTCCTCAATACTTCTAACACCTTTCTCAAATGTTCACCGTGTTCTTGGTCATTCTTTGAGTAAATAAGTATGTCATCAATGAAAACAATGACAAACTTGTCAAGGTATGGTCCACACACTCGGTTCATAAGGTTCATGAACACAGCTGGTGCATTAGTTAAACCAAACGGCATGACCATAAACTCGTAATGACCGTAACGTGTTCTGAAAGCAGTCTTTGGAATATCATCTTCTTTCACCCGCATTTGATGATACCCGGAACGTAAGTCAATCTTTGAATAAACAGACGAGCCTTGTAGTTGATCAAATAAGTCGTCGATTCTCGGTAGTGGGTAGCGGTTCTTGATGGTAAGTTTGTTCAACTCTCGGTAGTCGATACACAACCTGAATGTACCATCTTTCTTCTTGACAAACAAAACAGGAGCTCCCCACGGTGATGTGCTTGGTCGAATGAAACCACGCTCTAAAAGTTCTTGTAATTGGCTTTGCAGTTCTTTCATCTCGCTGGGTGCGAGTCTGTAAGGAGCACGAGCTATTGGTGCAGCTCCTGGTACAAGATCTATTTGAAATTCAACGGATCGATGTGGGGGTAATCCCGGTAATTCTTTCGGAAATACATCGGGAAATTCTTTTGCAATGGGAACATCATTGATGCTCTTTTCTTCAGTTTGTACGTTCTCGACGTGTGCTAGAACAGCATAGCAACCTTTTCTTATTAGTTTTTGTGCCTTCAAATTACTAATAAGATGTAGCTTCGTGTTGCCCTTTTCTCCGTACACCATTAAGGGTTTTCCTTTTTCTCGTATAATGCGAATTGCATTTTTGTAACAAACGATCTCCGCTTTCACTTCTTTCAACCAGTCCATACCGATTATCACATCAAAACTCCCTAACTCTACTGGTATCAAATCAATCTTAAATGTTTCGCTAACCAGTTTAATTTCTCGATTCCGACATATATTATCTGCTGAAATTAATTTACCATTTGCTAATTCGAGTAAAAATTTACTATCCAAAGGCGTCAATGGACAACTTAATTTAGCACAAAAATCTCTACTCATATAGCTTCTATCCGCACCCGAATCAAATAAAACGTAAGCAGATTTATTGTCAATAAGAAACGTACCCGTAACAAGCTCCGGGTCTTCCTGTGCCTCTACCGCATTAATATTGAAAACTCTTCCACGGCCTTGTCCATTCGTGTTCTCCTGGTTCGGGCAATTTCTAATAATGTGGCCTGGTTTTCCACATTTATAACAAACTACATTGGCATAACTTGCTCCGACACTACTTGCTCCGCCATTACTCGTTCCGACACCATTTGTTCCTTTCGTTCTATTAACCCCTGGTCCGTAGACCTCACACTTCGCCGCGCTATGACCATTTCTTTTACACTTGTTGCAAAATTTGGTGCAGAACCCCGAGTGATTCTTTTCACACCTTTGGCATAGCTGCTTCTGATTGTTGTTGTTGTTGCGGTTATTATTGTTGTTGGGATGATTGTTGTAGTTGCTGTTGTTGTTGTTGTTGTTGTTGGACCGTTTGTTGTAGTTGCGATTGATGTTGCGATTGTTGGGATAATTGTTGCGATTATTGTTGTAATTGCTGTTGTTGTTGTATTGGTGATTCTTATCACCGTTTTCCTCCCACTTTCTTTTGACTTGCTTCACATTGGCCTCTTCAGCAGTCTGTTCTTTAATTCTTTCTTCAATCTGGTTCACTAGTTTGTGAGCCATTCTACATGCCTGTTGTATGGAGGCGGGCTCGTGTGAACTTATATCTTCTTGGATTCTTTCCGGTAATCCTTTCACAAACGCGTCGATCTTCTCTTCCTCATCTTCGAATGCTCCCGGACACAATAGGCACAATTCTGTGAATCGTCTTTCGTACGTGGTAATATCAAATCCTTGGGTTCGTAACCCTCTAAGTTCTGTCTTGAGCTTATTGACCTCGGTTCTGGGACGGTACTTCTCGTTCATCAAGTGCTTGAATGCTGACCACAGTAGTGCGTACGCATCATCTTGTCCCACTTGCTCTAGATAGGTATTCCACCATGTTAACGCAGAACCTGTGAAGGTATGCGTAGCGTACTTCACTTTGTCCTCTTCAGTACACTTACTTATGGCAAACACCGATTCAACCTTCTCAGTCCACCGTTTCAATCCGATCGGTCCTTCGGTTCCATCAAATTCCAAAGGTTTGCAGGCAGTGAATTCTTTGTAGGTGCATCCTACACGATTTCCTGTACTGCTAGATCCAAGGTTATTGTTGGTATGTAGCGCAGCCTGTACTGCGGCTATGTTTGAAGCTAGAAAAGTACGGAATTCCTCTTCATTCATATTCACGGTGTGTCGAGTAGTCGGTGCCATTTCCTTCAAAATAGTTAAATGGAACAAGTTAATCATACAGAATATTAAGAGTAGTTAATAGTATTTCGTAGCATAATATGAACTCATTTATAAAAGCTTTTTCTTCATATTAGCATTTTATAAGTTTAAATTCGGGTAGTACCTACCCGTTAAGTTCATACTTAGTAGCTAATATACAATTCAACTACTACAATTCTATATGAAAAACTGATTGTAATAATATTTCGCGTTCAAACTTTTATACAATATTTTACAAACTTACAATACCGCTTATTTTACATAAAGCATGAAATATAGCACACAATAACTTTGATACAAGATAGTTGTGAAGACAATTCTAGCTAGTACACAAGTCGTTCGGCAAAGGCAATAAAGACACGTAATTCATACGTCCAGAAACAAGTCATGCATTCTGGTTTTACTAGGACTACTTCCCATCCTTGGTCTTGTGCAACATAACCGTTATGGCCGTTGATAAGACAGCGTGTTGTAACGTCATCAAAGGGACGAGGGTTACGTAATGTCCAACAGTCCCGTAATAATCTAAAAACCTCATTTCTTACCCCAATTACCGACTCCGTCACTTTTGTTTAATAGTTGTAGCCCGATGTTCTTGTTCTCACTTTGGTGAGAAGCGAACATTACTAATCCGTAAGCATAACATGCTTCTTTATGTTGCATGTTAGCCGCTTTTTCTAAATTACGAAGTCCAATATTCGGATATATTGAGTCAAAAAAATTTCTTAACCCGTTGCGTAAAATAGCATTTGGGTTCCCCGCAATATATGCGTCAAAGTAAACACATCGTAACTTATGGGTTTCCCAATGTGATATCCCCCATCTTTCAAACGAAAGTCTCTTATAAACCAAGACATTCTTGGAACGTTCTTCGAATGTCTTACAAACTGATCTCGCCTTAAATAGTTGTGCCGAAGAATTCTGGCCGACTCTAGACAAGATTTCATCAATCATGTCTCCGGGTAGGTCTCTTAAAATATTGGGTTGTCTATCCATTTTGTGTTTTTAAACTGTAAAATAGACAAGAGTTAGTTTCATAAAAAAATACTTATTAATACAAGCAATTTTTACATATATCATAAAGCATAAGAACACTATATTACATATATTACACCACACGAATACAACTATCTTATTCCGACTCGCTCGTTTCTTCTTCTTCGGTTTTTGGTTCGTTTTGCCAAGTTTCTAGGGATATATGATGTTCCCCTAATACGAGCCGTCGTTGTCCACATTGGTTTAGAAAAACCTGGTGGTTTAGAGGTTCCCGGGTCATTGTTACAACTTAAGGACTTCGGGGGTTGACGATACATATAAAGTTCATCGGGGTTGGAATTAGATTTCTCTATTTTTATGCCCTTTCCCTTATTATTTTCTTTTGCCTTTTTAAATTCAGTTGGGGTAATTTCTATAACATCATCGGAATTCTCGTCGAAATCCGATTCATCGGAGAATTGGTAATCCTCCCAATATTTTGCTTCCTTGGCGGAAACACCATTGACCATAATTAACTTTGGTCGGTTGGTTGAGGATTTTCTTTTACTTAACCGTTTTATTATTTCCCCCACCGGTTCTATTTCTTCATCCGGTTCCGATTCTTCTTCCGGTTCTGATTCTTCTTCCGGTTCCGACTCTTCTTCCGGTTCCTCTTCGGGAACTTGTGAATCAGTCCACAAATCATTCCAATTTACATTTGACTCTTCATTATTATTATGTGAGTCAATGGGACTTGTTCTAGAGGTAGACATCTATCACATAATATCAAACACGTTAAGAGATTAATATATCACATAATATTCATATGTTAAAAATATATAGTTTCCAACAAAAATGTTAAGCAATCATTTTTAAAGAAAATACGGTCGAAGTCCAGACTCACTAATGCATCCTAACAAACTCGATAAGACACACTAATGCAAATTTTCTGGTTCTCTAAGACCAACGCTCGGATACCAACTGAAATGTCCCGTTCTTATTGATTAAAAACGTTCCATATTAATTGATTTCGTTGCGAGGTTTTGACCTCTATATGAGACGTTTTTCAAAGACTGCATTCATTTTTAAAACAAACCATAACCTTTATTTCATAAATAAAGGTTTAAAAAAAACTTTACGTAGATTATCAAATAATGATAATCTAAAATATCCTGTTTACACACGACCATTACATAATGGTTTACAATACAAATATGTTACATCGAAATCAGTTTCTTGAATGCAGTTTTTACACAATATCATACAAACATGGACTCCAAATCTTGTCCTTATTTTAGTATGCAACAGCGGAAGCTCTTAATATTCACCTGAGAATAAACATGCTTTAAACGTCAACAAAAATGTTGGTGAGTTATAGGTTTAACCTATATATATCAAATCGTAACAATAGACCACAAGATTTCATATTTCAATACACATCCCATACATAGAGATAAAAATCATTCATATGGTGAACACCTGGTAACCGACAATAACAAGATGCATATATAAGAATATCCCCATCATTCCGGGACACCCTTCGGATATGATATAAATTTCGAAGTACTAAAGCATCCGGTACTTTGGATGGGGTTTGTTAGGCCCAATAGATCTATCTTTAGGATTCGCGTCAATTAGGGTGTCTGTTCCCTAATTCTTAGATTACCAGACTTAATAAAAAGGGGCATATTCGATTTCGATAATTCAACCATAGAATGTAGTTTCACGTACTTGTGTCTATTTTGTAAATCATTTATAAAACCTGCATGTATTCTCATCCCAAAAATATTAGATTTTAAAAGTGGGACTATAACTCACTTTCACAGATTTTTACTTCGTCGGGAAGTAAGACTTGGCCACTGTTGATTCACGAACCTATAACAATATATACATATATATTAAAGTATGTTCAAAATATATTTACAACACTTTTAATATATTTTGATGTTTTAAGTTTATTAAGTCAGCTGTCCTCGTTAGTAACCTATAACTAGTTGTCCACAGTTAGATGTACAGAAATAAATCGATAAATATTATCTTGAATCAATCCACGACCCAGTGTATACGTATCTCAGTATTGATCACAACTCAAACTATATATATTTTGGAATCAACCTCAACCCTGTATAGCTAACTCCAACATTCACATATAGAGTGTCTATGGTTGTTCCGAAATATATATAGATGTGTCGACATGATAGGTCGAAACATTGTATACGTGTCTATGGTATCTCAAGATTACATAATATACAATACAAGTTGATTAAGTTATGGTTGGAATAGATTTGTTACCAATTTTCACGTAGCTAAAATGAGAAAAATTATCCAATCTTGTTTTACCCATAACTTCTTCATTTTAAATCCGTTTCGAGTGAATCAAATTGCTATGATTTCATATTGAACTCTATTTTATGAATCTAAACAGAAAAAGTATAGGTTTATAGTCGGAAAAATAAGTTACAAGTCGTTTTTGTAAAGGTAGTCATTTCAGTCGAAAGAACGACGTCTAGATGACCTTTTTAGAAAACATACTTCCACTTTGAGTTTAACCATAATTTTTGGATATAGTTTCATGTTCATAATAAAAATTATTTTCTCATAATAACAACTTTTAAATCAAAGTTTATCATAGTTTTTAATTAACTAACCCAAAACAGCCCGCGGTGTTACTACGACGGCGTAAATCCGGTTTTACGGTGTTTTTCGTGTTTCCAGGTTTTAAATCATTAAGTTAGCATATCATATAGATATAGAACATGTGTTTAGTTGATTTTAAAAGTCAAGTTAGAAGGATTAACTTTTGTTTGCGAACAAGTTTAGAATTAACTAAACTATGTTCTAGTGATTACAAGTTTAAACCTTCGAATAAGATAGCTTTATATGTATGAATTGAATGATGTTATGAACATCATTACTACCTTAATTTCCTTGGATAAACCTACTGGAAAAGAGAAAAATGGATCTAGCTTCAATGGATCCTTGGATGGCTCGAAGTTCTTGAAGCAGAATCATGACACGAAAACAAGTTCAAGTAAGATCATCACTTGAAATAAGATTGTTATAGTTATAGAAATTGAACCAAAGTTTGAATATGATTATTACCTTGTATTAGAATGATAACCTACTGTAAGAAACAAAGATTTCTTGAGGTTGGATGATCACCTTACAAGATTGGAAGTGAGCTAGCAAACTTGAAAGTATTCTTGATTTTATGAAACTAGAACTTTTGGAATTTATGAAGAACACTTAGAACTTGAAGATAGAACTTGAGAGAGATCAATTAGATGAAGAAAATTGAAGAATGAAAGTGTTTGTAGGTGTTTTTGGTCGTTGGTGTATGGATTAGATATAAAGGATATGTAATTTTGTTTTCATGTAAATAAGTCATGAATGATTACTCATATTTTTGTAATTTTATGAGATATTTCATGCTAGTTGCCAAATGATGGTTCCCACATGTGTTAGGTGACTCACATGGGCTGCTAAGAGCTGATCATTGGAGTGTATATACCAATAGTACATACATCTAAAAGCTGTGTATTGTACGAGTACGAATACGGGTGCATACGAGTAGAATTGTTGATGAAACTGAACGAGGATGTAATTGTAAGCATTTTTGTTAAGTAGAAGTATTTTGATAAGTGTATTGAAGTCTTTCAAAAGTGTATAAATACATATTAAAACACTACATGTATATACATTTTAACTGAGTCGTTAAGTCATCGTTAGTCGTTACATGTAAGTGTTGTTTTGAAACCTTTAGGTTAACGATCTTGTTAAATGTTGTTAACCCAATGTTTATAATATCAAATGAGATTTTAAATTATTATATTTTCATGATATTATCATGTATGAATATCTCTTAATATGATATATATACATTAAATGTCTTTACAACGATAATCGTTACATATATGTCTCGTTTAAAAATCATTAAGTTAGTAGTCTTGTTTTTACATATGTAGTTCATTGTTAATATACTTTATGATATGTTTTCTTATCATAGTATCATGTTAACTATATATATATATCCATATATATGTCATCATATAGTTTTTACAAGTTTTAACGTTCGTGAATCACCGATCAACTTGGGTGGTCAATTGTCTATATGAAACATATTTCAATTAATCAAGTCTTAACAAGTTTGATTGCTTAACATGTTGGAAACATTTAATCATGTAAATATCAATCTCAATTAATATATATAAACATGGAAAAGTTCGGGTCACTACAGTCAACATCGAACTTAAATCCCATCCGTCCCAATTAACGTGGTATCGTCAACATCGAACTTAAAACCCACATATGAGGTATCGTCAACAACGAACTTTAAACCCTCATCGAACGTCACTACAATAGTCGTATGGCATCGTCAACATCGAACTTTAATTCCATACATGAGGTATCGTCAACAACGAACTTTAAACCCTCATCCAACAAACAATAATGGTATGGCATCGTCAACAACGAACTTTAAATCCATACCCCACAAGCAAATAAATCATATACATACATATATAATTATTCCACTCACCTTATCACGTCGGTGGTGATTTAGCACTTCTGTATGCTTCGAGCAAGGTACCTAATACATAAGTACACATTCAATACACAACTTGTGGAATTAACCACAATACTCACTCTCGAGCATTTAATGACCCAAAAGCATTAAATAACTCACTTACACCCAAAACCGTCCATAAATGGCCAAGACTCATCTTTAATTACTAAAACTAGTGATGTAAGTCTACTAACACCAATTAACACAAACTTAGGGTATTTCATACCCATTTCACCCAATTAGGTCAACCTTAACTCATTTGACCCATTTCAACACTTATACATACCATTTTAGCCAAACATGACCTATTTACAATTCTTCCATCATTTACAAGTGTAGTAGTGACTAATCAACACAATTTAACACTTACAACTTCAATTCACATGGCCAAACCCTAGATCATAGCTATTAGGGTTTCCTTATCTCAACATAACCCAAATTCACCCATTTTACCCCCAAATGGGTCTTACAAGTTCCAACACTCCTAAAATCACTAATACTAGTGATTATACCCTACTTACAAACCTTAAACATGCTTAAATCATTAACCAACCCAAAACCCGCAAAATATCAAAATAGTGAGTTTCCATAAACCCTCTTCATCATCTAAATGGGTTTTACAAATAACAAACTCAAAACCCTAACATGAAATCTCAAATCAAACAATGAAATTCGGATTTAGAATTTACCATAACAATCAAAACGTAGCCGAGAACGAAAGGAACAACTTTATCACTCGCACCTTTGATCGATTCAAGCTTCTTCATCATCAAAACTCTAAATCTCTCTCTAGAATCTCCCTCTCTCTCTAAACTTTGAAGATGAGAGTGTTTGGATGTGGAAATGGAGATAAGATAAGCATTGGAACTGATTTGGGGTATAAAACTCGTCCACAAGTGAATTTACCAAAACACCCTCAAAAGATTCCATTAAAATGGGTCAAAAATGACATTACAGCGACATTTGTCGCGTTTCGCGACACTTTGTCGTGTTTCGTGACACCAGGACGCGACAAACAATACTCAAACGCGACAGAAAGACAGAAACCATGTATCAGAAGTTGTCTCATTTCGGTCATGTTTGTCACGGATCACGACAGACCAGAACGCGACAAAACACACCCTAACTCGACAGTTTACCTGATTTTCTCCAATTTCACTTTTAAAACATCCCAAGGTCCAACGTGGTCAACTAATTACATCCAAAACATTAATTAATCATTCTTGGACTTCAAATGATGCCCCGAGCGTCATGTTTAGAAAAACGGGGTGTTACAACTCTCCCCCACTTAAATTCGATCACGTCCTCGTGATCCTAGTCACTTAACCGATCGGAACAGCACTCTTTGGTCCTCGAACAAACGTTTCGATCCGAATTCTACCACATTACTCATTAACCCGAAGATTAATCCATTAACTAATTACACACTTGCACGCATTCCAAGACGTACAACACACAACATCCGAAGTCTATAACGATCAGCTAGAATACACAGATTCACCTTGTATTCTCCTAACTCCTCTAAGTAATTCCTTTCAAAGAGTCACCTTCAACAACTAAATCATCACCCGCGATTTATCAAAATCCACAATTCCGAGCACTAACACTTGCTCAATTCCACACATTGGAAAAACTCAACCAATCTCGTACCGAGATATCAACTCCTTAGCGTACCCATACCAAGTACAATTCTAATAATCACAAACTTGCATTACCGCAACCAGCGGTATCTCTTGCATTCAACGTCAAAATACGAAAAACTCAATTAACCCTTCAAGTTCTCTCGACTAAATCTCGCAACAATCTACATACATAACTATATCGCCCAACGCGATATACTAGATCCACTACGCCGTGAACCAAGTCTTGCATTAATCCAAACCGAGAAGGATTTATACCTCATTAAACTCCGTACTTCATTGGTTCATAAACACATCACTCGACCGGTCAACCACGAATGTCCTCCTAATCAATAACCCACTTCCTCGTCTCCACCACCGGGTCATTCCTTCAACGAAGGAATTTCGGTATCACCACATAATCACACTAAGGACACAAGTTTTTTCCTCCAAACCCTACAACACAACCACACAAGACGGCTTCCTAGTACCAGCATGGAGACTATTCATATACTTGAATCCCGTCAACAGCGAATTATCATCACAACAAATTCGCAATTTGCCACACGATCCACAAAATATTCTCCAACGTCGGGTGAATCCTCCTACCTAGACCGTCCATTAAGGATGGCCTTGATATTTCCATGAAACCAACGGGTCACATCACTAGGGAACACACTCTTACAAACAAACAACATCCGCATACCTCGATGTGAGACAATCGGAGCCGACACTCCCCGCCTCCCAATCATTCATAAAGTGGAATAATCCACTGACAATTTTTACGACCACGTTTCCCGAAAGGGAAAATACAATATACATCCCCAAATCGAACCCGTACCTACTCAACAGTACTATCCGGGTTTCACACCAACCCAAAATTACATCACGAGAGCACCTAAAATGACAGTTACATTCTCTCACTCCGAGATCTCAAACTTCACATTTGGTCTCATACCGCACTCTGGTACTACACGACCACCTTACACAAGAAGACTTACACTTCCTTCGATCCCATCATCACAATCTTCACACATAACATTCCGGAAATGTAACTCACAATCGTAATGCACGATCTCGAGTCAACATCAACAACTCATCACTCTTCCTTGTTAGGAACTCCGAATACCTATTGAGGCTTAGCACGGTACACTCTGACACTTCACTATACATAACACCACCGGAGCCCCCTCGGGCGGCAGTAAAACTCCCCCACTTAGGATTTAGCTCCACATTCTTACCGCAAAGATAATAACATCCCGCGGAATTACCATTCCACAACACACATGATCATTCTCATCACTGATCATAAACACCGAATCACTGCAAATTCACTTTAGGCTCTCAGAGCCGTAGTACAAAATTACCAGGGATGTCGTACACGTGACGACTTCGCACCTTCATACCACAAGTCACAATCGACTGCCTTAATGGTTCGCACAGCGAACTCCACCAAAGTCCAACATACGTCTCTATGCCTAAGCATATGTCACCCCGATAAATCAGTTGTGCATCTCGGTCGAGATCACCCGACCTTCCACTCAACGAACCTTTACCAACAATCGCTCACTCTCATGGAGAAGAGTGACCAATCCGACACAATAATTTCATCGACCGCAATACCAACACTTCCTCATAACCTTCGGTCTAACCGAGCCTTAAGTCCGTCACCGGCTCACCGGTCATCTTTACTCGTCTAACACTTAAAAGCAACAAGATTCGCTCATCCGTCACTTCCCAAGAAGTATTTACCGAAAAGCTCTTAAACCTCGACTTTCATAACCGTCGAATTACAATCCCTCGTCGATCACTATTGTAATCTCCGCTGCTTCCAAGGGTATCTCACGGGCTCCCTAAGCACAAAGTGATCACACCACTACTGGAGTTGGACATTACACTAGCAGGTATAAAGAGGCACCTGACGCAGTGTCATGTAGACTCCCACCACAATCTATCGAATTTTAGAAACTCGATCTTTAGGTTCCATACACCCGATGTCGCCCATCTCTCCACAATAATGGCCCGAAGCCATACTTACCCGAAAAATCTTACAGTTTATTGTCTTATCGAAAGTTTATAGCGATCACACGCTACCCACAATTTCCACAAGACCAAAACGATATAGCCTAACGAAACCTTTCATCCAACACTAAGGAGATGCTTGGAAACACCAAGTCTTACATCCTTCCATACCTCGATAAAACCACTACTACAAGGGATGTTCCATTAAGAATGTTACCCTATAATCCACAACACACTAACGCAACCGACGTCATACGGGTCCCACTCCCATGAGCTTAATGACCCAAAGACTTCCCGATTCACCAATTCCAAGGCGACTCACAACAAGAATCCTAACACGATTCTCTAACCACACACTCTACCGAGTGTAACTCAAACTACAATCATTAGACTTGTCGCATTCCATTACGGAATTCAAGTCCTCGTCGCACACACGCACACGTAAATCGGTCATCGTAGTTACGATGAGTAACTTCAACGAATGACAAATCTCAAAATGCACCCACTACTTAGTGTGACTAAGTAGGCACCAACCTCGTGAGTTGGCTCACTCACTTAACTAAACGAATCAACAGTAACACTTCCCGACTCACAAAGAACTCGATGTGACAACAAGCACTTCATTCGAGACGACTATATCCTAGGAACCAATAAAAGATTCCTAATTCGTCTCGTTCTACCCCAACCATGCCACGTTTCCTCCGTTCGGTACTTGTCATGTCATGCTTGGTGTCAAGATACACTTTCGTAATAATGGTGATCAATCACTATTACAAATGCGTACCTTACCATTTTCACATGGTCACGCAAAGTACTTTACCTGGACTGACGCAACATTCACACAAGATAACACGCGATAACTCCTAGTACCCGAATGACCAAAGTCCTTACTGCGAACTTGATCACTCAAAACCGCCAATTACTCGAATCTCTCCAATAGATTCGTCCCAGATTTTATGCGAGGTGTATATGAAATAGCTTTATTTTTACTAGGAAAAAATATTAAATACGATACAATTTTACACAAGATATTTATTTATTTATAGAATGGATATACCTAAACCTTGCTACAACACTTATAGGCAGTGTACCTAATCGTACAGTAGTGTAGTTTTTAGTAAGTCCGGTTCGTTCCACAGGGAAATCTTTAAACAAAGCTTAACGCTATGTTAGTTTTACTTTATAAAAATACAAATATATATAAGTAATATTATTAATATAAAGGGGGGTTTTTACCGTTTAATGACCGGTTTGTCGATTTTAAAACTTTAGTCGCAGTTAAAACCTAATGTAAAATATTAAAAATAAATACAACTTAATTTAAAGCACAAAGTAAATAATGATAATGAAATTGCGATAAATAAAATTGCGATAATTAAAATTGCGATAATTAAAAAGTACGATAATTAAAAGTGCAATTAAATACAATGACAATAAATAAAAGTGCGATAATTAGAAGTGCAATTAAATAAGAAATAAAGGAATTATGCTTATTTAAACTTCCGTAATCATGATGTTTGACGTGTTGATTTTTAGTTTTATGCCCATGGGTTAATTGTCCTTTGTCCTGGATTATTTAATATGTCCGTCTGGTTTTTGTCCATAACAGTCCATCAGTCATAAATATAAAGTGCGAGTATCCTCGTCAAATTATCCTTATACCCGAAGTCAAATATTCCAACTAATTGGGGACTTAAACTGTAACAAGGTTTTATTACTTTGTTTAATAATTACACCAGGATATCGACTGAGTGTAACCCAAGGTTTTAATACTTTGTTATCAATTATGCCAAGTGTCCTTGTACATAATTTCACCCCTGTTTTAATAATTCCATAGACTATTAATCCATTCCCGTGTCCGGTTAAATGAACGATTATTCGAACATATAAATATCCCGCCCAACATGTCCGATCGAGTGTATATGGTTATTTATAGGTACGTCCAATTGTAAATCTTTATATTAAAATTAACAAACTATCATTTAGTTAAACAAATATAAAGCCCATTAATAGCCCATAGTCTAATTTCCACAAGTGTCGTTCTTTTGTTCAAATCCCAATTATGGTACAAAGCTCAATTACCCAATTTTAGTAATTAGCCCAACATCATGATTACTTCGTTTTAAATAAGCATAATAATAACTTAGCTATGAGACATTAAATTAAAAATGTTGAACATAACTTACAATGATTAAAAATAGCGTAGCGTTACACGGACAGAATTTCGACTTACACCCTTACAACATTCGCTAACATACCCTTATTATTAGAATTAAAATTAAAATTAAAATTAAAATTATAAATATATATATATATATATATATATATATATATATATATATATATATATATATATATATATATATATATATATATATATATATATATATATATATATATACGTGAGAGATAGATTAGAAAAAGATATGTTTTATGATCACCAAAAACGCGAGTTTTATAGGCCTGTGACCAGAAAAAGGGGCTCATGCGATCGCATGAGCTTTGCCCTTCAAGGCCATGCGATCGCATGGCCAGCTGGGGAGGCTCACATGTGGTTGTTTTCTTCTGCCGACAGTTTATTAATATATTATATAATATATAAATAATTATAAGAATTATTTAAATATTATATTATATTTATGTGCATAGTTGACTTGTAATTTTTAGTCCGTTGCGTCGAGCGTTGAGAGTTGACTCTGGTCCCAATTCCGAATTTTTGAACGTCCTTGCGTATAATTTAATATCTTGTACTTTGCATTTCGCTTCTTGTACTCTTGTAATTTCGAGATGTTTCTTATCAATAATTGGAACCTCTTTGATTGTACTTTGTACTTTTGAGCTTTTTGGTCGTTTGCATCTTCAATTCGTCGAGTCTGTCTTTTGTCTTCACCTTTTATTATTTAAACGAATATTAC
This sequence comes from Rutidosis leptorrhynchoides, assembly GCF_046630445.1. Classification (NCBI taxonomy): domain Eukaryota; kingdom Viridiplantae; phylum Streptophyta; class Magnoliopsida; order Asterales; family Asteraceae; genus Rutidosis; species Rutidosis leptorrhynchoides. Next base: position 212,281,337 of record NC_092343.1, read on the forward strand.
TTGTAAATAGAACAATTGTAACTAAAAGCTTGTCTTTCTTGAGGGATAATGTTATGAAATATATGTTCGTTTTTAGCATTATCAGTCCCTAGGACACCGCAAAATTAGATACATGTATATATATACACATATATATATACACGTATATACAATATAATAATAAATATACACAAGTACACCGCAACACAAGTCAACCTACAACTTAGGTGACTATTACTAAAACAACGTCCAAGTTCGCCTACTTACATTAGGCACTAGCAATATAAGGCACTAATTTACGCACCAAATAAGGCCCCACAAAATTCCACATTGGACAAACACAAGTCCTAGTTAGTCTCCTACTCTAAGGCACTAACAAATCTCAATTCGACCAGTAATCCTACAAGTCCCGCAATTAACGCACCACTGTTAATAAGTCTAAGACTAGGCACCTATTCCAAGGTCACCTAATTCCCTTAGACCATGCTCTGATACCACTTGAAACAACCCCAATCCGTTTAACCAAAAACGGAGCACATTTTTTTTTATAAGTTAGATCTCATTAATACAATACATTTTCAACTCTGTTTTAATCAAAACATAACATCGTAATGATACGTTTAACAATTTATCATGACCCTTGGTATACAAATTAAACTTTACAAAATCATTTGTAATAATGACCCGAACACAAGAAATACGGGTTAGTACACAATAACCCAACCCGTTACCAAGAGCATAATCCTGGGGACTACCAAATCCCCAATCCGTGTCCAAAACTCCAAAAGCTACCCCATTGAGCCCAAGCGCTCCTAAGCATCTAGTCTAATAACTAGTTAGCTTCAATACACTATACCTGTAAAAGGTAAACAGCGAGAGGGGTAAGCATAAAGCTTAGTGAATGCAATAATTATATATATACATATACAATTTACCTACTTGCACCCACTTACGCAACCACGCATAAAATTCCGCATATCAATGAATACAAGCTAGCATTTTAATTAGCATACAGTCGCAAGTATAATGCTAAAATCTTCAATACGCAAGCTAGCACAACAATAGCATATAACGCGAATAAAACAATATGCTACACTACAACACATAAACATTGATGTTCACAACATCCATTAGTATTCAAGTTTCAAGGCTAGCTCTGCGAATGGTATCGTCAACATCGAACTTAAATCCCATCTGTTCCAATTAATGTGGTATCGTCAACATCGAACTTAAAACCCACATATGAGGTATCGTCAACAACGAACTTAAACCCTCATCAACGTCACTACAATAGTCGTATGGCATCGTCAACATCGAACTTTAATTCCATACATGAGGTATCGTCAACAACGAACTTTAAACCCTCATCCAACAAACAATAATGGTATGGCATCGTCAACAACGAACTTTAAATCCATACCCTACAAGCAAATAAATCATATACATACATATATAATTATTCCACTCACCTTATCACGTCGGTGGTGATTTAACACTTCTGTATGCTTTCAGCAAGGTACCTAATACATAAGTACACATTCAATATACAACTTGTGGAATTAACCACAATACTCACTCTCGAGCATTTAATGACCCAAAAGCATTAAATAACTCACTTACACCCAAAACCGTCCATAAATGGCCAAGACTCATCTTTAATTACTAAAACTAGTGATGTAAGTCTACTAACACTAATTAACACAAACTTAGGGTATTTCATACCCATTTCACCCAATTAGGTCAACCTTAACTCATTTGACCCATTTCAACACTTATACATACCATTTTAGCCAAACATGACCTATTTAAAATTCTTCCATCATTTACAAGTGTAGTAGTGACTAATCAACACAATTTAACACTTACAACTTCAATTCACATGGCCAAACCCTAGATCATAGCTATTAGGGTTTCCTTATCTCAACATAACCCAAATTCACCCATTTTACCCCCAAATGGGTCTTACAAGTTCCAACACTCCTAAAATCACTAATACTAGTGATTATACCCTACTTACAAACCTTAAACATGCTTAAATCATTAACCAACCCAAAACTCGCAAAATATCAAAATAGTGAGTTTCCATAAACCCTCTTCATCATCTAAATGGGTTTTACAAATAACAAACTCAAAACCCTAACATGAAATCTCAAATCAAACAATGAAATTCGGATTTAGAATTTACCATAACAATCAAAACGTAGCCGAAAATGAAAGGAAAAACTTTATCACTCGCACCTTTGATCGATTCAAGCTTCTTCATCATCAAAACTCCAAATCTCTCTCTAGAATCTCCCTCTCTCTCTAAACTTTGAAGATGAGAGTGTTTGGATGTGAAAATGAGATAAGATAAGCATTGGAACTGATTTGGGGTATAAAACTCGTCCACATGTGAATTTACCAAAACACCCTCAAAAGATTCCATTAAAATGGGTCAAAAATGACATTACAGCGACATTTGTCGCGTTTCGCGACACTTTGTCGCGTTTCGCGACACCAGGACGCGACAAACAATACTCAAATGCGATAGAAAGACAGAAACCATGTATCAGAAGTTGTCTCGTTTCGGTCATTTTTGTCACGGATCACGACAGACCAGAACGCGACAAAACACACCCGAACTCGACAGTTTACCTGATTTTCTCCAATTTCACTTTTAAAACATCCCAAGGTCCAACGTGGTCAACTAATTACATCCAAAACATTAATTAATCATTCTTGGACTTCAAATGATGCCCCGAGCGTCATGTTTAGAAAAACGGGGTGTTACAACAAACAAGTCACAAACATTTTTGGCCATGTTAATTTGTCACTTGGACTTCATTTAAAACTTGCATATCGTTTAATGGGCTAAGTATCCAATCGGGGATTAATTAATAAGTGGACTGCAATATATTTTAATTTCCATTCGGACCAAAATCTGTGTTGGGCCGTATATACATGTAAATGATGATAAGTTTACATGGTACATGATACTGATTCGAGTTTAAGATATGAGTATGAAAATGATACGTAAATTTTATTTGTACAATGATGATGATGGTATAACTTGATGGGCTGTTAATTTAATAAGAAGACAGACAAGATTACTTGGTTAAATGGAGTTATGGTGTGAATATATTCAGATAAAAATAGACAGAGAAATGGTTAGGGGTCTGTGTACTTATTCAAGAGGTTGTGGGTTCGAATCCGGGCTATGGCATTTATTTCCTTTTTAAGCTATTAAGGTAGTCTTCTCTTATTATTATTATTATTATTATTATTATTATTATTATTATTATTATTATTATTATTATTATTATTATTATTATTATTATTATTATTATACTAATACAAATATATACAATACACTTATTAATATTACTATCATCACAATTAAAATTTATTTCTTTTTAAGAATATTATTACTGTTATTATATAATTATTACTAGTATTAAAATGAGTATTATTATTATTTTTATAACAAATAAATATTATACTTATATTACATATAATTATATACTAAACATATTAACATTTTTTATAAATATTATAAATAACAAATTATTGATAAAATACTAATATACATATTAAGATATCTACATGTATAATATTAATCATTTTAAATATATACAAATTAAATACATATAACTTATAAACTAAGATATAATATATATATATATAAATTTGTTCGATTACAAATATATGTGTTAATATACATAAATGATATAGGTTCGTGAATCCGAGACCAACCTTACACTTGTTCAATGACGTCATATGTATTTTTACTACAAAATACAGTATGGTGAGTTTCATTACTCCCTTTTTATATATATTTTTGGGCTGAGAATACATGCGCTGTTTTATAAATGTTTTACGAAATAGGCACAAGTACTAAAACTAATTCTATGTGGGTTTAAACCAGAAAAATACCCTTAGCTTGGTAACATTAAACTACTTGTTTATGTACGGTAGGCGCGAATCCTAAAGATAGATCTATTGGGCCTGACAAACCCCATCCTGACTATGGGATGCTTTAGTACTTCGAAGTTATTTAAAACACACCTGATCTGGTGTACTTCAGAGGGTAAAACATGAACGTTAAGGCTTGTTACCGGGTGCCTACAGCTTATAGAATACTTTTATACACTTGCGAGTGTACATATATTATAAACGAAAATCTTGTGGTCTATTAATATATTGAAATGATTGTTATGATAAACCTATGAACTCACCAACCTTTTGGTTGATACTTTTAAGCATGTTTATTCTCAGGTATGAAAGAAATCTTCCGCTGTGCATTTGCTCATGTTAAAGATATTATATGGAGTCGTAAATGGCATATTTAGGTCAGTACCTCGCAATGGGACCAAATGTTGATGACTTCCAGATGGATTAGGATGGGTCATCACAGTTGGTATCAGAGTGGTTGTCTTAGCGAACTTGGTCTTGCATTAGTGCGTCTAACTGATAGTCGTTAGGATGCATTAGTGAGTCTGGACTTCGACCGTGTCTGCATGTCAAAAGTTTTGCTTATCATTTTTGTCAGAAATCATCTGCTTATCATCCTTAGGAACTTACATGCTCTTTATTCTTAGTCCAGACACATTTTACTGCATTGACTGCATGAATAGTGTATAGACAAAATTCATTTCTTAGCGTATATGACAATTCATATCTTAACGTATCTGTTACTGTAGACCTTGCTTAATATCTCTCGTAAATTTCTCCGTACTTTAAGGGATCCTGGTATTATATATATCTATGCATATTATGCATTGAGAATACATCCAACTATCAATTGCTGTCACTAAACTCTTCATACCAAAAATCTTTTCTGTGATCGCATAAGATGGCCTCTATGAATCGACCACGTTCCTCTGACTCTGAAGACAGCGTGACAGGAGCACACCAACCAATCAACTACAGTGATTACTGGAGAAAATGGGGGTGGGTTCGTGACATACTCACCCTATGGAGAAGGGAAGAAGGTACTCCATATCATGAACCGAATCTACCACCTAACCTTGGAGTACTCGACCCGCTCACCGGCGAACCTGTTCGCAACACCATTTATACCCTTTTTGCCAGAATTTTTCGTCTTGAGGCTACCATTAACGGAACTAGAGAAGATATCCGATCTCTACCTCACACTGATAACCAACCAGGGTTAGTAGAAGAAGTTAAAGAACTTCGAGCTCGAGTGTTAACTTTAGAGAGCATGGTACACAATTTGCAAGCACCAGCAGTATCACCAACACCAGTAACATCACCAACCTCAGCACCAACAGCACTAGTACCACCAACAACAACATCCGCATCACCAGCTTCGACATCTCATTCTGTACCTTGAGTATAATCATCGTTCTACATAACGTTCTACATCATTTATCTTCGTTCTACATAGCGATTATGTAACCTCTAATGTTTTAGAGATTATATATTCTTGTTCTAACGGTAAATCAGATGAGTTAATATCATATTAACTCATTAAATCCATAATTGCATCTGAAGAAAATATATATGTATATATGTTTTCATAAAGATTGTAATTAAAAATTCTTTTGTACAAACTGATAATGGTGAAAATATTTTAACGGGTAGGTAATACCCGAGGAAATATTTAACTTTCATATTAACATGTTATACTGTACATTCTTCGAATCTGATTCAACAGTCATTTACTATCCTACTTACATCCACAGATATACTTATCCGTTTACAGCAGAATAACCATTTTCCTTCAATTTCATATTTGGATTTTGACCTATCAGAATCCAACAAGTGGCATAATGAAAAAAAAAACATTGGACAAAATAAAATTTGTTAGAAACAAACAAATTAACTATGAGAAAAATTTTGTTAAGAATCCTAGCTAACTGTTCCTAGCTAACTGATTACATTTTATTTATCGTAGTTTATTTATCGCAATTTAATTATCGCAATTTTATTTATCGTCATTTAATTTCTGTTATTTACTTTACGCACTTTATTTATCGTCATTTAATTTCTGTTATTTATTTTACGCACTTTAAATATCGGGACACGTATACAAGGTTTTGACATATCATATCGACGCATCTATATATATTATTTGGAATAACCATAGACACTCTATATGCAGTAATGCTGGAGTTAGCTATACAGGGTTGAGGTTGATTCTACAATAATATATATAGTTTGAGTTGTGATCGAGTCTGAGATGTATACGGGTCACGACACGTATTAATTAATTCAAATATTATATATTAAACTATATATGAATTATTGGACTGTTACTGTGGACTATCGACTGTGGACTATCAAGATTGGACAATTAAAAATGAATTAAAATATTAATTATAACATATGAAACTAAACATTTCTTCAAGTTTACCACTTGATTTCATCTTAAACCTCAATTGTATCTTAACGATTACAATCTACATTCAAACCTTTCATGATTCTTGAAAACACCTCAATCGAGAGGATGAACCAACCGCACTTTATCTACGAAAGAAAAGAATTATGCATATAGTTATGCACCTGAAGAACTCTCGGAAACTGAGTAAACGTTTAACATATAGCTGTGCTAATTCCTTTAGTGTTATTATTACCCAAAATAACTTTGCAGTTTTTTTTCAAAATAGACAATTTTGTCACAGCTCCAGCAACACAACTTCGACTTTTCACTCAAAACAACCTTATTATAACCTTGATATATATGCGTGCTCATTTATTGTTACCAGAGAATGCTCATTTATTGTTACCAGAGAACCTTTCATATTTCACCATATTACCATCAGCGTTTAATCATCTAAAAACACAATTCTCCTGAAATCACCTCGGATTAATAACCGATGATTCAGATATCGTAGCATTAAATGCAGAGGAAACAGAAAAATGGTAGATGGACTAAACGGCCAAAAGTTTGATGATGAAGAAAGGAGTGTTAGGAACGCTCGATAGAAAATTTGGTACTGAAAAACAGATTGAGCTACCCATGAAGGAGACCAGGGACAAATACAAGGACCAAACCCTATATTCAAAGGATCCAGGTAATTCTGAATCCGATGAAAATCTTTAGAGAATATCTTGCTCCGAGGTCATGTTAAAATCTTGCAGAAAATCTTTCTTCATCAACCATCGAACTTAGAAATCCCAAAATATCATCATAAATATCTTCGATATTTCTGAGGATATTTTCATAAATCTTCTTGTCCGAAATTAGTTATCTCTTCGTGCTATCTGTATTACATCATAAAGGAAACCATTTTAGTTTCTAATTTTCTTTAAAATTCGAGTTTGAATTATGAATAATTTTGAAGTGGTGTTGGAAATTGATGCATGAGTTAGTATAATAAAATGACACTTGATCAACGTGATTATATTACAGTAAGTCATGCTGAGTTTCTAATGAAACGTGATGATGGTTCACAGTAGATCATACCATCATCATGTGCCATGTTACATAACTCTTTCATTCTAATTAACCTCTAAACATATCAAGAAAATATATTCTTTATAGTTCTATTCTCAGTAATTCTGGTAATTTGACAAATCAAATCGTGCTATTACGTTCTTTCTTGATTAGAACATTAAGTTCATTCGAAACTCCATACTTATGAATTCTGGACCGTTACTCGCTTTACTAGAGGTCGAGAAGAGAACAAAAAGGCAAAGAGCTTCGAAACATAAGGGAAGATATAAAACTCTACAACAACACTGAAATCACAAACTGTGTACATTAATACGAATAGAAATATAAAGACACGGGAGTATGATAAACACAATTACCCTAAGGGCGAAGTAGAAATAAACAGATTCCTCTTATAGGAGTTGGAATAGAAGAATGATTGTTTCAATAGCCAGAATGAGGTTAAGAATCAGAGTTGGATTAAGCATATTCACAATCATTGAAAGTATGGATCGAGAAAGAAAATATAAGAGTGGTGAAAATAATGGAACGGAAGAGGTAAATTTATAGTGAAATATCAGACATAGCAATCGAGGCAGATGACCGCATTTAATTAAAGAGGATCCAAATTTCCTTATTCATCGAAGAACCGAATCTTATATAGATTTCGAAGATTTTCTTTAAATCCTTTGAATTCCGGAATTCAACCAAGACAACGTCAAAAGTTAAAATGCACCTTATTTTCTAAATTCAAATGTGACTCCGTTAAAAGCTAAATCTCTATCTCAATCTTCACTCGTACGCTACAAGTAGCCGAATCATTTTATATATATTACTCAATAATGATAAAACTCAATTTATCAACTCATATTCGTCATGAAAACATTTTTATTGTTAGCCATGACCACCTCACTCAAATTTTGGGATGAAATTTCTTTAACGGGTAGGTACTGTGACGACCCGGGAATTTCCGACTAAATTTAAACTTAATCTTTATATGATTCTGACACGATAAGCAAAGTCTGTAATGTTGAGTCTCGAAAATTTTAGAACTATGTTCATATATTCAATTACCATTTGACTTCGACCATTCCTGATGATTCACAAACAATTATTTGAAAATAAATATGTATATATATATATATATGTATATATATATATATAAGTGTACAAATAATAATTTGAGGTATTAGATAAAGTATTATATGAATTGATGTTTTGAATTAAAAATTAAATTGTTAGTTAATATATATTTATGTAAATATAATGTAATTCGAAAATAAATTGTTTTAAATTCAATTAGGAAACAATAATAACACTCGTTTATCATTCAAATGGTTATTTTAACAAACTTATATGATTTTGAAATAAACGGTGATTCGAAAATGAGATCTATAAATTTTAGACTTACTAAAAATGTATCTAGGACCTAATTATTAAATTTTAACACTTTTTATATTTTACCCAGAGTTGAGCGGGACAGTTGACGTAATTTTTATTTAATAGTTAATAACTGAATTTTATACCATAATGACTAAAATAAATAAATATAATTGTTGTAAAAAATGTGGGAATTTCTTGTGTACTTTTATCCGCCACTGCTTATCAAATGAACACGAATTTCAGTCCATAAATGATATAGTAGGCGACAACTAACTAATTACACGTTTATTAATCTCATATTATTATTACTAATACGTTACTGTTGAACATGATTGATATTTTTTTTTTGTTTTGTCATCTCCATAACTCTCTCCGATGTATATATATAATTACATATACTTAGAATCTAGATAGATTTAGGTATGTCATAATTTAAACACTTTCTATTAAACATCTCAATCACAAAAGAATTTCGATGGCTATACTGTGCTTAATTGATATTTGATTGAACTACTATATTTGTTGTATTGCCTTTTTCAGTTGCACTGAACTATCAACTCTATTCTTTCACACACATATATACTACCATAGCAAACACAAATATTAAATCCTCAATTTTTGTGAAACACATCATCATCCCCTGTAACGCCACTTTACATCAACCTAATCACACACCCGTACATGATCGATCACCGAGAACGAACCAACACCACTTCTTAATTCATTTTCTGTTGTTGTCAAAATCAACCAACCATCAAACCACCTTGTTTTCTTCTTCAACCCTTGACAATCACCTTGAAACCAATAAAACCGCCACCGCTACCGTTCAGTTTCTGTTTCTTTATGAAAACCACCACCATAAACCACAATACGCACCACCTTCTTCATAACAACCAATGCCATCGTGAACACCCAATAATCCACAAAACCCATTACCTTCGGACCATACTGTTATTACACGATATGTTTTATGGTTCTAATCAAATTATATCACTGCAACTGCACTGCTACTACCTCTGCCCATTTTATATATATTTTTCTCGCTGTAAACAATCACAGTTCACCACCTTGCTCGCTACCGATTACTGTCGCTACTGCAGTTGCCATTCATCTCCTGCTTTTGTTCGAAGCAAACCAAGCAAGCTAATAAATTACTGCTATTGCGTGTTTATTTTTTTTCTTTATGGCCAACAACTCCCAAATACTAAACCCACTAGTGAATTAATAAAGGTGTTATAATAATAAAGAGGAGGTGGGTTAGTGATAAAGGGGATACTAATCGACACAATGGTCACGCATATGACGTGGTAATATTTAGGATAAACAATACACAAAGATTGTTGATATCTAGTTGATATTTTTTTATTTCGGTCAAAGGAGAAACCAAACAAGTCACAAACATTTTTGCCCATCTTAATTTGTCACTTGGACTTCGTTTAAAACTTGCGTATCAATTAATGGGCTAAGTATCCAACCGGGAATTGATTAATAAGTGGACTGCAATATATTTTAATTTCCATTCGGACCAAAATCTGTGTTGGGCCGTATATACATGTAAATGATGATAAGTTTACATGGTACATGATACTGATTCGAGGTTAAGATATGAGTATGAAAATGATACATAAATTTTATTTGTACAATGATGATGATGGTATAACTTGATGGGCTGTTAATTTAATAAGAAGACAGACAAGATTACATGGTTAAATGGAGTTATGGTGTGAATATATTCAGATAAAAATAGACAGAGAAATGGTTAGGGGTCTGTGTACTTATTCAAGAGGTTGTGGGTTTGAATCCTGGCTATGGCATTTATTTCCTTTTTAAACTATTAAGGTAGTCTTCTATTATTATTATTATTATTATTATTATTATTATTATTATTATTATTATTATTATTATTATTATTATTATTATTATTATTATTATTATTATTATTATTATTATTACTATTATTATACTAATACAAATATATACAATACACTTATTAATATTACTATCATCACAATTAAAATTTATTTCTTTTTAAGAATATTATTACTGTTATTATACAATTATTACTAGTATTAAAATGAGTATTATTATTATTTTTATAACAAATAAATATTATACTTATATTACATATAATTATATACTAAACATATTAACATTTTTTTATAAATATTACAAATAACAAATTATTGATAAAATACTAATATACATATTAAGATATCTACATGTATAATATTAATCATTTTAAATATATACAAATTAAATACATATAACTTATAAACTAAGATATAATATATATAAATTTGTTCGATTACAAATATATGTGTTAATATACATAAATGATATAGGTTCGTGAATTCGAGACCAACCTTACACTTGTTCAATGACGTCATATGTATTTTTACTACAAAATACAGTATGGTGAGTTTCATTACTCCCTTTTTATATATATTTTTGGGCTGAGAATACATGCGCTGTTTTATAAATGTTTTACGAAATAGGCACAAGTACTAAAACTAATTCTATGTGGGTTTAAACCAGAAATATACCCTTAGCTTAGTAACATTAAACTACTTGTTTATGTACGGTAGGCGCGAATCCTAAAGATAGATCTATTGGGCCTGAAAAACCTCATCCTGACTATGGGATGCTTTAGTACTTCGAGGTTATTTAAAACACACCTGATCTGGTGTACTTCATAGGGTAAAACATGAACGTTAAGGCTTGTTACCGGGTGCCTACAGCTTATAGAATACTTTTTTACACTTGCGAGTGTACATATATTATAAACGGAAATCTTGTGGTCTATTAATATATTGAAATGATTGTTATGATAAACCTATGAACTCACCAACCTTTTGGTTGACACTTTTAAGCATGTTTATTCTCAGGTATGAAAGAAATCTTCCGCTGTACATTTGCTCATGTTAAAGATATTATATGGAGTCGTACATGGCATATTTAGGTCAGTACCTCGCAATGGGACCAAATGTTAATGACTTCGCCCGGATGGATTAGGACGGGTCATCACACCACGAAACAAATAACAACTTTGGAATGCAAATTATTTTGATAATCATCTTATATTAAATCTTGTAGTTCAAATGCAACGTTTACTAAAACACCTATGATTTCACCAACGTTTTCGTTGACAGTTTTCTATATGTTTTCTCAGGTCCTTGAATGCTTAAGGATACATGCTTCCGCTTACTTTTTGATACTTGCTTGGATGTCGAGTACATGTGCATAGTTGGAGCGTCTTTTGACTACTTTTATAAATTGTGTCGCATAGGTTTCATTTGTACGTTAAACTTTGATATGTAACTAGTCATTGAACTACTTTTGTAAACTTAAAACATCCTTTTACTTATGAAATGAATGCGACATATTTTGGTCAAACGTCACGTTAAAGACTTATGACCACGTAACGGGACCTAAGTAGTCGGCGTCGTCAAACATGATTTGGTCAGGTCGCTACAGCGATCTAATGGCCTGGAAGTGAAAATTTCATGCGATCGCATGGCCCCAATATGCAGGCCACATCTATAAATTTTAGCATTTTCGGTCGAATGTTTACATCTATAAATTTTAAGTATAGTTAAATTAAAAAGTTTATATTTTTTTTATTTATTGTGAAAAGTTATAAAAACTAATAAGTATTTTTTTTAAATATAATTTTTTATTATAAATTATATTTCATATATTAATATATATATATATATATATATATATATATATATATATATATATATATATATATATATATATATATATATATATATATATATATATATATATATATATATATAATCACTCGGCCTGGTACTGTAGCAGCCCATATTCAGGCCTGGAACCCTAGCCCATGCGACCACATGAAAATTTAACGGGATATCCATGCGATCGCATGGCCTGATCTGACACGCCAGGTTTGACTGATTTCTGCAATAATTACGGTGTATTAATTATTATTATTAATTAAAACCCTAATTAGGGTTAGTTTATTTAATTATTTAGTTTTAGTTTTATTTATTTAATTTGTATTTTTAGTTTTAATTAGTTTTAATAAATTATAAAATTGATACTTTTATAAAATAAATAATATAAAAATAATATTTTTATAAAAATTATACTTTTTACAACTTTAAGCTTATTTTTATATTTTGTATCTTTTTATTTGTTTTAGCGTAATATTTGTATTTTTCGTTCTTATTTAGTTCTAAGTCATAGTTTTTGCCATAGTTATTTTTATTTCTAGATTTTTAGGCTTTGCCGTAAAATCCCTTAAGTACTTTTTCTTTAGACTAAGATTTAGGTGCTTTAGAATTTTGCAACGCCGTTTTAAGATGTTAGTATTTTTTTAAGTTATTACCGATTTGGATATAGAATTTCGCTAAGCTTTAATACTTTTAGACGCAACTTTTAATTCTTAGTTTTTAGACTCTTAAGTTTCGATGCGCTACGGTCTTTTTATTATTTTTCGACCTTTTATTTTTTGACGTTTTTCCGACGCACTCTTTTTCTTTCTTATTTCTCGCCGCTCTAGTTTTTAGGACATAGAATTTTCTATTTCTTCTCTAAAATTTCAAAATAAAAAATTATTTTAAGCGGTTAAATTGATAGACATCCAAAATTTTCTGGTTCGTAGTAATAGTTGGATTTGTTAGTGGCGAGTTGTGGGCTTCCGATTTAAAGGGTCCTGGCTACCTGTTGCATCTATTGGCTATTCGAAACGTGGGCAAAATCAGAAAAGTCTATTTAATTTGATAACTTATATAATTTTTATTTTTATAACTAATAGGATATTCAGTGAATGCACCGAGCAAAACGTTCACCACCTTTTATACGTTCACCACCTGTAACTCGATCAAGACATCTAGCCAATATTGTTGCCATTGATTTCTCTTTAGAATCGTCATCCAGTCGACCAAGTACTCCAATTCAAATTTCCGATAATCCATTTTTTGAACCCGACCTCACAATTGAGAATCCGGAGGATATTCAGGGACAATTCAGAGATCCTGAACCATTAATCTTTCCTTCGGAACCACCAATTATTCAAACAGAGATTGTCGAGGAATAACCCATTAAATTAGAATCCTCTAGTGATTCAGATTCAACAAATTCAATCATGGAAAATCTGGAACCTCTAAGTATGGAAGACCGAATGAGAGCTAAACGCACTGGCCAAGGTCACGCAATTACTCAACCAGACATTAATGCGCCAGATTATGAAATCAAAGGACAAATCCTACACATGGTAACTAATCAATGCCAATTTAGTGGTGCACCGAAGGAAGATCCAAATGAACATCTTCATACCTTTAATAGGATCTGTACTCTATTTAAAATAAGAGAAGTGGAGGATGAACAGATATATCTCATGTTATTTCCCTGAACTTTAAAGGGAGAAGCCAAAGATTGGTTAGAATCGTTACCTGAAGGGGCGATTGATACATGGGATGTTTTAGTTGAAAAATTTCTTAAACAATTCTTTCCGGCATCTAAAGCCGTAAGACTTCAAGGAGAAATTGTTACGTTCACACAAAAGCCAAATGAAACTCTATATGAAGCGTGGACAAGATTTGGAAAGTTATTGAGAGGATGTCCGCAACATGGTTTAGACACTTATCAAATAGTACAAATATTCTACCAAGGATGCGACATCACTACACGTTAAGACATCGATATAGCAACTGGTGGTTCCATTATGAAGAAAACCGCAACTGACGCTTACAAAATTATTGATAACACTGCTTCCCACTCACATGAGTGGCATCAAGAAAAAGATATCGTTAGATCATCTAAAGCATCTAGAGCCGATTCTAGCCATGACTTTGATTCCATTTCTGCAAAGATAGACGCTGTTGAGAGAAGAATGGAAAAGATGACTAAAGATATCCACTCAATACGAATTAGTTATGAGCAGTGTGGAGGATCACATTTAATAAAAGATTGTCTCAATATTGAACAAACAATGGAACAAAGAGAGAATGTTTCATACATGAACCAAAGGCCTGGAAATAATTATCAGAATAATTATCAACCGCCAAGACCAATCTATAATCAAAACCAGAATTATAACTGAAATGTTCCATACAACAACCAACAAGGTCCTAACAATCAACAAGTATCCAATAATACTTACAATCAGCAAAGACCTATTTTTCAAAACAAACCACCACAAACCGATGATAAAAAGCCAAATTTAGAAGATATGATGTCAAAGCTAGTTGAATCTCAAACTCAGTTTTTCACATCTCAGAAACAAACTAATGAACAAAATGCTCAAGCATTTAGAAATCAACAAGCTTCTATTCAAAATTTGGAACAAGAAGTAAGCAACCTAGCAAGGTTGATAGGTGAAAGAAAACCTGAAAGTCTACCTAATGATACAAATGCTAACCCCCGGAATGAAACAGCTAAAGCCATCACCACAAGAAGTGGTATTACACTTAAACCACCTGAAATGCTTGTGATTTCTGATGAAGCTATTCCTACTCCACAAGAACCACAACCTGAACAAGATAAGGAAACAGAACCGGTAGTTGAAAAGGTTAATGAATATAACACAATTAAGGCTAAACCTTATGTTAAACCATACCAACCACCACTTCCTTACCTGAGTAAAATGAGAAAAGAAAGACTTGAAGCCGAGCAATCCAAATTCTTGGATATGTTTAAACAAATAAATGTTAATCTTCCTTTCATTGATGTGATTTCAGGAATGCCTAGATAGGCTAAATTCTTGAAAGATCTAATCACAAATAGAAAGAAAATGGAAGAACTCTCGGCTGTTACTATGAATGCTAATTGTTCTGCAGTGCTATTGAATAAGATACCAGAAAAACTTTCAGATCCAGGAAGTTTCACAATTCCATGTTTTCTGGGTAGTCTTAGTTCAATAGAAGCATTGGCAGACTTAGGTGCTAGTATAAATTTAATGCCATATTCACTATAAGCTAAACTAGACCTTGGAGAATTGAAACCAACACGAATAAGCATACAACTAGCCGATCGATCAGTAAAATATCCTAGAGGGATAATGGAAAACATGCTAGTTAAAGTTGGTACTTTAGTATTTCCAATAGATTTTGTTATTCTGGACATGGAAGAAGATTCTTGAGTTCCTCTCATATTAGGAAGACCATTCTTAAACACGGCTAAAGCAATAATAGACGTGTATGGTAAGAAACTGACCCTAAGTATAGAGGACGAGAGTGTTACCTTTTCTGTTGATAGAACCATGCAATAACCGCAATCTGTAGATGATACATGTTATTATATTCAAACTATAGATTCACATGCAGAATTGTTAGAAGAATTTCCAGAATTACAAGGAACAGGAGAATGTTCTTTAGGAGAAGGAACTGAACCAATTGATGAAACTGAAATGTTAGCTACACTTATGGCTAATGGATATGAACCAACAACAGAAGAAATTCAAATGCTAAAAGAAGAAGACAGATATCGATATAAATCATCGATAGAAGAACCACCGACATTAGAGTTAAAGCCACTTCCAAACCATTTGGAATATGCTTATTTACATGGTGAATCTGAATTACTTGTAATAATATCATCTTCTCTTACTGAAAATGAAAAATCTCAACTCATTTCTGTGCTAAAAGCTCATAAACCAGCTATTGCATGAAAGATTCATGACATTAAAGGCATAAGTCCTTCGTATTGCACACATAAAATCCTTATGGAAGAAGGTCATAAAATGTATGTGCAACGTCAACGAAGACTAAATCCTAATATGCAAGATGTTGTTAAGAAAGAAATTATTAAACTGCTTGATGCAGGTTTAATTTATCCAATCTCTGATAGTCCATGGGTAAGCCTAGTTCAATGCGTACCTAAGAAGGGTGGCATGACTGTCATCACAAATGAGAAAAATGAGCTTATTCCTACTAGGACTGTAACAGGATGGCGTGTTTGTATTGATTATAGAAAATTAAATGATGTCACCAGAAAAGATCACTTTCCCTTACCTTTCTATGATCAAATGTTGGAAAGATTAGCCGAAAATAGTTACTATTGTTTTCTTGATGGTTTTTTCGGATACTTTCAAATTCCAATAGCACCCGAGGACCAAGAGAAAACCACGTTCACGTGCCCTTATGGTACTTTTGCTTATAAACGCATGCCATTTGGACTTTGCAACGCCCCTGCAACTTTTCAAAGGTGCATGATGGCGATTTTTCACGACATGATAGAAGAATGCATGGAAGTTTTCATGGATGACTTTTCAGTCTTCGGTGATACATTTGAATCATGTCTAGTTAATCTTGAACGAATGCTAATTAGATGCAAACAATCAAATCTAGTTCTTAATTGGGAGAAATGTCATTTCATGGTTAAAGAAGGCATCGTTCTTGGTCATAAAATTTCAAAAGAAGGAATTGAAGTGGATAGAGCTAAAGTAGATGTAATTGCTAAGCTTCCACATCCCACCAATGTTAGAGGAGTTAGGAGTTTTCTAGGGCATGCCGGTTTTTACCGACGTTTCATAAAAGATTTTTCTAAAATTGCCACTCCTATGAATAAACTCCTAGAAAATGATGCTCCATTCATCTTTTTAGATGAATGCATCAAATCTTTTAATATTCTTAAAGAAAAACTCACTAATGCGCCGATCATGATAACTCCAAATTGGAATCTACCATTTGAACTAATGTGCGATGCAAGTGATTTTGCAATGGGACCCGTTTTAGGACAAAGGATTGAAAAACGATTTCAACCTATTTATTATGCTACTAAGACGTTACAAGGAGCACAAACGAATTATACAACTACTGAAAAAGAACTCTTTGCCATTGTCTTTGCTTTTGAAAAATTTCGTTCATATCTCGTTCTAGCAAAAACGGTGGTCTATACCGATCATTCTGCTCTTAGATACCTATTTTCGAAACAAGATGCTAAACCACGATTAATCCGTTGGATCTTACTCTTACAAGAGTTTGATATTGAGATCCGAGATAAAAAGGGAGCAGAAAATCTCGCCGCTGATCATCTTTCTCGTCTTGAAAATCCTGAATTAGAAGTTCTAAATGAATCGGCCATACAAGATAACTTTCCTGATGAATATCTATTGAAGATAGATTATAGTGAAATTCCATGGTTTGTAGACTATGCAAATTACTTAGTATGTGGATTCCTTGAAAAAGGATTGTCGTACCAAAAATGAAAGAAATTCTTTAGTGATATAAAACACTATTTCTGGAAAGATCCACATTTGTTTAAAAGTTGTCCCGATGGAATAATACGCCGATGCGTATTCGGAGATGAAGCCAGTCAAATCTTAAACCATTGTCACACAGGACCAACAGGAGGGCATTATGGGCCTCAACTCACAGTAAGAAAAGTTTACGATGCTGGATTCTATTGGCCTACAATTTTCAAAGACGCACACCTTCTTTGCAAATCCTGTGATGCTTGTCAAAGGGCCAGAAAAATAAGTCAACGTGATGAAATGCCACAAAATGTCATTCAAGTATGTGAAGTATTTGACATTTGGGGTATTGACTTTATGGGTCCATTTCCAAAATCTCATAATAATCTCTACATTCTCGTTGCCATTGATTATGTATCTAAATGGGCGGAAGCACAAGCTCTCCCGACTAACGATACACGAGTTGTAGTCAACTTTTTAAAACGTCTTTTTGCTAGGTTTGGAACACCGAAAGCTTTAATAAGTGATCGGGGTACTCATTTTTGTAACAATCAACTTGAGAAAGTTCTCAAAAGATATGGAGTAACTCATAAAATCTCAACCACTTATCATCCACAAACAAGTGGACAACTTGAAAATACCAACCGAGCTTTAAAACGTATTCTAGAGAAAACTGTAGGATCAAATCCGAAGGAATGGTCCATGAAATTGGAGGATGTACTCTGGGCTTTTAGAACAGCCTACAAAACTCCAATTGGAACCACATCTTTTAAACTCGTTTACGGAAAAGCATGTCACATTCCAGTAGAAATTGAGCACAAAGCATTTTGGGCTTTGAAGACATGTAATCTTGATTTACATAAAGCTGGACGTCTATGGTTAAGTCAACTAAACGAATTAGAAGAATTAAGACATGAAGCATACGAAAATTCGTTAATCTATAAGGAAAGAACGAAGAAATGGCATGATAAAAGAATCAGAAGTTCAAAAGAATTTAAAGAAGGAGACAGAGTTCTTCTTTTCAATTCACGATTCAAGCTATTTCCTGGAAAATTGAAATCAAGATGGTCTGGACCATTCATAGTCAAAAGAGTTTTCCCGTACAGAATAGTAGAATTAATAAATTCAAATGGAATTGAATTTAAGGTTAATGGTCATAGAGTTAAACATTACATAGATAATCCAATGGAAGTTGAAGATGAAGTTAATCATAATTTCGACACCACAGCTAACTAAGTGTGGGAAGGTTCGAATCTTTTTAGGGTAATAGTTATTTCTGTTAGAGTTAGATATTCTGTTTTCATGTAGTTTCCGAGAATGGAATCCGAATGGTCTTTCTCTAGCAGACCCTAAAGAACTAGTCTTCTCCCCTCATTCTGAATTTTTATTTTTTTTAGGTTTTACGAGATGAAGAATTCCTTTGATCTGAACCATGGCCTAATGCTACATGCTATGATTACTAAACGTAATAATGATACACTTCCGAGTGAACTGGTATCATTCATAAGAGAAAAAATGGACGGAGTAAGAAAAGAACTCAGAAAAGATCATCATAAGATACATTTTGGTAAAGAAAAATCAAAATCTGCAACAAAAAGAAGAGCACGACACCTTGAAAGATGTTACAAATGCGGAAAATGGTCACACGAAGGTAAATGTTCAAATAATCAAACATATTCAAATACCGAATTTGTTACTCTATGCAGAGAAGGACCGTTTATATGTTTAGAAGAAAAGATATTGAAGATTCGAGGTTATGCGTATGTAGCTATGGAAAACTAAATCACACGACTCTCCTATGAGTCAGCTAAAGCAGGTCTCTGAGAATTCTTTCTCACAGGTAAGTATGTACAGTTTAGTTTTTTTTTATTGCTTTTAACCTTTTGATAATAAACGCTGAATCGTTCGCTATAAAGTATTAAATTGGTATTCAATAAAATTAGGTATGCGTAACCAAAATTATTGATATCATACAAAAATTTATTACATCACTGCGAAATTTACCGTTTATTCTTAAGGTATAAATATCTTTAATCAATCAACCCAAAATATTTTAGAAATTCGTCAGGAGTAAAACTAGGTTATGGAACCGAAATTACTTTACCGAAAAGAGGGGCGTATATTTTTGATAATATTTGATTGATTAAAGTGGGATAAAAGACCAAAAAGATTTTTAATTTTATTTTTACCTTGTTTTTAAAATTAATATATTAATATTAAATTATTATTGTAAACTTTTTAAAATCAATATATTTAAGTTTGTAAATATTTGAGAAATTAATATTTTTAATATAAGTTTGTATGTATAAAAACAAAAATATAATATAAGTTTGGTGTGAAGTTTTAATTTTAATAATATGAATTTTTAATTTTATGCATTTTAAATTTAAGTTTGGTATGAATTTAAAAACAAAAATGTACTTTATTTCATTAAGTTAAAAATGTGATTTCTAAAAATTCGTCGTGAGTTGAAAACTAGGTCGTTGAACCGAAATTGCTTTACCCGAGGGCGGGACGAGAACTTTTATTATCATTATTTTTAATCTTATTGAATTAAAGTAAGCCAAAAACATTTAAAAAACCTAAAAATCTTTGCTTTTAAAACGACGCTTAAAAAGTAAAAAATTTTAAAATTTTGTCGAGGGAAGGACTAGGACATCGATCCGAAACAACCTCGTCCTAAATAACAAGGAAAACAAAATTTTTAAAATTTAATTATTTTATGTTTTATTAGTTAAAAGATTTTTATAAAAAGAAAAAAAAAAGAAACAGACCCCATGCGATCGCATGGGGTTCCTTTCCAAAATCCATGCGGTCGCATGGAGGAAAAAAACTGGTCAGGTTACAAAATCCACGAGCTGTTCTATTCTCTTCCACAAAAACACACACATACACGAATATACACTCAAACACCCTCAAATTTTCATCAATTTTTCACCAAAATCAACCAAATTTCTTGCTATAATCTGCTCTAATCATGAATTTGATAAGAAGTTTATCAAGAAGGGTAACAATTACACCCCAAAACCTCTTTAAATTTGATTTTTAATGTTCTTGAGCTATAATTTACCTAATTTGATTTTGTTAATTTCTAGTGTAATTAGAGTTAAATTGTTAGTATATTATGCATGTATAACCTAGATTGATGCTATTTAACATGATTTGAAGCTAAAAACTTCAAAAATTTTAGGAATCTAGGGTTTGTGTTCTTGAGCAATTTGGGGCTTTTTGATATAAACAGGTTATGGCTAATTTTTTTCATGAATTATTGCTAAATTAAGTAGTGTAACATGTTTAGGTAGCTAAATGATCTAAACTTTGATCCTAAACATGATTTTTGAGAATTAAAGTGGACTTTTTAGGTATAAAATTCATGAACTTGATTAAATTGATGTAAATGCCATTTGAAACTTGTTTAATTGCTAGTAATGGTTGTTTTAACATGTTATTTGAGTTGAATGCTTATGAACTTTGTAAACATTTTCATATATGCTTATTTGAAAAAGTGTAGAATTGTTAAAATTGTGAAAATGTGTATAAGTTTAATTTTGATTAAACATGTTATTGTAATTGTTTCAAATTGTTATTTTGCTAACACTAATGCATATTTGGATGCACAAAATTTGTGTTTAATGTGTTTTGCAGAGATTTACTAATACTGATGGTGCATCATCATCATCTAGACAACCTGCTCCAGAACCTGAACCAGAAATGCAATATGAACCTGAACAGGAGCAACAACAGGAACAACAACAACAACCTGATCAACACGTACCTTATTATGATCCGCAACAAGAATATATTGATGCCTACGTAGTATTTCCGATGCATCCGATAGTACAACACCCAACGATTCATGAAGAACAGTTGCATCCCAATTTGAGATTTGATCTAAGTTGGAGAGATTACCCGACATATCAAAGTAACAAATTCAAATTGGTAACTAAAAATGTAGAAGTGCTGAGGGTAATTGATTGGGAGCCTTTGGAAAGGTTCCAACTAGCTAACTCAGTTAGACAGCATTTGATCTAAAGGTATGGTAGCTCTTCTTTTCCCGATTGGGAACGTTTATTCACCATTCGTATGCCTGTGTATAAGGAATGGTGCATTGAGCTTATGAGTACTATTTCACTTAATGCGGATGTAGTTAAGTTAAATGATAGAAGTTTTCTTAGATTTATACTTGGCCGTAGGATGTATAGGATGTCCATGCTGGACATGGCCAGGGCTTTACAGATATATACGCCTGCTGAATTACTATTACCCGATTGTACAAATTTGATTTATCATGGTGAAAGGGTAGATAGGAATTTTGATGCTAACACCGTCTAGAGGAGTATGTCAGATTATAATGTTTTTAGGTGGGCAGGAACACACTCCTACTTACATATTCACAGAGCCGAGCTTCATATAATTCATAGATTTCTGGCTAACTCGATTACACAGAGAGGTCACAACAAGGAGAAAATGACCTTACATGATTTATTTTACCTTAAGTGTATTCGAGACCCAAGAGGCTTTGTTAATATCCCCTACTGTGTTGGTTTTTATTTGTCTAAGATAGTGGAAGGAATACAGGAAGGGGGAATAATAGGAGGAGGTATTTTTGTTACTCTCATTGGAGAGTATATGGGTGTAGATAGAGATCAAGGGAGTCCACTCTTGGTTTGTAGGGAACAGGATGATACTTTAGGATTGAAGGTCTATCAGGGTGCTAAGGTATTGAAGAGTAGACGCAATCAGGCAGTACCCTATGTGTGGCGACCCGACAAAATTGTCATCGACGGCGCCGCTACTTAGGTCCCATTGCGTGGTCATAGTCTCTATATGAGACGCGTTTGACCAAAATTATGTCGCATTCAGTTGAATAGTGCAAAACTTACAAAGTTTAGTTTACCAAACGGATCGACAACAAGTTTAAGTTTACAAAAGTTATAAAGTGTAAATGAAACAACTTGCGACAAAATTAGTTTAAAATCACGGTTTACTATAAATAGCGTAAGTATGTAGACAAAAGTTTGAATCCAAGGGTGCTATCACTAGCGTATGTATGTATGTATGTATGCTTGACCCCAAGCAAGAAATCAGAGTGTATGCATGTATGCTTGACTCCAACCAAGTATGAGTGTACGCGGAAGCATGTATCAAATAGCCAAGTATAAACCTGAGAAACATATAGAAAACTGTCAACGGAAAATGTTGGTGAAATCATAGGTGTTTTAGTAAACGTTGTATTTGAACCACAAGATTTAATATAAGATGATTATCAAAATCATTTGCATTCCAAAGTTTTTGTTTGTATCCCGGGCACCCAATTATCAAACTTAACTGTTTTGCACCCTTTGCATAGTGTTAGAACATATACTAGACCCGAAAATATATTTCATCCGCTAACGGTAGCGAACCGTCCGAATGAGGCTCGTCAAGCCCATGTGATCACATAATATAAGTTCACGTTTACACCCTGCAAGTGTAACTAATGATAATTGAATTGAGGCTTTTTGTTCAAACCCGTACGTGGAATGTTCGTTTTCGTACTTGTGTTCAAAGTGTAAAAGTATGTAGTATAAAACCGTATATGTTTCTCATCCTATGATTTAAAAGTATAAAAGTTGTTGAAAGATGGGACTATGATCTCACCTCGAGTGCACGAGTATAAAAGTACTTCACAAAGTAAACGTGTGCATGATAGTTGTTTAGCCTTGACCTAAACAAGTAAGTTGTATCAATTAACAGGTTACGACACAAGGTCGGGCGAAATGTGTTCAATTAGTCCTATGGCTCGTTACGACTCGAATAGTATAGCATGTGAATCACGTTGTCAAGTTTCATGCAAGAATCAAGTATAAAAGAAGATTAGAACGATTGCATAAACGTTTGGTTAAGTTTAACTAAAAGTCAAACTCGGTCAAGTCAAAGTCAACAAAAAAGTCAACACGTTCGGGTCGGGTCCCGAACTATTTTTCTAAGGTTTTTAATCATATATAAGCATGTTAGAACAAGTTACATGTGAATCGGAGGTGCGTAGCGTAGCAAACATTTTCTAAATTTTGACCATGTAGGTCAGAATCCAAACACGGCAAATGCCGCGCCGCGACCAAGGAGGGCCGCGCCGCGACATTTAACGTGGTCTGGTGCCTGGTCAGTTTCAATTGTTCAAGTCAAAATTAACTCTTCAATTTAGCACAATTCACAAACCATAAATACTTAGAACACGTATCTTATATCATTGGAAAGCTCTTTTGACAAGGAATACAACTAACTACCTTTCACCAAGCAAAAACATCAATTAAAATAACCGAAATCTCGTCAAGTGATCAATAAAGGTTTATTTTCAAAGTTTCAAGTTCATTAAATGCATTTTAAGCTTCGGGAATCCAATTCACACATATGATATGCCGTTTTGAAGGTAATGAAACATACATTACAACTAAACACTTACTAATAACATTTCATGGCATTCTAAACATCAAAAGCTCATTTTAAGTCTATCAAACCCTAATCAAAATCCACAAAAATCAATATTCATGTTTTTGAAGTTTTCTTAATCAACCTACGCATCAAAACGTAGCTAGTGATACTAGTAACACAATTAAAACATGAACTTTAACAATTTAACAACATTAACTCATCCAAAATCAAAGATTTAGCACACCCATTTCAAATGTTCAAACTAGTTACTTAAAACAATAAATCGAGCAAACAAATCATATATTCATGTTTTACACGAGCCATAGACACTAACTAACACCATTTCAAGTATATAAAACGAATTTAGAGAAATTTAGTGTTTTAGAAATGTTACCCAAACGAGATGAAATTGGTACCAAAATGTAGAGGATGAAGAGAGGATCACGAATATGTAATTTGTTTTGATGTTTGCTTCTTGATTTGGATTTGGATGATGATTTTGTGAAGATGGGTGTTTGAGTTCAAAAATGGATGAGAGAAAAGGAGGTAGAAGAAGAAGTGAAAAATGAATGGATGAAATGGTGGGAGGTGGTTGACTTAGACAACCACTAGTAACCTTTTTGATTAAATGGCAAAACTAGTCCCTCGAGTTTGTAGTCGGGTGCGAGAATTAATCGAACGAATATTTTAAAAACGCTCGAGTAAACGAGTGATGTTATAATTAAGTAACGGGAATATTATGAACGTTAGTCAACGGAAACTACGAATTTAAATAACGAAAGGTATTATTTAAAAAAAAGATAGTGTTAAAAATAAATTTAACAGAAAAACGCGGGATGTTACACTATGTTGGTCGTCATACACAGGTAGAGAGAGGTTCAGATGAGGAAATGGAGGAAGCAGATGACATTAGGGATGTCATTAAGGAGGCTATGACTGACGTCTACCAGCGTATAGATGAGGTAAAAATGACAAACGAGGATAGATTTAGTCGGTTAGAGCAGTGGCAAGCCCGGAATTAGTACGAGCATTCTAGGCAACGACAGCATGATAGATGGGACTATCATCAGTGTCAGATCATGAGTCGGCTGTCACCTCAGGATCACTACGTACCGACCCGACCCGCTTACTATCCTCCACACCAGCCCGAGATGAGACCACCATTTACTCTCTACGACCCTAATCAGGCCTACCAGTACACCTATCACCAACCATGGAACTCGACCGACGACAAGAACTGGAACCCCTATCCAGATTGATATAGTTCCCTTTAGTGATTTCTATGATTTTTATTTTTTTTATTATTTCTATTTATTTATGTTTAAACCTATGATATTGTGATACTTTTATTGTAATGTTTAATATTTTTATTATATTGTACTAATATTTCATATTTGATTTGAAAGTGGGATGTTAAGTCCATTTTAAATTATCATGCATGTTATTATTTGTATGTATGTATATTGTCAATTGTACACAACAGGGTAAAACAGCGCGTTTTCAAAGACTGGCATTAAGTTCAGCAAAAGCTACTAATTTTGATGACAAAACGAAAAACAAATGTGATGTAACAACAAGACGGAATGAACAAATGATGTGCACCATTTATCATTCAGCAAACAAACGCCAATATGTTTGGAAACTTTGGTAAAATTTAATCATTTTTCTACGCTAATCACCCCCAATAATTTAAATTGTTACTGATTTCTTGCAAATGAGGGCATTGCAAGATCTTAAGTGTGGGAAGGGGTTAAATTCTTTCGGATTTTTAAAATTTTAACTTATACACTTGGTTACCATTAAAAATACTAGTAACGCAGTAGTTGTATTAGAATCTAGTGCTCACTGATAATAAAGAACAGCCCTAGTCTTATATACTGACTACTCAATTTTAGTAAAAAATTTTAAAATTTTCAAATAAATGAATTCAAAATCATGTTTATACATATTTATGAACGATAAAACTAGGTGTTGACACCGAAATTATTGTTACCTCGGAAAGGACATAAATTGAGAAACAACCCAAAATGTTAGAATTCATTTAAAGTGGAATAGAGGACAATAAAAAGGCAAAGAAAGAAAAATAAAAAGCCAAGTGTGGGAAAAATTTACCAAGTTATTTAAAACATATATCACATATTTTTATACAAATAATTGAAGATACTTTTGTTTTGGACAAAATTAACCGTTTTACCCGGTAAATTGTAATATATTTGAAAGAAAGATGGATCTACACGATGAATCAATTCCATCATTAAAAGGAAGTAAAGTCTTCCAAAAAAGACATGCGCTTCTTGATTTAGGTCAGGAAGTTGTCGTCCAGACCAGTTGTAGAGTCTACGAAAAACCTTGAAAAGTTTTCTCGAAAATCAGCTGGAAATCCTCAGACCTCAGCATCAAACAGGGTCGCCAAGTGGTCAGACTTATCCTAACCATGAGAGGATCTGTCTCTTAAAATGGTGGGCGCCGTGCAAATTAGCTTGATAAGACTAATGAATCAGATCCCTAGAAAGGATAATCTCCTTAAAGATCAAAAATCAGCTTTTAAGCATGTTATTACTCAATCCTTGAGATTGACCTTAAAGATTGAGAATTACAAACTCATGGAATTCGATGATGAAAGGACCCGTTCATATACATTATAAATGATTCACAATAGTTGATTACATCGCGAGGTATCTGACCTCTATATGATACGTTTTACAAACATTGCATTCGTTTTTAAAAGACAAACTTTCTTTACATCAAAAATTGACGGCATGCATACCATTTCATATTACATCCAACTATAATTGACTTAATATTAATCTTGATGAACTCAACGACTCGAATGCAACGTCTTTCAAAGTATGTCTTGAATGACTCCAAGTAATATCCTTAAAATGATCTAATGCACAGCGGAAGAATTCTTTAATACCTGAGAATAAACATGCTTTAAAGTGTCAACCAAAAGGTTGGTGAGTTCATTAGTTTATCATAATCCATCATTTCCGTAATAGTAATAGACCACAAGATTTCAGTTTCTATAAATATTCGTACACTCGCAAGTGTATAAAAGTATTCTATAAGTTGTAGGCACCCAGTAACAAGCCTTAACGTTCATGTTTTACCCTCTGAAGTACACCAGATCAGGTGTGTTTAAAATAACCTCGAAGTACTAAAGCATCCCATAGTCAGGATGGGGTTTGTCAGGCCCAATAGATCTATCTTTAGGATTCGCGCCTACCGTACATAGACAAGTAGTTTAATGTTACCAAGCTAAGGGTATATTTCTGGTTTAAACCCACATAGAATTAGTTTTAGTACTTGTGCCTATTTCGTAAAACATTTATAAAACAGCGCATGTATTCTCAGCCCAAAAATATATATAAAAAGGGAGTAATGAAACCCACAATACTGTATTTCGTAGCAATTATGTATATGACGGAACTGAACAAGTGCAGGGTTTGTCTCGGATTCACGAACCTATATTAAGTATATATATTTATATGTTGGTCAATATCTGTCTAACAATTTAGGTCAAGTCGTAGTGTATCACAATCCTAATGCTCGAGACCGACATGCAAAAGTCAACAAAAGTCAACTTGACCCAAAATGACTTCCAAAATCTGTACATGTTTTTTATATAACTTATATATAGTCGTTTTATATATTTAAATATATTTATCAGATCTTATTATACTAAATAATACAAGTCATTTATTAATAAATAAAAATTTATATTTAAATTCATATATGATAAAAATATACTTTTATATATCTCAAGTAATAAAAATTTATAAAATTTACTTGATATCATAAAAATATAGTGGTATGTATTATTAATGTAATTATATTACGTGTGGTAAAAATATCTTTGTACGCATATTTATTTGATTAAATAATATTGATAATAATAATAATGATACAAATAATAAAATGATAGTTTCAATAAAAATATTAATTTTTAGTAATAAAGATAATTTTAGTAATAACATCAACTGATAACAATTATAATAATAGTTTTAATAATAATATTAAAATTAATAATAATTCAGTTGGCCATATCTTTTAATCCGTTCATCGAACCCACACGATTTCTAAATGAAAAGTTATTAATTTTTCTTTAGCTTTTTAACGACATGCATATCATATACCTTATCTCAGTAGCATATGTATCAAATTCGTAATTTATCATAAACTATTTAACGACGAAACTAAGCATACAAACATGCATAATCATATATACTCGAGCACTAGTCAGGGATACACTATGAATAAAAAAAATAAGATATGAATGCTCACGTATCAATATTGTGATTCAATATTGCAGGAAAGTACGTAAACGCAACGAAAATGATAAACGTTAGGTTGGCCTCACGAGCAATACCCTCGAACAATACCCATAACCTCCTTAGCTATAACCCATAATTTCCTTAGATCTATCCCGTTTGAAAACTTATTTTGAAATCGTCTGAATATAACTCCGTCGTAGTATTTTATGTATACTAATAATATCTTGAAATAATACTAACTAAATATATATATGTAATTCGATTGAGAGAGTTTAGAGAAATATATTTTCAAGTTTCTATGAAATAATGAAACCTATTGAATTCTATTTATAATAGATTTTTGAATTATTAAAGTGAATTATTAAAGTATGAATTATTAAAGTGAATTATTAAAGTATGAATTATTAAAGTGAATTATTAAAGTATGAATTATTAAAGTAAATTATTAAAGTATGAATTATTAAAGTGAATTATTAAAGTTAAAGTAAAGTAAAAGTAAAGCAAAGGTAAAGTTAAAGTATAGTATAAGTATAAAACTATGTACGTATAATACGCGTATAAAATATATATATAATATTAATTTAAATCGTTATATATATATATATATATATATATATATATATATTTAATAAAATAAAATATAAATGTCATTATCTTTATCATACTGGTTAAGTAATGAGTTGTCAAAAAAATAAATTTCTTAAATCACAGTGGACCTCATAACATAGGCCCGTAATCATATCATAATGTATCTGATAATTCAATCATTTGATATTATCTCTTAATTCTGTCGATAAATATATCGAAACAAATATGTTTATGTAAAGTATCACATATCTAATACTTTGTTAATGTTTTCAGTTAATATTATATATTATATATACATATCTATATACACATGATTGTTCGTGAATCGTCGAACACGGTCAAAGGGTAATTGATTACATGAATGTAGTTCCAAACTTTTTGAGATTCAACATTACAAATTCAGCTTATCGTGTCAGAAACATATAAAGGTTAAGTTTAAATTTGGTCGGAAATTTCCGGGTCGTCACAGTACCTACCCGTTAAAGAAATTTCGTCCCGAAATTTGATCGAGGTCGTCATGGCTAACTATAAAAATGTTTTTATGACGAATATGAGTTGATAAATAGAGTTTTATCATCATTGAGTAATATAGATAAAACAATTTGATTACGCGAAGAGTATAAGTGAAGCTATCGCAAGAGAGTGAAATGAGTAAACGTA
This sequence comes from Rutidosis leptorrhynchoides, assembly GCF_046630445.1. Classification (NCBI taxonomy): domain Eukaryota; kingdom Viridiplantae; phylum Streptophyta; class Magnoliopsida; order Asterales; family Asteraceae; genus Rutidosis; species Rutidosis leptorrhynchoides. Next base: position 212,311,176 of record NC_092343.1, read on the forward strand.
TGTTCGTTTTAACCGATGACGTAGTTATGATTGATTTCCGGAATTCATGGGATTTAAAGAAAATCTTTGCAATAAGATTTGGTTCTTCGGCGATTAAGGAAATCAGGATCTTCTTTGATTAAATGCGATAATCTGTCTCGATTTCTCTGTCTGATATTTTACTATAATTCCACCCCCTTCGTTTCTTTATTTCCACAGCTCACACCTTCTAGTCTTTCTCCCCAATTCATACTTTAAAGCATTCGTTAATATGCTTCATCCAGTATTGATTCTTGATATACTTTTAACTTTCATATCTGTCATTCTTCTTTTTCATCTACCACCGGAGGAAGTTATTTTCTTCTACCATTACCTTGGGGTTATTGTGTTTTTCATTCTCCCGTGTCTTTATATTGCTATACGCATTTATATACACGGTTTGTAATTTCGGGGTTGTTATCGAGCTTTATATTCTCCATTATATTTCGGAGCTTCATGCTTTCGTTTTCTCTTCCCAATCTTAAGTCAAGCGGATAATAGTCCAGAATTCGTAGATATGAATTTTTGAATGAACATAGTTAATGTTCCAAGAAGAAAATCGTAATGGCACGATCTTGATTTGGCAAATTACCAGAATATCCGAAAATATAGAGCTATCAAGATGATATGTTCTTAATATGTTTGAAAATTGGGTAGAATGTAAGAGTCGTGTAAACAGTACATGATGACGGTATGTTCTGTGAATCATCACGTTCCATTAGAAACTCAGCATGACTTACTGTAATATAATCACGTTGATCAAGTGTCATTATATTATACTAACTCATGCTTCAGTTCCCGACACTACTTCAAAAACATTCCTATTTTAAATTCATAATTTTTTTTTTAAAATTTAGAAACTAACACAGTTTCTTTTTATGTTGTAACGCAGATATTGCGAAGAGATAAAAGATATCGGATAAGAATAGTTGTGAAAATATCTTCAGGAATATCGATGATATTATAATAAAAGATAAGATAATATGGATGATGAAGAAGATTTGTCTGTGAAGGTTTAGAATAAGAAGTAAGGTGTTTGCTAACGATTTCAGTAGACACTGAATCATTTAGATCCTTTGAAGGCAAGTTTAGTCTTTGTGATTTGTCCACAGCCTCCTTCATGGTCTGCTCAATCCGTTTTCCAGTTTCAAACCTTCTCTTTTTCTCAGCTTTACCACCATACTATTCTTTATCATCAAACTTTTGACTGTTAAAGTCGTTTACAGTTTTTGCTGCTTCATCAGCATTTTTCCAATTTCGGAGAACTAGTTCATAGTTTGGGATGTTTTCCAGAAAATTCAAATTCGAAGTATGTAAGTCTAGGAGATAGACGTTATATGTATAACTTTTGACGTAAAATTGTCGCGAAATTCAAAATACTGATTGCTAATTCCCAGTAGTTGGTGTGACAATTATTGTTACAGGATGTAGGTGAGTACATGATGGGGTTTTAATGAATAAGTATAGTGACTTTTCGGAGAGGCTTAAGTCGAAAGTTAATGAAGTTGTTGATAAGTTTACTGCTAATGTGGCGAGATATGAAAGGTTCCCCGGTAACAATGATGAAGGGGTAATTGTTATAATAAGGTTTATTTGTATAAACAAATGAAGGTGATTTGCTGGAGCTGTGACAAAACTGTCTATTTTGGAAAGAGATTGAAAAATTATATTTGGTAATAAATATCAAAGGATCTGACACGGATACGTGTTAAACTATAACTTTAGTTTCGAGAGCTTTTCAGATGCATGACAGTGGGTAATATGTGGTTGGATCATCATCTCGCATGTCTTTAGGAATTTCGAAGTGTTTGAACACATATTGTAATTGTTAATATACATATGATGTTCTAAGATTTTGAATGATACAAATATTTTTGTGAGTTTCATGAATAGAAATGAGGTTCTAGGATAGTTTTTGAAAGGATCCGTGTAGCGACCCCGACAAATCGTCAAATGACGGCGTCATCTACGTATGGTCCCATTACATGGTCGTAAGTCTTTATAACAAAGTTTGACCGAAAAGTATGTCGCATTCATTTCATAAATAAGGGTGTTTCAAAGTTTACAAAAGTAGTTTCCATAACAAGTACATAACAATGTTAAAGTTTGTATGAAACACATGCGACACGATTAAAAGTAGTCAAAAAGACGCTCCACGTATGCAAGTATACTCGACATCCAATGCAAGTATCAAATAGTATGAGCGGAAGCATGTATCACCTAAGTTCAAGGACCTGAGAAAAACATAGAGAATCTGTCAACGAAAACGTTGGTGAAATCGTAGGTTTAAATAAGTAAATGAGTAATAGTAAGTTGAACCACAAGATTTGCAACATCGATAAAGCCATAGTACATTCTAAAAGTTAATATTCACGAGCACCCAATTATCAAAGCTTAACGTTCCGTCCGTTGAATACCCCATCAATTAGTGCTAGAACAACACTGTTCCCGAAAATATATTTCATTCGTAAACGGTAGCGAACCGTTTGAATGAGGGTTTGTCAAACCCATATGGCCATATAACATAAGTTCTCGCTTACACCATCTGATGTAACTAATGATAATCGGATTGAGGATTTTCGTTCTAAACTCGTATGTAGAATGTTTGTTTTCCCGTTCTTGTGTTCACTTAGTTCAAAAGAATCGTTTATGTTTTCTCATCCCAAAAGTAAGTTTAAAAGAGTAAAAGTGGGACTATGATCTCACCTTGTATGCACGAACCAAAAAGTACTTCGACAAGTAACGTGTGCAAAGAACAATGCTAGTCTTGACCTAAACAAGTAAGTTATATCAATTAACCGGTTACGACACAAGGTCGGGTGAAATGTGTTCAATTAGTCCTATGGCTCGTTACGACTCGAATAGTATAGCATGTGAATCACGTTGTCAAGTTTCATGCAAGAATCAAGTATAAAAGCATGTTAGAACGATTGTAATAAAGTTTGAGTTGACATTTCAAAACCTTACCATTAGAAAGGAAATCTTATTACGTTTCCAACGATATTTGATTCATCGAAAACGGAGTTACGGTCAAAAAGTTATGGCCAAAACAAGTTTGCTGAAGTTCGGATGAGACAGGCTATTGTCGCGGCGCGACAAATGGCTCCGCGGCGCGACAAATGCCTATGTTGAAGGTCAGAAGGCCTGAAAAACATGTTCTAAAATCACCCTTTGGGCCACGGCGCGACAAATTGCTCCGCGGCGCGACAATGGCCGTGGCCTGGTACCTGGTCAGTCTCAAATGTTCAAGTCTTGGTCAAAACTTCAAACAACCATAAAACGCAAACCGTAAACAACTAGAAGGCGTATCTTATACCGTTGGAAAGCTCTTTTGACAAGGAACACAACTAAACATGTTTCATCAAACAAAAACAACATTTTCCATAACCGATTTCTCGTCAAGTGATCATTTAAAAGTCCATTTTCAAAGTTTCAAGTTCATCAATTGCATTTTAAGTTTCGGGAATCCAATTCACACATATGATATGCCGTTTTGAAGGTAATGAAGCATACATCACTACTAAACACTAACAATTAACATTCCATGGCATTTAAGCATCCAAAAGTTCATGTCAAGAACTATCAAACCCTAGTCAAACATCACAAAATCATTAATCGGATTTTTGAAGTTTTCTTAATCAACCTACGCATCAAAACGAAGCTAGTGATACTAGTAACACAATTAAAACATGCACTTTAACAATCTAACAACATTAACTCATCCAAAATCAAGGATTAAGCAAACCCATTTCAAATGTTCAAACTAGTTACTCAAAACAACGAATCGAGCAAACAAAACATATATTCATGTTATACACGAGCCATAGACACTAACTAACACCATTTCAAGTCAAAAACACGAATTTATAGAAATCTAGAGTTTTTAGAAAGTTACCCAAACGAGATGAAGTTGGTATCAAATTGTAGAGGATGAAGAGAGGATTCCAAATATGTAATTTGTTTTGGAGTTTGCTTCCCGATCCGGATTTAGATGATGATTTATGTTTGTGTTCTTGAGAGAAAAAAAGAAAGAAAGAAGGAGAAAGAAATGGATGAATGAGGGATGGAGGTGGTGAGTGGTTGACTAGTCAACTACTAGCCACCTCTTTGGTCAAGTGGCGGAACTAGTCCCTCAAGTTTCAGAGCGGGTGCGGGAATTAACCAAACGAATATTTTTAAAACGCTCGAGTAAACGGGTGATGTTATAAACATAATACGGAGTTTAAATAGTTAAACGGAAAAGTTGACGGAAAAAGGCGGGATGTTACATTACCTACACCTTAAAAGAAATTTCGTCCCGAAATTTAAGTAGGCGTAGTAGTCGTTGTTTCTTCCTCGAGATCTTGCGTTTCCGAATTCACGAATAGATGAGGATACTTCCTTTGCATTTGATCTTGTCTTTCCCAAGTAAACTCGGGTCCTCTTTTGGCATTCCAACGAACCTTAACAATCGGGATTCGGCTTTGTTTCAATGTCTTGACGGAGGTGTCCACAATTTCATCCGGTTCCTCCACAGAATGAAGTTTGTCATCGATAGTAAGTTCTTCGAGAGGGATGACGATATCGGGTTCGGCAAGACACTTTTTCAAGTTAGATACATGGAAGGTAGGATGAACGGAGTTCAATTGAGGCGGAAGATCTAAACGATAAGCAACGGTTCCAATACGCTCCAAGATTTCGAAAGGACCAATATACCGCGGATTTAGCTTCCCGCGTTTCCCAAAACGGATTACACCCTTCCAAGGTGCGACTTTTAACATTACTCTGTCACCGACTTGAAATTCAAGATCGTTGCGTCGTTTGTCGGTATAGCTCTTTTGACGACTTCGGGCCGTCCTAAGCCTATCTCGGATTTGAACGATTTTCTCGGTGGTTTCGTGAATGAGTTCGGGTCCGGTGATTTGCACGTCGCCTACCTCGGCCCAACAAAGAGGTGAACGACATTTGCGGCCATATAGCGCTTCAAAAGGTGCGGCTTTAATACTCGCGTGATAACTATTGTTGTAAGAGAACTCGGCGAGAGGTAAGTGCTTGTCCCAAGCTTTTCCGAAATCAATCACGCAAGCTCGTAACATGTCCTCTAAGGTTTGAATTGTACGTTCGCTTTGTCCATCGGTTTGAGGATGATATGCGGTGCTCATGTCTAAACGCGTTCCCAATGCTTCTTGCAATGTACGCCAAAATCTAGAAACGAAACGGCCATCTCGGTCGGAGATAATCGATAAAGGTACACCGTGTCGGGCTACGATCTCCTTAATGTAAAGTTGTGCAAGTCTCTCCATTTTGTCCGTTTCTTTCATGGCAAGGAAGTGTGCGGATTTGGTGAGACGGTCAACAATAACCCAAATGGTATCATAACCGCCCGTCGTTTTTGGTAGCTTGGTGATAAAATCCATCGTTATCCTTTCCCACTTCCATTGCGGGATCTCGGGTTGTTGAAGTAGTCCGGACGGTCTTTGGTGTTCGGCTTTGACTTTGGAACATGTCAAACATTTGGAAACATAAGTAGCTACGTCCCTTTTGATGTTCGGCCACCAATATAGTTGTTTAAGGTCGTGGTACATCTTATTGGCACCGGGGTGAATCGAGTATCGTGACTTATGGGCTTCGTCTAAAATAAGGCTTCGTAGGTCCCCATAACTAGGCACCCAAATCCTTCCGGCGTAATATCGGAGTCCGGTCTCCCTAATTTCGAATCGAGAGACGAGAATGTTCAAGAGCTCGTGTGAAAGGTTTTCATCCTTGAGAGCCTCATCTTGGGCTACCCGAATTTGGCTATTAAGGTTTGTGTGGATAGTGATGTTTAAGGCTCGGACACGAAGAGGCACCGCTCTTTCTTTTCGACTTAAAGCATCGGCTACTACATTTGCCTTCCCGGGATGGTAACGAAGCTCGCAATCGTAATCGTTTAAGGTTTCAATCCACCTTCGTTGTCTCATGTTTAGTTGCTTTTGATCGAAAATGTGTTGGAGGCTTTTGTGGTCGGTAAAGATAGTACTCTTGGTTCCATAAAGATAGTGTCTCCACATTTTAAGTGCAAAGACAACGGCTCCGAGTTCGAGATCATGTGTCGTATAGTTTCGTTCATGAATTTTGAGTTGTCGAGAAGCATAAGCAATGACTTTCGTTCGTTGCATCAATACACACCCAAAACCATGTTTCGAGGCATCACAATATACAACAAAGTCATCATTGCCTTCGGGAAGTGACAAGATAGGAGCGGTGGTTAGCTTCGTTTTCAAGATTTGGAATGCGGATTCATGTTCGGTCGCCCAAATGAATTTCTTTCCCTTGTGAGTCAATGCGGTTAGAGGACGTGCAACCAAAGAGAAGTTTTCGATGAATCTACGATAGTACCCGGCGAGACCCAAAAATTGACGAATGTGAGTAGGAGTAGTAGGAGTCTCCCATTTGCTAATGGCTTCGATTTTCGTTGGATCGACTTTAATACCTTGGTCACTTACAACATGACCAAGAAATTGAACTTCCTTTAACCAAAATTCACACTTGGAGAATTTGGCATAGAGTTGTTCTTGTCTTAAAAGTTCAAGCACAAGTCGGAGATGTTGTTCGTGCTCTTCTTCATTTTTAGAATAGATCAATATGTCATCGATGAACACAATAACGAATTTATCGAGATACGGTTTGCACACGCGGTTCATAAGATCCATGAACACCGCCGGTGCGTTAGTGAGACCAAATGGCATGACAAGGAATTCATAACTACCATAACGAGTTCGGAAAGCGGTTTTGGAGACATCTTCCCCTTTGACCCTCAATTGATGATAACCCGAGCGGAGATCGATTTTCGAATATACACAAGACCCTTGTAGTTGATCAAAGAGGTCATCGATGCGAGGAAGAGGATATCGGTTCTTAACCGTCAGTTTATTTAGTTCACGATAATCAATGCACATTCGTAGGGATCCGTCTTTCTTTTTAACAAACAAAATCGGAGCGCCCCAAGGTGAATGGCTAGGTTGGATAAAACCACGATCAAGTAGTTCTTGGATTTGACTTTGCAATTCTTGCATTTCGGATGGGGCGAGTCTATATGGTGCACGTGCTACGGGTGCGGCTCCCGGGATAAGATCGATTTGGAATTCGACCTGTCGATGAGGCGGAAGACCCGGCAATTCGTCGGGAAATACATCGGAATAGTCACTAACAATTGGCACATCATCGATGTGCTTCTCATCGGGCTCGACCTTCTTAACGTGAGCAAGGATCGCAAAACAACCCTTACGGAGCAGTTTTCTAACTTTAAGGCACGAAACGAGGTTGAGTCCGGTGCAACTCTTATCGCCATAGACGATCAAAGGTTCACCATTCTCGATAGGAATTCGGATTGCGTTAAGATCACAAAGAATGTGAGATTTCGTTTTGACTAACCAATTCATACCGATTATTACATCAAAGCTTCCTAGTTCCATGGGTATCAAGTCAATTTCAAATTCCTTACCCAAAATGTTCAAAGTACACCCCCGGTAATATGTGTCGGCACTTAAGAGTTTTCCGTCGGCCACTTCGATGGAATAAGTAGTATCTAAAGGGTGTGGTGGAGTGCAAAGGGTAGGAGCTAAAGTCTTGGACACAAAACATTTATTGGCACCCGAATCGAATAAGCAAGTAACATAAGAGTTGTTGAGAAGAAACGTACCCGTGACTAGTTCGTTGTCATCTCGGGCTTCCTCGGTGTTGATGTTAAAGGCTCGGCCTCGGTTGTTGGGGTTGGCTTTCTTTTTCGGGCATTCGTTCTTATAATGGCCCGTTTGGCCACATTCATAACAAGTGACCGTCCTTGGAGGATTGGGCCCCTTTCGAGCGACGGGGGCGGTGCTTGTGCAATTGTTGGTCCTATGACCAACTCCTTGGCAACGGTGACAAATTAGCTTGTTACATTCGCCGTAATGATGTTTGTGGCACTTGTTGCACAAAGGTAAGTTTCCGGCATAACCCTTCTTGCCGTCGTTGTTGAAGGGCTTTTTGGTGAAGGTGTTGTTGTTGTAGTTAGTTGATGGAGTGGCTTCCCATTTCCTTTTGTTGCCACCCGACTTGTCCTCGGCCTTAGGAGCCGGCGCTACGATTTCGTCAACCGTTTCAATTAGTTGGCGAGCCATGTTCATAGCGGCTTGATGAGTAGTGGGTTTGGATGACATCACCCCTTGTTTGATGCTTTTTGGAAGACCAAGCATGTAGAGCTCAATCCTTTGAGATTCGGGGTTAACAAGATTAGGACACATCAAGGATAGTTCGGCGAAGCGTTGATTATAAGCTTTAAGATCGTTTCCGACCGCTTTCAAAGCTCTTAGTTCTTCTTCAAGCTTTCGGGTTTCTTCGCGCGGAAAATATTCGACAATCATCTTTTCCTTCAAATCGGTCCAAGAGAGAGCATGAGCTTCATCGGTACCCACCGATTGAACATAGGTGTTCCACCAAGTGAGAGCAACACCGGAGAACGTGTGGGTGGAGTATTTGACCTTGTCTTGATCACGACAACCGCTTATGCTAAAGACGGCCTCGGTTTGTTCAAACCAACGCGTAAGCACAACCGGTCCACCGGTTCCATCATAAGTGTGAGGTTTGCACCCCATGAAAGCTTTGTAGGAGCATCCCTCATTTGAGTTACCGGCCCCATTGTTGTTGTTGTTGTTGTGGTTGTGGTTATTGTTATTGTTGTTGGAAGAGTGGCCGGCCATGGCCGCATCTACGGCGGTAGCTATCATCCGTTCGAGAGCTTGTTCGGGAGTTTCATTGCGGCGTACACGACGAGGAGCCATTGTTCCTTCAAAACAAAAGAATACCGTTGGTTAGTATTCCAAATGATACTAACCGTGATATGGGATAAAGATAGAGAGAAAAATTATCCTTGACCCGCCTTAAATTCTTTATGTCATAATGTCGGTATGTTCATATGAGTCACCGTAATATAATTTCCGGGAATTATATTACCCTAATTCATATGTGCATTCGACATTACATCATATAGTCAAGGTGGCGTGTCAATTAAATTATACAACGCAAGATTTAGATAGGATAAGAGTAGATATGAGTAAGAGAGTTCGAGTATAAATGCACAAATAGTCAAGTAATTCCTACGTCAAGTCTATATGCCGGTTGTAGTCTAGACTCACCAATGTACCCTAAGACTCGGGGTTGACACCAATGAACTCTAAATCCCTACAACCAAAGCTCTGATACCACTTGTAGCGACCCCGACAAATCGTCAAATGACGGCGTCATCTACGTATGGTCCCATTACATGGTCGTAAGTCTTTATAACAAAGTTTGACCGAAAAGTATGTCGCATTCATTTCATAAATAAGGGTGTTTCAAAGTTTACAAAAGTAGTTTCCATAACAAGTACATAACAATGTTAAAGTTTGTATGAAACACATGCGACACGATTAAAAGTAGTCAAAAAGACGCTCCACGTATGCAAGTATACTCGACATCCAATGCAAGTATCAAATAGTATGAGCGGAAGCATGTATCACCTAAGTTCAAGGACCTGAGAAAAACATAGAGAATCTGTCAACGAAAACGTTGGTGAAATCGTAGGTTTAAATAAGTAAATGAGTAATAGTAAGTTGAACCACAAGATTTGCAACATCGATAAAGCCATAGTACATTCTAAAAGTTAATATTCACGAGCACCCAATTATCAAAGCTTAACGTTCCGTCCGTTGAATACCCCATCAATTAGTGCTAGAACAACACTGTTCCCGAAAATATATTTCATTCGTAAACGGTAGCGAACCGTTTGAATGAGGGTTTGTCAAACCCATATGGCCATATAACATAAGTTCTCGCTTACACCATCTGATGTAACTAATGATAATCGGATTGAGGATTTTCGTTCTAAACTCGTATGTAGAATGTTTGTTTTCCCGTTCTTGTGTTCACTTAGTTCAAAAGAATCGTTTATGTTTTCTCATCCCAAAAGTAAGTTTAAAAGAGTAAAAGTGGGACTATGATCTCACCTTGTATGCACGAACCAAAAAGTACTTCGACAAGTAACGTGTGCAAAGAACAATGCTAGTCTTGACCTAAACAAGTAAGTTATATCAATTAACCGGTTACGACACAAGGTCGGGTGAAATGTGTTCAATTAGTCCTATGGCTCGTTACGACTCGAATAGTATAGCATGTGAATCACGTTGTCAAGTTTCATGCAAGAATCAAGTATAAAAGCATGTTAGAACGATTGTAATAAAGTTTGAGTTGACATTTCAAAACCTTACCATTAGAAAGGAAATCTTATTACGTTTCCAACGATATTTGATTCATCGAAAACGGAGTTACGGTCAAAAAGTTATGGCCAAAACAAGTTTGCTGAAGTTCGGATGAGACAGGCTATTGTCGCGGCGCGACAAATGGCTCCGCGGCGCGACAAATGCCTATGTTGAAGGTCAGAAGGCCTGAAAAACATGTTCTAAAATCACCCTTTGGGCCACGGCGCGACAAATTGCTCCGCGGCGCGACAATGGCCGTGGCCTGGTACCTGGTCAGTCTCAAATGTTCAAGTCTTGGTCAAAACTTCAAACAACCATAAAACGCAAACCGTAAACAACTAGAAGGCGTATCTTATACCGTTGGAAAGCTCTTTTGACAAGGAACACAACTAAACATGTTTCATCAAACAAAAACAACATTTTCCATAACCGATTTCTCGTCAAGTGATCATTTAAAAGTCCATTTTCAAAGTTTCAAGTTCATCAATTGCATTTTAAGTTTCGGGAATCCAATTCACACATATGATATGCCGTTTTGAAGGTAATGAAGCATACATCACTACTAAACACTAACAATTAACATTCCATGGCATTTAAGCATCCAAAAGTTCATGTCAAGAACTATCAAACCCTAGTCAAACATCACAAAATCATTAATCGGATTTTTGAAGTTTTCTTAATCAACCTACGCATCAAAACGAAGCTAGTGATACTAGTAACACAATTAAAACATGCACTTTAACAATCTAACAACATTAACTCATCCAAAATCAAGGATTAAGCAAACCCATTTCAAATGTTCAAACTAGTTACTCAAAACAACGAATCGAGCAAACAAAACATATATTCATGTTATACACGAGCCATAGACACTAACTAACACCATTTCAAGTCAAAAACACGAATTTATAGAAATCTAGAGTTTTTAGAAAGTTACCCAAACGAGATGAAGTTGGTATCAAATTGTAGAGGATGAAGAGAGGATTCCAAATATGTAATTTGTTTTGGAGTTTGCTTCCCGATCCGGATTTAGATGATGATTTATGTTTGTGTTCTTGAGAGAAAAAAAGAAAGAAAGAAGGAGAAAGAAATGGATGAATGAGGGATGGAGGTGGTGAGTGGTTGACTAGTCAACTACTAGCCACCTCTTTGGTCAAGTGGCGGAACTAGTCCCTCAAGTTTCAGAGCGGGTGCGGGAATTAACCAAACGAATATTTTTAAAACGCTCGAGTAAACGGGTGATGTTATAAACATAATACGGAGTTTAAATAGTTAAACGGAAAAGTTGACGGAAAAAGGCGGGATGTTACAATCCGTTCATATACATTATAAACGATTCACAATAGTTGATTACATCGCGAGGTATTTGACCTTTATATGATACATTTTACAAACATTCCATTCGTTTTTAAAAGACAAACTTTCTTTACAATGAAAGTTGACGGCATGCACACCATTTCATAATACATCCAACTATAATTGGCTTGATAATAATCTTGATGAACTCAATGACTCGAATGCAACGTCTTTCAAAATATGCCATGAATGACTCCATGTAATATCCTTAAAATGAGCTAATGCACAGCGGAAGATTTCTTTAATACCTGAGAATAAACATGCTTTAAAGTGTCAACCAAAAGGTTGGTGAGTTCATAGGTTTATCATAACAATCATTTCAATATATTAATAGACCACAAGATTTCCGTTTATAAATATATGTACACTCGCAAGTGTATAAAAATATTCTATAAGTTGTAGGCACCCGGTAACAAGCCTTAACGTTCATGTTTTACCCTCTGAAGTACACCAGATCAGGTGTGTTTAAAATAACCTCGAAGTACTAAAGCATCCCATAGTCAGGATGGGGTTTGTCAGGCCCAATAGATCTATCTTTAGGATTCGCGCCTACCGTACATAGACAAGTAGTTTAATGTTAGCAAGTTAAGGGTATATTTCTGGTTTAAACCCACGTAGAATTAGTTTAATACTTGTGCCTATTTCGTAAAACATTTATAAAAACAGCGCATGTATTCTCAGTCCCAAAAATATATATATAAGGGAGCAAATGAAACTCACAATACTGTATTTCGTAGTAAAAATACATATAACGTCATTTAACAAGTGCAAGGTTGGCCTCGGATTCACGAACGTATCAATATTGCAGGAAAGTACGTAGACGCAACGGAGATGATAAACACTAGATTGACCTCACGAGCATACCCATGAACCATACCCATCACCTTCATAGCTATAACCCATAATTTCCTTAGCTTCGACTCATTCAAAAAAAACTATTTTGAAATCACTCGGACAGCACTCCGTCGTAATATTTTATGTATACTAATAATATCTTAAAATAATACAGAGCAAATATATATATATATATATATATATATATATATATATATATATATATATATATATATATATATATATATATATAAATCGATTGAGAGAGTTTAGAGAAATATATTTTCAAGTTTCTCTGAAATAATGAAACCTATTGAATTCTATTTATAATAGATTTTTGAATTATTAAAGTGAATTATTAAAGTATGAATTATTAAAGTGAATTATTAAAGTATGAATTATTAAAGTGAATTATTAAAGTATGAATTATTAAAGTGAATTATTAAAGTATGAATTATTAAAGTGAATTATTAAAGTATGAATTATTAAAGTGAATTATTAAAGTATGAATTATTAAAGTTAAAGTAAAGTAAAAGTAAAGTAAAGGTAAAGTTAAAGTATAGTAAAAGTATAAAAACTATGTATGTGTAATACGCGTATAAATATATATAATATTAATTTAAATCGTTATATATATTTAATGAAATAAAATATAAATATCGTTATATTTATTATACTGGTTAAGTAATGAGTTGTCAAAAGTGATTCTAGATATTTATAAAAGTTATATACGTTTTAATAATAAAGTTCTTTTTAAACTGAAAACGTCTTTGTACGTTTGAAAATAGATTAATAGAATATTATGGAGACCAATTCTCCACTAACTTTTGTCTAACTTTCGTAAATGACACTTTTTGTTTTTATTTATAAATAGCTTTACAAATTATTCTGAATATCGTTAAGAGGAATAGATTTTCTCAAATCATAGTGGACCTCTCAACAGAGACTTGTAATCATAATTCAATGTTTCTGATAATTCAATCATTTAATATATATTATTTTTTTTAAATTCGTCGAAAATCATATTGAAACAAATACGTTCGTGTAAAGTATTATACGTTTAATACTTTATTAATATTCTCAAGTTATAATATATATATACATATACATATCTATTTATATATAACGGTTCGTGAATCGTCGGAATTTGATCGAGGTTATAATGAATGTATGAACACAGTTTAAAATTCTTAAGATTTAACTTAACAAACTTTGTTTATCATGTCGGAATAATATAAAGATTAAAGTTTAAATTTGGTCGGAAATTTCCGGGTCGTCACAGTACCTACCCGTTAAAGAAATTTCGTCCCCGAAATTTGATAGAGGTCGTCATGACTAACAATGAGAATGTTATTATAACGATTATAGAGTTTTATCATGTTCAAGAAGAATGGATAAAATAATTCGATTACTCGAAGCATGTGAGTGAAGTTATCGTAAATGAATGAAATAAGATAATAGTGATTCGTCGTATCTTTTGACGTCATCACGATTGATCTCCGAAAAGAAAATCTTTGTAATCTATATTAGATTTGATTAATCGACGATTAAGGAAATTATGATCCTCTTCGAATTAATGCGATAATCCATTTTGATTTCTCTGTCGGATATTTCACTATAAATCCACCTCATTTGTTTTCTTACAACTCACACCTTCTCAACTCATATTTTAAAGTATTTGTCAATATGCTTCATCCGGTGTTGATTCTTGATATACTCCTCACTTTCATATTTGTCGCTCTTCTTTTTCATCTGCCTCCTAAAGAATCTATTTACTTCTACTATACTCTTGGTTTTATAGTGTTTTTAGTTCTCCCGTGTCTTTATATTGCTATATGCATTGATATATACGGTTTGTGATTTCTGGGTTGTTGTTGGGTTTTATATCTTCCCTTATATTTCAAAGTCCTTGCTTCTTCTATAATCATCGTCATCCACGGTTAATGCTATCTTCTATTTGCTATGATTTATACTCCCATTTCTAGTTCGGAGCTTTATCCTTTCGTTTCTTCTTCTTGCGATTAAGCACCGCTTGTAATGGTCCAGAATTCGCAGATATAAATTTGGGAATGAACATTGTTAATGTTCTAGGAAGGAAATTGTAATGGCACGATCTTGACTTGTCAAATTACCAGAATACCTCGGAAAAGGCCGAATCATCAAGAAATATTTTCTTGATATTTAGAGATCAAAGAGAATACAAGAGTCGTGTAACATAGCACATAATGATGTTATGATCTGTGAATCATCATGTTCCATTTAGAAACTCAGCATGAATTACTGTAATATAATCACGCTGATCAAGTGTCATTATATTATACTAACTCATGCTTCAGCTCCCAACACTTCTTCAAGAATATTCCTATTTTAAACTCGAATGTTTCAGAATTTAGAAACTAAAATAGTTTCTTTTATGATATAATACAAATAGCGCGAAGAGGTAAATGATTTCAGATAAGAATAATTATAAAAATATCTTCAAAAGTATGGATGATATTTATAATGAAAGATACGATGATATCTCAGAATGTCTAATATCAGAGGATGATGAATGATATTGTCCGCAGGGGTTTAGAGTCAGGAGCAAGGTATTCGTTAATGACTTCAGCAAGTACTGAATCATTTGGATTCTTTGAAGGCAGGTTCAGGCTTTGTGATTTGTCCACAGCCTCCTTCATACTTTGCTCAATCCGTTTTCCAGTTCCAAAGCTTCTCTTTTTTTTTTAGCTTTGCCAATATACTATCCTTTATCATCCAACTTTTTACTGTTAAGGTCGTTTACAGTTTTTGCTGCTTCATCAGCATTTTTCAAAATTTCGAGAACTGGTTCGCAGTTTAGGGTGTTTTTCAGAAATTTCTCATTCAAAGAATGTAAGTCTTGGAGGTAGACGTTGTGTGTATATGTAATTTTTGATGTAGACATGCTGCGAGGTTTCAAAATACTGATTGCTGATTCTCAATAATTGGTATGGCAATTCTTGTTATAAGGTACGAATGAGTATATGATAGGGTTTCGATAATTATAATGATTTTTTTTTTGGAAAGTCAAAGATCAATGAAGTTGCTGGTAAGTTTATTGCTAATGCAGTGAATATAAACGATTCCCCGATAACGTTGGCGAAAGGGCAACGTATCTATCGAGGTTATAATAAGACTGTTTTGATTAAGAAGTCGAAGTTGACTTGCTGGAGCTGTGACAAAACTGTCTATTTTGAAACGGAATTGAAAAGTTATTTTAGCTAGTAAATGCCAAAGGGTCTAACACGGATACGTGTCGAACTATGACTTGGGTTTTGAGAGTTTTTCAGGTGTATAACTGTGGGTAACATGTGGTTGGATCATCATCTCGATTGTTCCTTACTTGAAGTGTCTTCAGGAATTTCGAAGGGTTTGAGCGCATATTGTAATCGTTAATACATATGATGTTCTAACACAGTTTTGAAGTCAAAGTATAGCTTTGAAAGATATAGGAATCTAAGAGTGATGATACTGGTTATATTTCAAATTGAATTATGTGATTTCAAAATCAGAATATGTATTTGAATTTGAATGAGTATGATTGTTTTGATTTATATGAAAGAATGGATATTGTTGTGAAAGTAGGGAGTATAGTTGATGATTGCTGAATCAGTTTCAAAAAATGTAATATATTAATTGTGAATTTATATATCTCTCGGGTATTACCTACCTGTTAAAAAAATTTTCACAATTAATATTTTGTACAAAAGAAGTTTATTACAGTCTTTATGAAAATATATGTGTATATTTTCTTTAGATGTAATATAGATTTAATGAGTTAATATTAAATTAAACTCATTTGTTTTATGGTTGGAACTAGAATTGAGTAATCCCTAAAACTTTATAAATTGCATAAGTATTTCTTCAATAATATTGAAATTATGAATCATTACTTTGTTATTTGTTGGTTTTCGTGAAATTCTTGTGAACTTCGCAAGGTACGAATGATGTTATTTGAAAAGTTTCGAGTACATCGATGATGAAAGTGTAAAATCAAACATATATTCGAATAATACACTTGATTTATTATGAATTGGATTTTTATTGAATTGAGACAGAGATTGTAATTAACGATGGTTAAGTTGCGGACGAATGACGTACATCATTGCATATTTGTAATATGAATTAACTGAGTAGTTAAAATTCACACATAATAGCTTAGTACGGGAAGATTTATTATGGTTTAAAAATTTATACATATAAAATATACATATAAATCTTTCGATTGGAAATGAGTTATAATACTTCATAACTCGTTGATACAATATATTTGTTGTTGATTCGTAATGATGTCCACAATGATTCTTGAACTGACAGAGTTTGTGATGTTACAGGTGCTGTTGATTCTGACGATACTGACGGCACTGACTGTGTTGATGATGCTACGGTCCCGTTGATGCTGTTGGTAAAACAATTCTAGCTTGTAAATCGTACACCATTTTCGATCAAAGTTTCTACTCTACCATCTCCGTTCACTCATCCGATTTACGGTCATAATTAAATAATCTCTAAGATTTTGGAGATTACATAACTGCCGCAGAGATATCTCTTCAATGAAGTTTATGAATTAATACTTCATCGTTTGTTGTTGTTGATATTCCTGGATATTTACAGGACGTATGACGTTGATGTTTGAGATACAGATTGTGATGTTGCGGTGTGGGATGTGGATGTTGTTGTTGGTGGTGGTGATGGTACTGTTGGTGTTGCTGATGGTGGTACTGTTTATGCTGCTGGTGCTGCTGCTGGTGTTTGTAACCTTTGCACCATATTCTCCAAAACCACTACCCAAGCGCGAAGCTCGTTGACTTCTTCTATTACACCGGGGTGATTGTCGGTTCGAACGAGTGGATAAATAAAATCTAGAATTTGGTGTAGTATGTAATCGTGACGAGATACTCTAGAAATAAGAGAGAAAATGGTGTTTAGGATAGGTTCGCCGGTAAGTGCTTCAGGTTCTTCGCCAAGAGGACAATGTGGTGGATGGAAGGGATCACCTTCTTCTTGTCTTCAATGATTAAGGAGGCTACGAACCCATCCCCAATTCATCCAGAATAGATGATGACTAATTGGTTGATCCATTCCGGTCACACTGCTTTCGGAACTTGAGTGGGATTCCATTTCGGAATCTAAGGGACTTGAACTAATGACAAATTCCATTTCGTACGATTGAATAAAGAATTTTTCGATATGAAATGATTTTCCGGCTATCGGGTGGTATTCTAATTATATAGAGCAAAAGGTTTCGTAGATTACGGAGGAATTTACGGAATATGTCAGGCAAAGTTTACAGTAACAGATACGCTAAGATATGAATTAGCAGATACGCTAAGATATGAATTTTGTCTATACACTATTCATGCAATCATTGCAATAAGATATGTCTAGACTAAGATTGATAAGCAAGTAATTTCCGACACAAAAATTATGAGCAAAACTTTTGACATGCAGACACGGTCGAAGTCCAGACTCACTAACGCATCCTAACGACTATTAGTTAGACACACTAATGCAGACCTGGTTCGCTAAGACCACCGCTCTGATACTAACTGAAAGGACCCGTTCATATACATTATAAACGATTCACAATAGTTGATTACATCGCGAGGTATTTGACCTTTATATGATACATTTTACAAACATTGCATTCGTTTTTAAAAGACAAACTTTCTTTACAATGAAAGTTGACGGCATGCACACCATTTCATAATACATCCAACTATAATTGGCTTGATAATAATCTTGATGAACTCAATGACTCGAATGCAACGTCTTTCAAAATATGCCATGAATGACTCCAAGTAATATCCTTAAAATGAGCTAATGCACAGCGGAAGATTTCTTTAATACCTGAGAATAAACATGCTTTAAAGTGTCAACCAAAAGGTTGGTGAGTTCATAGGTTTATCATAACAATCATTTCAATATATTAATAGACCACAAGATTTCCGTTTATAAATATATGTACACTCGCAAGTGTATAAAAATATTCTATAAGTTGTAGGCACCCGGTAACAAGCCTTAACGTTCATGTTTTACCCTCTGAAGTACACCAGATCAGGTGTGTTTAAAATAACCTCGAAGTACTAAAGCATCCCATAGTCAGGATGGGGTTTGTCAGGCCCAATAGATCTATCTTTAGGATTCGCGCCTACCGTACATAGACAAGTAGTTTAATGTTACCAAGTTAAGGGTATATTTCTGGTTTAAACCCACGTAGAATTAGTTTAATACTTGTGCCTATTTCGTAAAACATTTATAAAAACAGCGCATGTATTCTCAATCCCAAAAATATATATAAAAGGGAGCAAATGAAACTCACAATACTGTATTTCGTAGTAAAAATACATATAACGTCATTTAACAAGTGCAAGGTTGGCCTCGGATTCACGAACGTATCAATATTGCAGGAAAGTACGTAGACGCAACGGAGATGATAAACACTAGATTGACCTCACGAGCATACCCATGAACCATACCCATCACCTTCATAGCTATAACCCATAATTTCCTTAGCTTCGACTCATTCAAAAAAAACTATTTTGAAATCACTCGGACAGCACTCCGTCGTAATATTTTATGTATACTAATAATATCTTGAAATAATACAGAGCAAATATATATATATATATATATATATATATATATATATATATATATATATATATATATATATATATATATATATATATATATATATATAAATCGATTGAGAGAGTTTAGAGAAATATATTTTCAAGTTTCTCTGAAATAATGAAACCTATTGAATTCTATTTATAATAGATTTTTGAATTATTAAAGTATGAATTATTAAAGTGAATTATTAAAGTATGAATTATTAAAGTGAATTATTAAAGTATGAATTATTAAAGTGAATTATTAAAGTATGAATTATTAAAGTGAATTATTAAAGTATGAATTATTAAAGTGAATTATTAAAGTATGAATTATTAAAGTTAAAGTAAAGTAAAAGTAAAGTAAAGGTAAAGTTAAAGTATAGTAAAAGTATAAAAACTATGTATGTGTAATACGCGTATAAATATATATAATATTAATTTAAATCGTTATATATATTTAATGAAATAAAATATAAATATCGTTATATTTATTATACTGGTTAAGTAATGAGTTGTCAAAAGTGATTCTAGATATTTATAAAAGTTATATACGTTTTAATAATAAAGTTCTTTTTAAACTGAAAACGTCTTTGTACGTTTGAAAATAGATTAATAGAATATTATGGAAACCAATTCTCCACTAACTTTTGTCTAACTTTCGTAAATGACACTTTTTGTTTTTATTTATAAATAGATTTACAAATTATTCTGAATATCGTTAAGAGGAATAGATTTTCTCAAATCATAGTGGACCTCTCAACAGAGACTTGTAATCATAATTCAATGTTTCTGATAATTCAATCATTTAATATATATTATTTTTTTTAAATTCGTCGAAAATCATATTGAAACAAATACGTTCGTGTAAAGTATTATACGTTTAATACTTTATTAATATTCTCAAGTTATAATATATATATACATATACATATCTATTTATATATAACGGTTCGTGAATCGTCGGAATTTGGTCGAGGTTATAATGAATGTATGAACACAGTTTAAAATTCTTAAGATTTAACTTAACAAACTTTGCTTATCATGTCGGAATAATATAAAGATTAAAGTTTAAATTTGGTCGGAAATTTCCGGGTCGTCACAGTTTTGAAGTCAAAGTATAGTTTTGAAAGATGTAGGAATCTAAGAGTGATGATTTCGGTTATATCTTGAATCGAATTCTGAGATTTCAAAATCAGAATATGTAATTAGATTTTGAATGAGTATGGTTGTTTTGATTTCTATAAAAGAATGTATATTGTTGTGAAAGTAGGGAGTATAATGGATGATTTGCTGAATCAGATTCGAAGAATGTAACATATTAATTGTGAATTTATATATCTCTCGGGTATTACCTACCCGTTAAAAAAAAAAATTTCACAATTAATATTTTGTACAAAAGAATTTTATTACAGTCTTTATGGAAATATATATGTGTATATTTCTTCAGATGTAATATTGATTTAATGAGTTAATATTAAATTAAACTCATTTGATTTATGGTTAAGGCTAGGATAGATAATTTCTAAACTTTAGAATTTACATAATCGCCGTAGAATGTTTCCCCAATGAAGTTATGAATCAATACTTCATCGTTGTGGTATTCCTTGGTATCTACATGGCGTATGACGTCGATGCTCGTGGGACAGATTGTGAAGTTGAGGTTTGCGATGCGGTTGTTGTTGGTGGTGGTAATGGTATTGTTGATGTTGTTGATGGTGGTACTGGTTATGCTGCTGGTGCTGCTGCTGGTGTTTGTAACCTTTGCACCATATTCTCCAAAGCCACTACCCGAGCGCGAAGCTCGTTGACTTCTTCTATTACACCGGGGTGATTGTCAGTTCGGACGAGTGGATAAATAAGATCTAGAATTTGGTGTAGTATATAATCATGACGAGATACTCTGGAAATGAGAGAGAAAATGGTGTTTCGGACAGGTTCGCCGGTAAGTGCTTCAGGTTCATTGCCAAGAGGGCAATGTGGTGGATGAAAGGGATCGCCTTCTTCTTGTCTCCAATGGTTAAGTAGATTACGAACCCATCCCCAATTCATCCAGAATAGATGATGGCTAATTGGTTGATCCATTCCGGTCACGCTGCTTTCGAAGCTCATGTGGAAATCCATATCGGCATAGCTGTCGGAATTCGAGGAACTCGAACTGGTTGAGGGATCCATCTTGTATGATCGGGGAAAGAATTTTTTTGGTATGAAATAGATTGTAGAATTTAGATTTGGTATTCTTCAATATATAATTTACATATGTATATATAATACCAAAATCCCATAAATTACGGAGGAATCCTTGAAAGACGTCAGTCAAAGTTCACAGTAACAGATATGCTAAGATAAGAATTCGTCTATACACTATTATGCAATAAATGTAGGAAAACGCGTCTAGACTTAAGAATGATAAGCAGGTAATTTCCTAAGGATGTTAAGTAGATGATTTCCGACTACAAATGATAAGCAAAACTTTTGACATGCAGACACGGTCGAAGTCCAGACTCACTAATGCATCTTAACAACTATCAGTTAGACACACTAATGCAAGACCTGGTTCGCTAAGACCACCGCTCTGATACCAACTGAAAGGACCCGTTCATATACATTATAAACGATTCAAAATAGTTGATTACATCGCGAGGTATTTGACCTCTATATGATACGTTTTACAAACATTGCATTCGTTTTTAAAAGACAAACTTTCTTTACATCAAAAATTGACGGCATGCATACCATTTCATATTACATCCAACTATAATTGACTTAATATTAATCTTGATGAACTCAACGACTCGAATGCAACGTCTTTCAAAGTATGTCTTGAATGACTCCAAGTAATATCCTTAAAATGATCTAATGCACAGCGGAAGAATTCTTTAATACCTGAGAATAAACATGCTTTAAAGTGTCAACCAAAAGGTTGGTGAGTTCATTAGTTTATCATAATCCATCATTTCCGTAATAGTAATAGACCACAAGATTTCAGTTTCTATAAATATTCGTACACTCGCAAGTGTATAAAAGTATTCTATAAGTTGTAGGCACCCAGTAACAAGCCTTAACGTTCATGTTTTACCCTCTGGAGTACACCAGATCAGGTGTGTTTAAATAACCTCGAAGTACTAAAGCATCCCATAGTCAGGATGGGGTTTGTCAGGCCCAATAGATCTATCTTTAGGATTCGCGCCTACCGTACATAGACAAGTAGTTTAATGTTACCAAGCTAAGGGTATATTTCTGGTTTAAACCCACATAGAATTAGTTTTAGTACTTGTGCCTATTTCATAAAACATTTATAAAACAGCGCATGTATTCTCAGCCCAAAAATATATATAAAAAAGGAGTAATGAAACTCACAATACTGTATTTCGTAGCAATTATGTATATGACGGAACTGAACAAGTGCAGGGTTTGTCTCGGATTCACGAACCTATATTAAGTATATATATTTATATGTTGGTCAATATCTGTCTAACAATTTAGGTCAAGTCGTAGTGTATCACAATCCTAATGCTCGAGACCGACATGCAAAAGTCAACAAAAGTCAACTTGACCCAAAATGACTTCCAAAATCTATACATGTTTTTTATATAACTTATATATAGTCGTTTTATATATTTAAATATATTTATCAGATCTTATTATACTAAATAATACAAGTCATTTATTAATAAATAAAAATTTATATTTAAATTCATATATGATAAAAATATACTTTTATATATCTCAAGTAATAAAAATTTATAAAATTTACTTGATATCATAAAAATATAGTGGTATGTATTATTAATGTAATTATATTACGTGTGGTAAAAATATCTTTGTTTAAATAATATTGATAATAATAATAATGATACAAATAATAAAATGATAGTTTCAATAAAAATATTAATTTTTAGTAATAAAGATAATTTTAGTAATAACATCAACTGATAACAATTATAATAATAGTTTTAATAATAATATTAAAATTAATAATAATTCAGTTGGCCATATCTTTTAATCCGTTCATCGAACCCACACGATTTCTAAATGAAAAGTTATTAATTTTTCTTTAGCTTTTTAACGACATGCATATCATATACCTTATCTCAGTAGCATATGTATCAAATTCGTAATTTATCATAAACTATTTAACGACGAAACTAAGCATACAAACATGCATAATCATATATACTCGAGCACTAGTTAGGGATACACTATGAATAAAAAAAAATAAGATATGAATGCTCACGTATCAATATTGTGATTCAATATTGCAGGAAAGTACGTAGATGCAATGAAAATGATAAACGTTAGGTTGACCTCACGAGCAATACCCTCGAACAATACCCATAACCTCCTTAGCTATAACCCATAATTTCCTTAGCTCTATCCCGTTTGAAAACTTATTTTGAAATCGTCTGAATATAACTCCGTCGTAGTATTTTATGTATACTAATAATATCTTGAAATAATACTAAGTAAATATATATATATGTAATTCGATTGAGAGAGTTTAGAGAAATATATTTTCAAGTTTCTATGAAATAATGAAACCTATTGAATTCTATTTATAATAGATTTTTGAATTATTAAAGTGAATTATTAAAGTATGAATTATTAAAGTGAATTATTAAAGTATGAATTATTAAAGTGAATTATTAAAGTATGAATTATTAAAGTGAATTATTAAAGTTAAAGTAAAGTAAAATTAAAGTAAAGGTAAAGTTAAAGTATAGTATAAGTATAAAACTATGTACGTATAATACGCGTATAAAATATATATATAATATTAATTTAAATCGTTATATATATATATATATATATATATATATATATATATATATATATATATATATATATATATATATATATAAATGTCGTTATCTTTATCATACTGGTTAAGTAATGAGTTGTCAAAAAAATAAATTTCTTAAATCACAGTGGACCTCATAACATAGGCCCGTAATCATATCATAATGTATCTGATAATTCAATCATTTGATATTATCTCTTAATTCTGTCGATAAATATATCGAAACAAATATGTTTATGTAAAGTATCATATATCTAATACTTTGTTAATGTTTTCAGTTAATATTATATATTATATATACATATCTATATACACATGATTGTTCGTGAATCGTCGAACACGGTCAAAGGGTAATTGATTACATGAATGTAGTTCCAAACTTTTTGAGATTCAACATTACAAATTCAGCTTATCGTGTCAGAAACATATAAAGGTTAAGTTTAAATTTGGTCGGAAATTTCCGGGTCGTCACAGATGATATCTAAACTCGAGCTTGAACGAGAAAATATTTTGATCAAAATTACAAACCGATTTGTTTTCTGAAAAACCCATTTTTAATGCGTTCATTACCATTGAACGTAAAATCCTAGGAATTCACCTGGAATTCATTAGGTCACCTGAATTAAATCGGGTGTCAACCGTAAGAACGGTGGTTGCATAGCATGGTCGAAGACAGGACCTTGTGCCAGACCGAAAAACTATAGGGTTATCTTTACTATTGCTCCTACCAAGGATAGTAATTGCATCCGACATGTTATAGACCATAATTAAAAGCATGTCACGGGACATTGCCTTAACAGTTGCTTGTTCAACGCTTTCCTTTACAACCGGACGGTAGTTTACCGAAAGGTAATATACGGAGCAAGTATACTGGACGTGTTGATTTCTCAATACAAGGTTAGCAAGTGGGTGACACAAAACCATAAGTTTTGAGCTAAAATTTTCAAATCTGAAACCCACCAAACCCACAAAAACAATTTGCAAACACCGGTGAAGGGTTATTCCGGAAAACTTATCTAGCGTAAAAGCTAGATTAATTTTCAAAAGATCAAATGTTTTCATAAAGATCCAATTTCCTTAAGGATCTAAATTTTCATAGTCATGTGGGACTGTAAACCACATCGTTACTACCATTGTTTATACCGCCATATAAAAATCACTGATGTACAAAGTGTGAAGAATAAAGAAGTGATTCTAGTATTTTTATTTTCAAGACTATATTGCTTGAGGACAAGCAACGCTCAAGTGTAGAAATATTTGATAATGCTAAAAACGAACATATATTTCATAGCATTATCCCTCAAGAAAGACAAGCTTTTAGTTGCAATTGTTCTATTTTCAAGTGATATTCGTTTAAATAATAAAAGGTGAAGACAAAAGACAGATTCGACGAATTGAAGATGCAAACGACTAAAAAGCTCAAAAGTACATAGTACAATCAAAGTGGTTCAAATTATTGATGAGAAACGTCTCAAAATTATAAAAGTACAAGACGCAAAACGCAAAGAACAAGATATTAAATAGTACGAAAGGACGTACAAAAATCCGAAACCGGGACCAGAGTCAACTCTCAACGCTCGACGCAACGGAGCTAAAATTACAAGTTAACTATGCACATAAATATAATATAATATATAAATAATTCTTAAAAATTATATATATATTATATATATTTATAAAACCGTCGGAAAGAAGCAACCAACAAAATGTGAGCTGGAAAAGAAGTGAAAATTCCATGCGATCGCATGGCCCCAATATGCTGGCCACATCTATAAATTTCTGCATTTTTGGTCGAATGTTTACATCTTTATCTATCTCTCTATCTCAATGTAATATATATATATATATATATATATATATATATATATATATATATATATATATATATATATATATATATATATATATATATATATATATATATATATATATATATATATATTATAATTTTAATTTTAATTTTAATAATAATAAGGGTATGTTAGCGAATGTTGTAAGGGTGTAAGTCGAAATTCTATCCGTGTAACGCTACACTATTATTAATCATTGTAAGTTATGTTCAACCTTTTGAAATTAATGTCTCGTAGCTAAGTTATTATTATTCTTATTTAAGCCAAAGTAATCATGATGTTAGGCTAAATATTTAAGACGGGGTAACTGGGCTTTGTACCATAATTGGGGTTTG
The DNA here is from genome assembly GCF_046630445.1 of Rutidosis leptorrhynchoides. Classification (NCBI taxonomy): domain Eukaryota; kingdom Viridiplantae; phylum Streptophyta; class Magnoliopsida; order Asterales; family Asteraceae; genus Rutidosis; species Rutidosis leptorrhynchoides. The sequence continues at coordinate 212,337,237 of NC_092343.1, forward strand.
GACAAAAGAACGACACTTGTGGAAATTAGACTATGGGCTATTAATGGGCTTTATATTTGTTTAATTAAATGATAGTTTGTTAATTTAATATAAAGATTTACAATTGGACGTACCTATAAATAACCATATACACTCGATCGGGCACGATGGGCGGGATATTTATAAGTACTAATAATCATTCATTTAACCGGACACGGAAATGGATTAATAGCCAATGGACTTATTAAAACAGGGGTGAATTATATATAAGGAAAATTGGTGTAATTATAGTTTAAGTCCCCAATTAGTTGGAATATTTGACTTCGGATATAAGGATAATTTGACAAGGACACTCGCACTTTATATTTATGACTGATGGACTGTTATGGACAAAAACCAGATAGACATATTGAATAATCCAGGACAAAGGACAATTAACCCATGGTAAAAAACTAAAATCAACTCGTCAAACATCATGATTACGGAAGTTTAAATAAGCATAATTCCTTTATTTCATATTTAATTGCACTTTTAATTATCGCACTTTTATTTACTGTCATTTTATTTAAATGCACTTTTAATTATCGTACTTTTTAATTATCGCAATTTTATTTATCGTCATTTTATTTATCGCATTTTTATTTATCGCAATTTCATTGTCGTTATTTACTTTACGCTTAAAATTAAGTTATATTTATTTTTAATATTTTACATTAGGTTTTAACTGCGACTTAAGTTTTAAAATCGACAAACCGGTCATTAAACGGTAAAAACCGCTTTTTTATAATAATAATACTACTTATATATATATTTATATTTTTAGAAATATAGTTTTTAAAAATATAGCGTTAAACTTGGCTAAGATCCCTGTGGAACGAACCGGACTTATTAAAAATTACACTACTGTACGATTAGGTACACTGCCTATAAGTGTTGTTGCAAGGTTTAGGTATATCCACTCTATAAATAAATAAATAACTTGTATAAAATTGTATCGTATTTAATAGTATTTTGTAGTAAAAATATAACTATTTTGTACGCCTTCGCTTTAACATCAACATCCATTCTATAATGTTCGTGAACAAAAAATTTTCAAAAAACGAAGAAAAAAAAATTTGCTTCCCCCGGCTTGGTTACTTCCCCCTTGATCCTACCAGCAAATTTTTTTTCTTCATTTTTTGAAAAAACTTTGTTCACAAACATTATAGATTGAATGAAAATATGAATATTTAATAAAGACACTTTGTGATAAATGTTGTTATTTTGCCAGGAAAACATTTTAAGAATTAATATATAACAATTATCATGTTTTTCGAGTGTATGTTGAGGTTTTAGATATTAGGGTTTATAGGGTTTAGATATTAGGGTTTAGAAATTTAGGGTTTAGGGTTTAGATTTAGATTTTAGATTGAGTTTTAACACGAACGGTTTAGAGTTTAAGGTTTAGGGTTTTGGGTATTGGGTTTAGGGACTAAACCTCAAACCCTAAACTCTAAATCGGGCTAAATTTTACTTCACAAAACATGAAGAAAAAAAAAACGTTAACATTCTTCACGATCAATATTATCTTAAATGTTATTTGTGTCGATCGTTTTTAGCCTAAATAATAACATTCATCACAAAGTATCTTTTTTAAATGTTCATATTTTCGTGTGATCTTGATGCCTGAAAAAAAAATTCTAAAAAAAAAAAATTATGCTTTCACCCTCTTCTCCCTGATTGGTTACTTCTCCATTGATCCTACCCTATATATATATATATATATATATATATATATATATATATATATATATATATATATATATATATATATATATATATATATATATATATATATATATATATAGGGGTAGGATCAATGGGGAAGTAACCAATCGGGGGGAAGAGGGTGAAAGCATATTTATTTATTTTTTGGAATTTTTTTCAGACATCAAGATCACACGAAAATATGAACATTTAAAAAAGACACTACGTGATGAATGTTATTATTTAGGTGGGAAAACGATCGACATAACATTCAAGATAATATTGATCGTGAAGAATGTTAACGTTTTTTTTTCATGTTTTGTGAAGTAAAATTTAGCCCGATTTAGAGTTTAGGGTTTAGGGTGTAGAGTTTAGTGTTTTGGGGTTTAGTCCTTAACCCCAAAACCCTAAATCCTAAACTCTAAACCGTTCGTGTTAAAAACTCAATCTAAATCCTAAATCTAAACCCTAGATTTCTAAACCCTAATATCTAAACCCTCTAAACCCTAATATCTAAAACCTAAACATACGCTCAAAAACACGATAATTGTTATATTAATTCTTCGAGCGTTTTTTTCGTCAAAATAAAAACATTTATCACAAAGTGTCTTTATTAAATGTTCATATTTTCATCCGCTTCCTCCGCTTCCCCTCGATTGGCTATTTCCCCCTTGATCCTACCACTATATATATATATATATATATATATATATATATATATATATATATATATATATATATATATATATATATATATATATATATAGCCAAAAGTTCAAATGGGAACCATAAAAAAGGCGAGAACTGCGAGAACTTTTGATTTATAAAGATTTTCACATTTAACTAGATTGAATCACACATAAACCTTGATGAAGAGTATGAATGAACATAAAATAGTTGAAAAACACTTATATTTTACCTATATAATTAAATATATAGTTTCTCGTTCACATGTGCATATATGTTTCCGAACATGTGAACAGTTTCATATAATTAACAATTTAACATGTAATTTGATATAATTAACATATGTTTGTTAATGATATGTGCATTAATTAACATTTGCATGTAATTTGTTGCATTTAACGCATAAAAACTATTAAATTAAATAGTTCTCGCAGTTCTCACCTTTTTGGTAGTTCTCGTTTGAACCTGCCCCTATATATATATATATATATATATATATATATATATATATATATATATATATATATATATATATATATATATATATATATATATATATATTAGTAAATATGAATATATTTATATGTATATATGCATTTTGGGTAATAAATTATTATTTATATTCGATACCACTATATTTTAATTGTTATCAATATCCATATTTTTTATCCACTTATTATCTATATTCAAATTCATATTCATATTTATATCCTTTTCATATCATTTAATGAAAATGTATAGAGTAACGATAATAATTTTTTTTATTTTTTTATATGTTTTTCTTAAATAAACTCGTAATTTTACTGCTTGTTGTGGTTGTAATATATAATATAATATATAAAATATATAATTAATACTATACATCCTAAAACACATGGGCTTCTTGGTCGTCCCTTCTCTCCCAAAACTACAGTAGTACCAAAGCCTTTTCACACTTGAATTTTCATTTTTCCCCCTCAACTGTAACCATCTTACAAAAAATACACCAAACCTCGGGGGGTTAAACCATAAATTCCCTAAATTAAAATAAAAACTCCACCCAAACCTTTCGACAGCCCGTATCTTTCTCCTCACTCCGAGTTAAATTTCACCAAGCACTCCGTTAACTGGAAATATTTTTACGAACAAAACAAAACTAACTACATTCGAAACATACACTTTTTAAAAAACGCTAAACACAACGACAGCCCGTATCTTTCCGCTCGCCGCGAGTCAAATTTTTTCGACAGCTCCGTCAAACTCAAAATAATTTTATGAACAAAACGATACTAACTACTTTCGGAATGGACACTTTTTAAAAAAACGCTAAACACAACGACAGCCCGTATCTTCCTGCTCGCCGCGAGTTAAATTTTTTTGCCAGCATCGTCAGGCTCGAAATAATTTTATCAACAAAACGAAACTAACTACGTTTGAACCGAACATATTTTTAAAAATACTAAACAACGCATAACACATGGGCCGTTTTCCCTTCTGTAAATACAACTGCGTTAAATATGAATACGCCGGCCGAAAGCCCCCACCGCATCGCGCGTATAACGACCCTCATTTTTCTATTCTTTATTTTTCCTTATTAATATGCCCAACTATATAACTAAAACTTAATGATTAAATTATAATCAATAATTGTTAAGCATTAAGAATTATAAAGCAATATTAATTAACTTTGTGTAATAATTGACAAGTTAACAAAAAGATAAAAATAATGAGCTTATTAATTTTTGGTGAACAAAATAAATAACCATAAACCTTGTACATTTAAATAATTAAACTTGGATAATTTAGGGACCATATAAGCTAATCTAAAGTACAAGGACTAAAGTGAAAAAGTTCTAAACCCTTCCCTTAAACCCTAGCCGATTTTAAGAGGGGTAAAATTACCCTTTTGCCCTCCAAAATTTTGGCCCAAGCAACCTCCATCACCTCCTCATTAATCTTGACTTGTTCCTTAAGTAAAACTTAACCTAAACCTAATTCTAGAATTCTCTAATCACTCCTATAAATAGAGACCTAGGCTAAACCATTTTCTTGTACCAAATCAAAATCACAAATCTCTCTCAAGTCTCTCTCCCTCTCTCTTATTTTCGGCCAAAAACCAAAAATCACCACCACCACCATCGAATTCATCATCATCTTCAAGGGTTTTCAAGTGATCTTCAAGCTCGTTCTTTATGTTCTTCAAAGATCTTCAAGGTGTTCTTCGTTATTCAAGGGTTTTGATCTTCATCTTCAAGTCGTCATCATCTTTTTCTTGTTAATCTTCATCAATCTTCATCAAGGTAAAACCCTAGATCCAAACTTTTACATTCCATCTTGTTAATTCATGTTTATGTTCATAATCATGTTCATGTTCTTAAACTTATTCATAATCATATTCATATTGTAAAAAAAAAATATGCATATACATATACATACATACGGCCTACATATATAAAAAAAAAGTTTTGTTAGATCTTAAAAACCTTAAGGATTCACTAAGATTGTGTTAGGGTAGTTATAATTGGAAAGTAGATACACATTACATATATATATATTTACTAATAATGTATATATATATATATATATATATATATATATATATATATATATATATATACACGACTACATACATATATATATATAATAAAAATAAAAATACTATATATATACATATACACGATATATATACATGTGTGTATATATATATATATATATATATATATATATATATATATATATATATATATATATATATATATATATATTTATATATATATTAAATAACTAAAACCCTAATTAAACCTAACCCTAATTTATTAAACCCTAATATTACTTAAACCCTAAAACATTAAATAAAACCCTAATCATTATCTAATCATTACTTCACTAAACCCTAAACCTAATAATATTATTAAACATTTATCACATAAACCCTAATCATTAAATACTACTTTAATTAATTAAACCTAATTAATTAATACTATTACTTAACCCTAATACTATTTATACTACAAACTACTACTTATACTTATACTACTACTTAACGCTTATACACTTATACTATTACTAATACTTATAATATACTACTTATATTATAATACTTATGTTACAATAGTCATTCACGGTAGCGTGAAGTTACTTGAACATCGACGTTGCTTAAGGCCTAGGGTGATCCTTGGTACCACTATGGGATGCTTGTGGATTACGAATGCCAAACTTAGATTTTGGTCAAGAAATCCTGGGCTAACCGGTAACAATTGGTCATTCTAGTGACTCGGCGGTGGCATAGATGTTTGGGTACGATCCATAATATCAACTCGACTATAGTAATCATACACTTAGTTACTTTCACACTTAATAAGTGGTAGACTTATTAAGGACAATTCACTAGTGTTCAACACCAACTTACTAAAAATGGAAACATTCTAAAAGTGGAAACTTAGTAGGAATGGAAACTTAGTAAAACGGACTATACTTAAAACACTTTCATGCTTACGCTTAATTTGGGCAAAACACTTAACTACTCTTAAATGTCAAATAGGTTGACTTTCTGCTCATCCATACGAACTTTCTATTCCGAGGAATAACCATCTCTCCTACTTACTAAGGTGAACTCATAGCCCCACTCTTTATTGCTAGCAAATTTATTTAACTTATTTGGGGTGAGACACATGCTACTTTTACTATTTACAATTTAGACACAAGTACCAACTGTTAAACTATGCTATAACTGGCTATGTCTGACTAAGTCCCTACAGTGATATTTTTAATTACGATTTAAATGCATTCTTAATTATTGGGGGTAGGCCTATCGGGAGTAATGTCCCCGATACATTTGACTAAGTCTTTGTATTACTTAATAATGAAATTAAACCGACAAGTATAGATACAACTTTTCGTTGGGGCAAACTTTGAACGTTTAGTCTAAATATCACGAATTGGCATAACTTTTTTGATCCCTGCGAGATCAACTTTATAAACTAAATCTTGTGGTCTAAAACAACGGTCAAACATATTTGTTAAACCTATGAACTTCACTCAACCTTTTTGGTTGACACTTTAGCATGTTTGTCTCAGGTGCCGATTGATCAAGCTTATTTACTTAATGCTTATGTGATGCTACTTGGACTTAGGATCAAGAGATATCGCATTTATTATTCTTGCATTTGAAACAATTACTTTATTGTAATTTCCATTATTGTAACGACATTTCATTTTCCGCTGCGTACACAATAAAGTTTGTTTTTATCATTTAGTATTTTTCTCGTATATTATAATATGATGGTTTATTTGATATTAATGTCACATTCACCCAGGCCTTAATTGTGGGTGTGATAGATTGGTATCAGAGCCAGGCTGTTATAGAGAACCAGGATTGCATCTTTATGTGTGCCTTACTTGCTAGATAGGGTGCCTTAGCAATCTAGGAAACTATAACCCTTCCTCCCTTAGAATTTAAAGCACTTAGGATTGCCTTATAATCTTAACAAGTATGTTTTAATAAACTTGACTTAAAGATTTTAATCAAAGTCTCTTTCCTAATGTTAGGATGTCAAGCTCAAGCGTTAATAAACCAAACAAAGCAACTCTCTACAAGCCCTCTGAAAAAAATGGCTCGCTTCAACCCTACCTCCGAAGTAGGTGTTGGACACTCTTCAACTTCGAGACGATTCCAAAGCCCACCTTATGGTCTTGGTGGTCCTCCCTCACCAAACTATAGTCCGAATACATTTTCTAAGTCTCCCGACTACTACCCAACCTCAAGAATTGAAGACAAGGGGAAACGCCCTGCTGATTTTAACGAAGATGGCCCGTCTAAGAAGAGAGCCCGATCTCCTTCTTATGATAACCATAACGCCATGTGTGAAATCATGAATCTGCGAAAAACTACCGAGAAGAACTTCGATGGTTTGCTTCGCCATGTTACAAGGATCGAGGCTCGAATGGATGAAAAAGACTTAGTGATCAAAAAGCTTGTGGAGGAAAATGCGGAGTTAAAGAAAGAGATAAAGTTGGTAAAGTATGAGGAAGAACGTAACACCCGTTGGGGAAAACAATCGCTTGCTCATCTCAAGGAGGATGTTGATTTCTGGATGGATATGGAAAGAAATCGAGTCAATAAGCAGCTTGCTCTAAAGGGGTACGATAACAACGCAGTCAACAGTCATGTTACTAACCTCTACGATAACCTCGAGTATCTCTATGAGAAGCAAAAGGCGAGGAACGAGAAAGTTGATGAGTTTATGAAGAAGGTTGAGGGTGAGAAGAAGAAATATGAAGATTACTTCAATCTTAATATTTCCTACCTTATTTTTCCAATTTTTTATCTATGTAAAGGCTATGCCTTAAACTATTTCTATTTCCGAATCGTGTATTAAAAAGGCTTATTAATGCCTCGTTCTAATAATATAAAGTGTTCTATTAATATCATGTGATATCAATGCTTTATTTTATTCATACTTGTAATTGCTCAAACTTATAACTTGTCACCTAACCAAACTTATGTTCACTTCTATGTAGTGACATCATGGTTCGTCCAGCTGCACCTACTGTTAACAACATCGTGTTGACCACCAAGCAATTCCAACAGTTGCTTGCTGCCGCCCAAGGCAACGCTCAAGCTAATCATGCTAACACCCAACCGAAACCTTGTTCTTACAAGGACTTTACAAACTGCCACCCTCCCGCTTTCAAGGGAAATGAAGAAGCTGTTGAACTAGTTCGATGGTTCGAGAAGCTAGAGTCTATCTGCCGTGTTTGTAACTGCGGGGAGAACAATCGAGTCAAATATGCCACTAGCTCATTAGCTGGCAATGCTTTGACTTGGTGGACTGCTCATGCTAAGTCCGTGGGAATTGACAATGCTAATGCAATTCCATGGGACAAACTCAAAAGCATGATGGTTAATAAATTCTGTCCTAGAAGTCAGGTACAAAAACTTGAATCCGAGTTCTGGGAACTCAAGGTGAAGGGTACCGACATAGAAAGCTACACCAATCATTTTCTCGAGATTTCTACTTTGTACCCCGAGATGTTTCCTACCGAAGCTAGAAGGATTAAAAGGTATATTGAAGGTCTCCCCGAGGATGTTCAGGGGAATGTTATTGCTACCGAGAAGGTTACTCTTAATGCTGTGATTCTCATGGCACAAAATCTGATGTTGGCCAAGAGAAGAAGAGCGTCGGCTAATAAGCAGGTTGATACTAAGGGTAATGAAGGTAAAAGGAAGTTTGAGCTGTCTCAAGGTTCGACTCAGAATGTTAGTAAGAAGCCTGCGGATAGTACAAGGATGAATTATAAGGGTACCTATCCTTTTTGTATTCGTTGTGAAAGGCATCACCTGGGGCGGTGTACTGCTACTTGTTCGTTGTGTAAGAAAGTAGGACACGTTGCTAAGACGTGTAAGACTCCTCCAAAGGATAAAGCTATTGTTCCTGCCAAAGTTCCTCCTACTTGTTACACTTGTGGAGAAAAGGGACACATTAGTCCGAATTGTCCTAAGAAGAAAGATAATCCCGCTACTGGAGCCAATACTACTGCTGCAAAGGGTCGTGCGTTTGTTCTTACTGCTGCTAAAGCCCGAGAGGAAGATGAGGTCATCACGGGTACGTATCTTGTCAATAATTGTTACGCAACAATTTTATTCGATACGGGTGCCGACAAGAGTTACGTGTCTAGTGAATTTTGCACCTTATTCACTGAAAAGCCTCAACCCTTAGAAACTAAACGATTAGTAGAAGTAGCCAATGGAAAGATCATGAAAGTCGATAAAATCTACAAAAACTGCAACCTAATCTTAGCCAATAAAGAATTCAAGATAGACCTTTTGTCGGTCGAGCTCGGAAGTTTTGATGTCGTAGTTGGAATGGATTGGTTACGTCCATTACATGCTACAATCTTGTGTTTTGATAAAACCGTTAACATTCCGTTGGGAAATGGAGAGACTCTAGTCATTCAAGGCGACAAGAATGGTTCTAATCTCAACATTATCTCCTGTATTAAAACCTGAAAATACCTTATGAAAGGTTATCCAGCTATTCTAGCCCACGTTAAGATGATTAAAACGAAAGAAAAGTGTATTGAAGATGTATCAGTGGTTAAAGACTTGTTCGATGTGTTTCCCGAAGATCTTCCTGGTCTTCCACCTCCTCGATAAGTTGAATTCCAAATTTATTTAACTCCCGGTGCTTCTCCTATTGCTAAAGCACCATACCGATTAGCACCTTCCGAAATGAAGGAATCATCTAACCAACTCCAAGAACTATTGGATAAAGGTTTCAAAAGCCTTTTGGTCTGTTGACACAACCCGATATCCCGCAGTGGAAGTGGGAATGCATCACTATGGACTTCGTTACTAAGTTGCCTAAGACTTCGAATGGTAACGATACTATTTGGGTCATAGTTGATCGTCTTACTAAATCTGCACATTTCATACCGATCAAGGAAACTGACAAGATGGAGAAATTGTCACAGCTTTACATTAAAGAAATTGTCTCACGTCATGGGGTTCCTATCTCGATTATTTCTGATCGCGATGGTCGATTCGTTTCTAAATTCTGAAAAACTTTACAATCCGCTCTCAGAACTCAACTCGATATGACTACAGCCTATCATCCGCAAACAGATGGTCAAAGTGAATGAACTATTCAAACCTTGGAAGATATGCTACGTGCTTGTGTAATCGATTTCGGCAAAGGATGGGATAGACATCTACCTTTGGTTGAATTTTCTTACAACAACAATTCCCACTCTAGCAATAAAGTTGCACCTTTTGAAGCTTTATATGGCCAAAAATGTAGATCCCCTTTGTGTTGGGATGAACTCGAGGACAGACATTTAACTGGTCCTGAAATTATTCACGAAACTACCGAAAAGATCGTCCAGATTAAGCAACGACTAGAAACTGCCCGTAGCCGACAAAAGAGCTATGCCGATAGAAAGCGAAAGGACATAGAATACCAAGTTAGAGATAAAGTCATGTTGAAAGTATCCCCTTGGAAAGATGTCGTCCGCTTCGGTAAACGAAGCAAACTCAGTCCACGATATGTTGGACCTTTCACAGACACTCAAAGAGTCAGTCTAGTGGCGTACCGATTAGAACTACCAACTGAACTTAGCCAAGTACATGATGTGTTTCATGTCTCAAATCTTAAAAGGTGTCTTGCTGATGACACACTTGTTATTCCTTTGGATGATATCTGCATTGATGAGCAAATGCACTTCGCTGAAGAACCTATAGAAATCATGGAAGGAGAGGTCATACAAACGCGTAAAAGCAACATACCTATCGTTAAAGTCCGTTGGAATTCGCGTAGAGGCCCTGAATATACCCGGGAACGCAAAGACCACATGATACAGAAATATCCCCATCTCTTCTCAACTGCAGATACAAACGAGGAATCAACCTAAAACTTCGGGACGAAGTTTCTAATAACGGGGAGGTATTATAACGACCCTCATTTTTCCATTCTTTATTTTTCCTTATTAAATGCCCAAACTACATAACTAAAACTTAATGATTAAACTATAATCAATAATTGTTAAGCATTAAGAATTATAAAGCAATATTAATTAACGTTGTGTAATAATTGACAAGTTAATAAAAAGATAAAAATAATGAGCTTATTAATTTTTGGTGAACAAAATAAATAACCATAAACCTTGTACATTTAAATAATTAAACTTGGATAATTTGGGGACCATATAAGCTAATTTAAAGTACAAGGACTAAAGTGAAAAAGTTCCAAACCCTTCCCTTAAACCCTAGCCAATTTTAGGAGGGGTAAAATTACCCTTTTGCCCTCTAAAATTTCGGCCCAAGTAACCCCCATCACCTCCTCATTAATCTTGACTTATTCCCTAAGTAAAACTTAACCTAAACCTAATTCTAGAATTCTCTCATCACTCCTATAAATAGAGACCTAGGCTAAACCATTTTCTTGTACCAAATCAAAATAACAAATCTCTCTCAAGTCTCTCTCCCTCTCTCTTATTTTCGGCCAAAAACCGAAAATCACCACCACCACCATCGAATTCATCATCATCATCTTCAAGCGTTTTCAAGTGATCTTCAAGCTTGTTCTTCGTGTTCTTCAAAGATCTTCAAGGTGTTCTTCGTTATTCAAGGGTTTTGATCTTCATCTTCAAGTCATCATCATCTTTTTCTTGTTAATCTTCATCAATCTTCATCAAGATAAAACTCTAGATCCAAACTTTTAAATTCCATCTTGTTAATTCATGTTTATGTTCATAATCATGTTCATGTTCTTAAACTTATTCATAATCATATTCATATTGTAAAAAAAACATATATATATATATATATATATATATATATATATATATATATATATATATATATATATATATATATATATATATATATATATATATATATATATATATATATATATATATATGCATATACATATACATACATACGGCCTACATATATAAAAAAAAAAGTTTTGTTAGATCTTAAAAACCTTAAGGATTCACTAAGATTGTGTTAGGGTAGTTATAATTAGAAAGAAGATACACATTACATATATATATATATATATATATATATATATAGTCGTGTATATATATATATGTATATATATATATGTAGTCGTGTATATATATATATGTATATATATATATATTTTTATTAGTAAATATATATATATATATATATATATATATATATATATATATACACTATATATACATATACACGATATATATATATATATATATATTAAATAAATAAAACCCTAATTAAACCTAACCCTAATTTATTAAACCCAAATATTACCTAAACCCTAAAACATTAAATTAAACCCTAATCATTACCTAATCATTACTTCACTAAACCCTAAACCTAATAATACTATTAAACATTTATCACATAAACTCTAATCATTAAATACTACTTTAATTAATTAAACCTAATTAATTAATACTACTACTAAACCCTAATACTATTTATACTACAAACTACTACTTATACTTATACTACTACTTAACGCTTATACACTTATACTATTACTAATACTTATAATATACTACTTATATTATAATACTTATGTTACAATAGTCATTCACGGTAGCGTGAAGTTACTTGAACATCGACGTTGCTTAAGGCCTAGGGTGATCCTTGGTACCACTATGGGATGCTTGTGGATTAGGAATGCCAAACTTAGATTTTGGTCAAGAAATCCTGGGCCAATCGGTAACAATTGGTCATTCTAGTGACTCGGCGGTGGCATAGATGTTTGGGTACGATCCACAATATCAACTCGACTATAGTAATCATACACTTAGTTACTTTCACACTTAATAAGTGGTAGACTTATTAAGGACAATTCACTAGTGTTCAACACCAACTTACTAAAAATGGAAACATTCTAAAAGTGGAAACTTAGTAGGAATGGAAACTTAGTAAAACGAACTATACTTAAAACACTTTTATTCTTACGCTTAATTTGGGCAAAACACTTAACTACTCTTAAATGTCAAATAGGTTGACTTTCTGCTCATCCATCCAAACTTTCTATTCCGAGGAATAACCATCTCTCCTACTTACTAAGGTGAACTCATAGCCCCACTCTTTATTGCTAGCAAATTTATTTAACTTATTTGGGGTGAGACACATGCTACTTTTACTATTTACAATTTAGACACATGTACCAACTGTTAAACTATGCTATACCCGGCTATGTCCGACTAAGTCCCTACAATGATATTTTTAATTGCTCATTAAATGCATTCTTAATTATTGGGGGTAGGCCTAACGGGAGTAACGTCCCCGATACATTTGACTAAGTCTTTGTATTACTTAATAATGAAATTAAACCGACAAGTATAGACACAACTTGTCATTGGGGCAAACTTTGAACGTTTAGTCTAAATATCACGAATTTGCATAACTTTTTTGATCCCTGCGAGATCAACTTTATAAACTAAATCTTGTGGTCTAAAACAACGGTCAAACATATTTGTTAAACCTATGAACTTCACTCAACCTTTTTGGTTGACACTTTAGCATGTTTGTCTCAGGTGCCGATTGATCAAGCTTATTTACTTACTGCTTATGTGATGCTGCTTAGACTTAGGATCAAGAGATATCACATTTATTATTCTTGCATTTGAAGCAATTACTTTATTGTAATTTCCATTATTGTAACGACATTTTATTTTCCACTGCGTACTCAATAAAGTTTGTTTTTATCATTTAGTATTGTTCTCGTATATTATAATATGTTGGTTTATTTGATATTAATGTCACATTCACCCAGGCCCTAATAGGGGGTGTGATAGCGTGGGCCGGACCGGACTATTTATAATTATAATTATTAATATTATTATTAACCCTTTATATACTAAATGTGGTGGGAATGTTTGTAGTTTTAGTTATATTGAATTGTAGTTTTGAGTTTGCGTTTACATTACAAACGGCCCCTCAACTTCGGTTATATTTACACAACGACCCCTTAAGTTTGCACTTTCTTAGGGGTTAAAAGTGTAAATATATAATTTTACTAAAATAAAAGAAACTAATTCCACCCGAATTTATAACGGGCCCCATCTTCTCGCTCGGTGCGAGTTAAATTTTTTCGAGACCATCTTTCAATTACAAAAAATCTTACGAACCCAACGGGACTAACTATACGCGAAACGGACAATTTTAAAAAAAACGCTAAACACAACGACAACCAGTATCTTTCCGCTCGCCACGAGTTAAATTTTTTCGTCGGCAGTGTGTGACGCCCCATACAAAATTAACGTGTACGGATCATCAACAACAGGATCATTACAAGGTCAAATACTATATGCTGTTTTAAAATAAGTTTGCATTCATAAGAAAGGGTGACGTCATAACCAACGTCATAAGTTTTACAAACGATAGTAGGCTTCTACGAATAGAAGCAATTAACATAAGTACGAGACCCAATGGTCATTACAAATTCATTGTTTCAAAAGTAACATAGTTGTGAATGCAAGGTAAACGTTTCATGCAGAGACATCTCTAACAAAAGCAGCGGGAGTCTACACAGCAAGACTACTACAGCGGAAGCATCAAACCTCTAAGCACCTAAGAAAACATGCTTAAAAACGTCAACACGAATGTTGGTGAGCTATAGTTTAAGTATAACAGTAATGTAAGGTAGGCCACGAGATTTCGTATTTCAAAACAGTATGAAAAGTACATGTTCAACCGTGGGCACTTGGTAACTAATTTAACGTAATATCACCCCCTAAAAGTACACTTGGCGAGTGCGTAAGTTTACGAAGTATTAAACACCCGTTATATGCTAGCGCGACTAGCCCGAGTGGGGATGTCAAACCCTATGGATCCATATCTAAGATTCGCGTTCACCGATTCAAAAACCAATGACTAAACGTTACCGAGCTAAGGGGAAAGTTTATGCCATTGTATAACCAACACATGTATAGAGTTTAAGTACTCGTTCCTAGTATGTAAAACGTAAAACGTGCATGTATTCTTAGTTCCCAAAATAGTTAAAGTAAAAAGGGATGCTATAACTCACAGTGAAAAGTAGTAAAGTCGGTACGAGATAAGTAAGCAAGTAGTTGATCCAAAAGGTCCTCAACCTAAGTCAAAAGTTACTAAGTCAGTAAATTGTTCCCAAAGGTTTAAAAGTATGTAAATTAGGTCTTAAGTATCATCATCACCAACAACATAAGTAAAAAGTAAAGTAAGTTTTCAATCAAGAATAGAGATCGAAACAAAGGCTGAATTCGTTCAGCTGTCATGACCTCTATACAAACTGAAATGAGGTGAGACCAGTGGCCATGGCTCCGTATATGAGTCCTTTAACCACTGACCAATTTTCAGAACCAAACTCGTCCTCGTTTGACCATGGCGATGGTTTAAGTGCGAGTAGGTCAGAAATTTAAGCACAACGTTAAAAAGGCGTAGTGACTTTCGGAAGGCTATAAATCCTAAACCGTAAATCGGATTAAGACGAGGCCTAAATGGAAAATCATCTACTAGAACCGAACTAACCAGAAATCAACTTTTCCAGTAACCCAGGAGCCTGATCAAATCCAAAAATCAGTAAGCAAAGTGCTCCGGTGGATTTTTGGTGCTTGATGTTCATCACGGTTCTCATCCTTGATGCTTGTAGCTTCAAGTGTACAACTCGTTGATGTGTTTGCATCATCTTTACCAAGTTTTGACAATCATGACACTAGTGTATGTCTAAGATAAATAGCACAACTCATTTAAGGGTTGTAAGAAGGTTGATGAACCAAAGTTACATCAAGATCTTAGATCCGACACATACATGAGTTCTAATAGTAATATTAAGCTATAAACTTGAATGTAAACTTAAATAAACAAGATCTTAAGTTGTAGAACTTAGATCTTAGTTAGATCTTGAGGACCCTAGACTAGAAAGTCTAGATCTAGTATTCTTAAGTTAAACCCTAAGTTATGGAACTTGGATCTTTACTTTAATAAAACCATAAGTTATGAAACTTAGATTTTTATCTTGTAAAATATATATAAGCTTATAAGCTTTTGTTTTAGACAAAATTGGAAGACCATAAGGTATATAAACTTAGATCCAACATAAGTGTATGAAGTTATAACTAGAAAGTTTAACTTCCATGTTCTTGAACTTGCAAAGTTTAAACTTTAGTTTCAAGAAAAATGAGATCAAGTTTAACTAGTAATACTTGACCAATATTATACAATCATGAATTTAAAACAAAAAGATAAAGAAATAAACTAAAGTTACAAGTAACAAGTTCATGTTTGTTTCATACTTAAGAAGATTCAAGCCAAAGCTTGGATCTTAAGAAAATAAACCTTAAGTTTACAAAACATGAACACAAGTAAGATCTTAAAGCTTATGAACTTTAGATCTTTATAATATTTCAAGTGTAGAACCATAAGCTAACAAGCTTAGATCCTTCTTCTTGACTTCTCATCAAACAAAGGATGGAAGAAGCAAGATTACATGAAGATACAAACTATAAAGTTTGATCTTTAACAACAAACAACAACAAGTATGATGATGATGAACTAGTAGGCGGTTTTCAAAGGAAGAAAGGGGAAGAAAAAAAAAAGAATTTTACTTACAAGTTAGAGAGAAAGTAGTGTAAGAAAGTATGTGTAAAATGAAGTTCAATACTAGCATATAAGTAACAAAAAAAAAAAATTGGATCTCACTCCCCATGCCTACTAGGCCGACGGTTTTGGCTCCAAAAATGGGTTAGTCAACTTGATCTTTCATGTGTGGGAGAGTGGTGTTTGCTAGGAAGAGGTATAAAGCCAAATGCATGGAAAGTTGGTGCTTGCATGCTTGAAACATCTTTGTCTCCTCACTTAACTTAATTAATCTTGTTTAGTCTTAATGAATCACTAGCATAATGATGGGCTCACAATTAGTCCATTAAGAAATGTAGGGTGGGCTTTGATAGTCCAAGTCCAATAATAAAGGCCCATGTATAAGTATGTAACAAATTAGTAAAAAGCCCAAGTAATTAACTACTTACATTAGTTAATTAGAAATAATTAATAATAATTAATTATGAACGTAAATAATATTCGAAATATTATTCGAGAAAAGCACGTGTCGAAAAGACGAGTCGGGACATGGAAAGTCAAATACGGTAACAAGTAAAATGTATAAGAATACATTTATTAACACGCAAGTATTAATAATAAATATTAATAATATAAGTTGGAAAAATCCAGGGTCGTTACATTACGCACCTATTAAAGAAAATTTCGTCCCGAAATTTTAAGCTGAGGTAGATGGAGGAGTTGGGAAAAGGTGAGGATACTTCTGTATCATTTGATCCTCTCATTCCCAGGTAAACTCGGGTCCTCGTTTGGCATTCCATCGGACTCGAACGATCGGAATCTGGTTGCTTTTCAAAGTTTTGACCTCACGGTCCATAATTTCAACAAGTTCTTCCACGAAGTGGAGTTTGTCATCAATCGTAAGTTCCTCCGGTGGTATGACAAGTTCCGGTTCAGCAAGACATTTCTTCAAATTCGATACGTGGAAGGTAGGATGAACTGAGCTCAATTGAGTCGGAAGATCCAGACGGTAAGCAACGGGTCCAACACGCTCCAAGATTTCGAAAGGACCAATGTATCGCTTGTTTAGCTTTCCACATTTTTCAAAATAAATCACACCTTTCCAAGGTGCGACCTTCAACATTACACAGTCACCCACGTTGAATTCGAAGTCTTTACGTTTAAGGTCGGCATAACTCTTTTGGCGTTCACGGGCCGTCTTGAGTCTCGCTTGAATTTGGACAATCTTCTCAGTTGTTTCATGGACTAACTCGGGTCCGGTGATTTACTTTTCGCCTACTTCGGCCCAATAAATAGGAGAACGGAATTTACGGCCATACAACGCTTCGAAAGGTGCGGCATTAATACTCGAATGATAACTGTTGTTGTAAGAGAATTCGGCTAGCGGCAAATGCCTTTCCCAAGCCTTTCCGAAATCAATAACACAAGCACGCAACATGTCCTCCAAAGTCTGAATCGTGCGTTCTCTTTGTCCGTCGGTCTGTGGGTGATACGCAGTACTCATTTCGAGACGGGTCCCCAAGGCTTCTTTCAAAGAACGCCAAAATCTAGAATCAAAATGGGCATCTCGGTCTGAAATAATCGATAAGGGCACACCATGACGAGATACAATCTCTTTTATGTATAGATGAGCGAGTTTTTCCATTGTATCCATTTCTTTCATGGCTAAGAAGTGTGCAGATTTGGTAAGATGTTCAACGATAACCCAGATGGTATCGTATTCGCCCACCGTCTTTGGTAGTTTCGTGATGAAGTCCATCGTTATCCTTTCCCACTTCCATTGCGGGATTTCTGGTTGCTGAAGTAACCTAGATGGCCTTTGATGTTCGGCCTTAACCTTCGAGCAAGTCAAACACTTCCCAACATAAGTTGCAACATCCTTCTTAAGATTTGGCCACCAATACTGTTCCTTGAGATAGTGGTACATTTTATCGGCTCCTGGATGAATCGAATATCTTGACTTGTGGGCTTCGTCTAGAATGAGGCTTCGCAAATCCCCATAACTGTAGTGACCCGAACTTTTCCATGTTTATATATATATTAAATGAAATTGTTATTTACATTATTAAGTGTTTCCAACATGTTAAGCAATCAAACTTGTTAAGACTTGATTAATTGAAATAGGTTTCATATAGACAATTGACCACCCAAGTTGACCGGTGATTCACGAACGTTAAAACTTGTAAAAACTATACGATGACATATATATGGTTATATATATAGTTAACATGATTTTATTATAAGTATGTATCTCATTAGGTATTTTAACAATGAGTTATATACATAAAAATGAGACTATTAATTTAAGAAACTCGAAAACGATATATATAACGATTATCGTTATAACAACGTCTTACTAGGTACATATGAATCATATTAAGATATTGATACACTTGGTTAATTATGTTAAATGATAAGTAAATATATTATTAAGTGTATTAACAATGAAATACATATGTAAAAATAAGACTACTAACTTAATGATTTCGAAACGAGACATATATGTAACGATTATCGTTGTAACGGCATTTAACTGTATATATATCATACTAATATATATTATATATCATAATATCATGATAATATAACAATTTAACATCTCATTTGTTATAATAAACAATGGGTTAACAACATTCAACAAGATCGTTAACCTAAAGGTTTCAAAACAACATTTACATGTAACGACTAACGATGACTTAACGACTCAGTAAAAATGTATATACATGTAGTGTTTTAATATGTATTCATACACTTTTGAAAGACTTCAAGACACTTATCAAAATACTTATACTTAACAAAAATGCTTACAATTACATCCTCGTTCAGTTTCATCAACAATTCTACTCGTATGCACCCGTATTCGTACTCGTACAATACACAGCTTTTAGATGTATGAACTATTGGTATATATACTCCAATGATCAGCTCTTAGCAGCCCATGTGAGTCACCTAATACATGTGGGAACCATCATTTGGCAACTAGCATGAAATATCTCATAAAATTACAAAAATATGAGTAATCATTCATGACTTATTTACATGAAAACAAAATTACATATCCTTTATATCTAATCCATACACCAACGACCAAAAACACCTACAAACACTTCCATTCTTCAATTTTCTTCATCTAATTGATCTCTGTCAAGTACTATCTTCAAGTTCTAAGTGTTCTTCATAAATTCCAAAAGTTCTAGTTTCATAAAATCAAGAATACTTCCAAGATTGCAAGTTTACTTCCAAGTTTTCTAAATCCATTCCAAGTAATCATCCAAGATCAAGAAACCTTTGTTACTTATAGTAGGTTATCTTTCTAATACAAGGTAATAATCATATTCAAACTTTAATTCAATTTCTATAACTATAACAGTCTTATTTCGAGTGGAAATCTTACTTGAAATTGTTTTCGTGTCATGATTCTGCTTCAAGAACTTTCAAGCCATCCAAGGATCCTTTGAAGCTAGATCTATTTTTATCATTTCCAGTAGGTATATCCAAGGAACTTGAGGTAGTAATGATGTTCATAACATCATTCAATTCATACATATAAAGCTATCTTATTCGAAGGTTTAAACTTGTAATCACTAGAACATAGTTTAGTTAATTCTAAACTTGTTCGCAAATAAAAGTTAATCCTTCTAACTTGACTTTTAAAATCAACTAAACACATGTTCTATATCTATATGATATGCTAACTTAATGATTTAAAACCTGAATACACGAAAAACACCGTAAAACCGGATTTACGCCGTCGTAGTAACACCGCGGGCTGTTTTGGGTAAGTTAATTAAAAACTATGATAAACTTTGATTTAAACGTTGTTATTCTGGGAAAATGATTTTTATTATGAACATGAAACTATATCCAAAAATTATGGTTAAACTCAAAGTGGAAGTATGTTTTCTAAAATGATCATCTAGACGTCGTTCTTTCAACTGAAATAACTACCTTTACAAAAACGACTTGTAACTTATTTTTCCGACTATAAACCTATACTTTTTCTGTTTAGATTCATAAAATAGAGTTCAATATGAAACCATAGCAATTTGATTCACTCAAAACGGATTTAAAATGAAGAAGTTATGGGTAAAACAAGATTGGATAATTTTTCTCATTTTAGCTACGTGAAAATTGGTAACAAATCTATTCCAACCATAACTTAATCAACTTGTATTGTATATTATGTAATCTGGAGATACCATAGACACGTATACAATGTTTCGACCTATCATGTTGACACATCTATATATATTTCGGAACAACCATAGACACTCTATATGTGAATGTTGGAGTTAGCTATACAGGGTTGAGGTTGATTCCAAAATATATATAGTTTGAGTTGTGATCAATACTGAGATACGTATACACTGGGTCGTGGATTGATTCAAGATAATATTTATCGATTTATTCCTGTACATCTAACTGTGGACAACTAGTTGTAGGTTACTAACGAGGACAGCTGACTTAATAAACTTAAAATATCAAAATATATTAAAAGTGTTGTAAATATATTTTGAACATACTTTGATATATATGTATATATTGTTATCGGTTCGTGAATCAACCAGTGGCCAAGTCTTACTTCCCGACGAAGTAAAAATCTGTGAAAGTGAGTTATAGTCCCACTTTTAAAATCTAATATTTTTGGGATGAGAATACATGCAGGTTTTATAAATGATTTACAAAATAGACACAAGTACGTGAAACTACATTCTATGGTTGAATTATCGAAATCGAATATGCCCCTTTTTATTAAGTCTGGTAATCTAAGAATTAGGGAACAGACACCCTAATTGACGCGAATCCTAAAGATAGATCTATTGGGCCTAACAAACCCCATCCAAAGTACCGGATGCTTTAGTACTTCGAAATTTATATCATATCCGAAGGGTGTCCCGGAATGATGGGGATATTCTTATATATGCATCTTGTTAATGTCGGTTACCAGGTGTTCACCATATGAATGATTTTTATCTCTATGTATGGGATGTGTATTGAAATATGAAATCTTGTGGTCTATTGTTACGATTTGATATATATAGGTTAAACCTATAACTCACCAACATTTTGTTGACGTTTAAAGCATGTTTATTCTCAGGTGAATACTAAGAGCTTCCGCTGTTGCATACTAAAATAAGGACAAGATTTGGAGTCCATGTTTGTATGATATTGTGTAAAAACTGCATTCAAGAAACTAATTTCGATGTAACATATTTGTATTGTAAACCATTATGTAATGGTCGTGTGTAAACAGGATATTTTAGATTATCATTATTTGATAATCTACGTAAAGGTTTTTAAACCTTTATTTATGAAATAAAGGTTATGGTTTGTTTTAAAAATGAAAGCAGTCTTTGAAAAACGTCTCATATAGAGGTTAAAACCTCGCAACGAAATCAATTAATATGGAACGTTTTTAATCAATAAGAATGGGACATTTCAGTTGGTATCAGAGCGTTGGTCTTAGAGAACCAGAATTTTTCATTAGTGTGTCTTATCGAGTTTGTTAGGATGCATTAGTGAGTCTGGACTTTGACCGTGTTTACTTGAAAAATGATTGCTTAACAAATTTTGTTGGAAACTATATATTTTTAACATGTGAATATTATGTGATATATTAATCTCTTAACGCGTTTGATATTATGTGATAGATGTCTACCTCTAGAACAAGTCCCATTGACTCACCTAATAATAATGAAGAGTCAAATGTAAATTGGAATGATTCGTGGACTGATTCACAAGTTCCCGAAGAGGAACCGGAAGAAGAGTCAGAACCGGAAGAAGAATCAGAACCGGAAGAGGAGGAACCGGAGGAGGAAATAGAACCGGTGGGGAAAATAATAAAACGGTTAAGTAAAAGAAAATCCTCAACCAACCAACCAAGGTTAATTATGGTCAATGGTGTTTCCGCCAAGGAAGCAAAATATTGGGAGGATTACCAATTCTCTGATGAATCGGATTCCGACGAGAATTCCGATGATGTTATAGAAATTACCTCAACTGAATTTAAAAAGGCAAAAGAAAATAATAAGGAAAAGGGCATAAAAATAGAGAAATCTAATTCCAACCCCGATGAACTTTATATGTATCGTCAACCCCCGAAGCCCTTAAGTTGTAACAATGACACGGGAACCTCTAAACCACCAGGTTTTTCTAAACCAATGTGGAAAACGACGGCTCGTATTAGGGGAACATCATATATCCCTAGAAACTTGGAAAAACGAACCAAAACCGAAGAAGAAGAAATGAGCAAGTCGGAATAAGATAGTTGTATTCGTGTGGTGTAATATATGTAATATAGTGTGCTTCTGCTTTATGATATATGTAAAAATTGCTTGTATTAATAAGTAATTTTTTTTATGAATCTAACTCTTGTCTATTTTATAGTTTAAAAACACAAAATGGATAGACAACCCAATATTTTAAGAGACCTACCCGGAGACATGATTGATGAAATCTTGTCTAGAGTCGGTCAGAATTCCTCGGCACAACTATTTAAGGCGAAATCAGTTTGTAAGACATTCAAAGAACGTTCCAAGAATGTCTTGGTTTATAAGAGGCTTTCGTTTGAAAGATGGGGGATATCACATTGGGAAACCCATAAGTTACGATGTGTTTACTTTGACGCATATATTGCGGGGAACCCAAATGCTATTTTACGCAACGGGTTAAGAAATTATTTTGACTCAATGTATCCGAATATAGGACTTCATGATTTAGAAAAAGCGGCTAACATGCAACATAAAGAAGCATGCTATGCTTACGGGTTAATAATGTTCGCTTCTCACCAAAGTGAGAAAAAGAACATCGGGCTACAACTATTAAACAAAACGTTCCCACAAGTGACGGAGTCGGTAATTGGGGTAAGAAATGAGGTTTTTAGGTTATTACGAGACTGTTGGTCATTACGTAACCCTCATCCCTTTGACGACGTTACAACACGCTGTCTTATCAACGGCCATAACAGTTATTTTCCACAAGACCAAGGATGGGAAGTAGTCCTAGTAAAACTAGAATGCATGACTTATTTCTGGACGTATGAATTACGTGTCTTTATTGCCTTTGCTGAACGACTTGTGTACTAGATAGAATTATCTTCACAACTATCTTGTATCAAATTTATTGTGTGCTATATTTCATGCTTTATGTAAAATAAGCGGTATTGTAAGTTTGTAAAATATTGTATAAAAGTTTGAACGCGAAATATTATTATAATCACTTTTTCATATAGAATTGTAGTAGTTGAATTGTATATTAGCTACTAAGTATGAACTTAACGGGTAGGTACTACCCGAATTTAAACTTATAAAATGCTAATATGAAGAAAAAGCTTTTATAAATGAGTTCATATTATGCTACGAAATACTATTAACTACTCTTAATATTCTGTATGATTAACTTGTTCCATTTGACTATTTTGAAGGAAATGGCACCGACTACTCGACACACCGTGAATATGAATCAAGAGGAATTCCGTACTTTTCTAGCTTCAAACATAGCCGCAGTACAGGCTGCGCTACATACCAACAATAACCTTGGATCTAGCAGTACAGGAAATCGTGTAGGACGCACCTACAAAGAATTCACTGCCTGCAAACCTTTGGAATTTGATGGAACCGAAGGACCGATCAGATTGAAACGGTGGACCGAGAAGGTTGAATCGGTGTTTGCCATAAGTAAGTGTACTGAAGAGGACAAAGTGAAGTACGCTACACATACCTTCACAGGTTCTACGTTAACATGGTGGAATACCTATCTAGAGCAAGTGGGATAAGATGATGCGTACGCACTACCGTGGTCAGCATTCAAGCACTTGATGAACGAGAAGTACCGTCCCAGAACCGAGGTCAATAAGCTCAAGGCAGAACTTAGAGGGTTACGAACCCAAGGATTTGATATTACCACGTACGAAAGACGATTCACAGAATTGTGCCTATTGTGTCCGGGAGCGTTCGAAGATGAGGAAGAGAAGATCAACGCGTTTGTGAAAGGATTACCGGAAAGAATCCAAGAAGATATAAGTTCACACGAGCCCGCCTCCATACAACAGGCATGTAGAATGGCTCACAAACTAGTGAACCAGATTGAGGAAAGAATTAAAGAACAGACGGCTGAAGAGGCCAATGTGAAGCAAGTCAAAAGAAAGTGGGAGGAAAACGGTGATAATAATCACCAATACAACAATAACCGCAATTACAACAATAATCGCAACAATTATCCCAACAATCGCAACATCAATCGCAACTACAACAAACGGCCCAACAACAACAACAACAACAACAACAACAACAACAACAACAACAACAACAACAACAACAACAGTAACTACAACAATCATCCCAACAACAATAATAACCGCAACAACAACAACAATCAGAAGCAGCTATGCCAAAGGTGTGAAAAGTATCACTCGGGGTTCTGCACCAAATTTTGCAACAAGTGTAAAAGAAATGATCATAGCGCGGCAAAGTGTGAGGTCTACGGACCAGGAGTTAACAGAACGAAAGGAACAAATGGTGTCGGAACGAGTAATGGCGGAGCAAGTAGTGTCGGAGCAAGTTATGCCAATGTAGTTTGTTATAAATATGGAAAACCGGGCCACATTATTAGAAATTGCCCGAACCAGGAGAAGGCCGCGGAAGAGTTTTCAATATTAATGCGGCAGAGGCACAGGAAGACCCGGAGCTTGTTACGGGTACGTTTCTTATTGACAATAAATCTGCTTACGTTTTATTTAATTCGGGTGCGGATAGAAGCTATATGAGTAGAAATTTTTGTGCTAAATTAAGTTGTCCATTGACGCCGTTGGATAGTAAATTTTTACTCGAATTAGCAAACGGTAAATTAATTTCAGCAGATAATATATGCCGGAATCGAGAAATTAAACTGGGTAGCGAAATATTTAAGATTGATTTGATACCAGAGAGTTAGGGAGTTTTGATGTAATAGTTGGCATGGACTGGCTGAAGAAGGTGAAAGCAGAGATCGTATGTTATAAAAATGCAATTCGCATTGTACGAGAAGAAGGAGAACCCTTAATGGTGTACGGAGAAAAGGGCAACATGAAGCTACATCTTATTAGTAATTCGAAGGCACAAAAACTAATAAGAAAAGGTTGCTATGCTGTTCTAGCACACGTCGAGAAAGTACAACTGAAGAAAAGAGCATCAATGATGTTCCCGTCGCAAAAGAATTTCCCGATGTATTTCTGAAAGAATTACCTGGACTACCTCCACATCGATCTGTTGAATTTCAAATAGATCTTGTACCAGGAGCTGCACCAATAGCTCGTGCTCCTTATAGACTCGCACCCAGCGAGATGAAAGAACTGCAAAGCCAACTGCAAGAACTATTAGAACGTGGTTTCATTCGACCAAGCACATCACCATGGGGAGCTCATGTTTTGTTTGTCAAGAAGAAGGATGGTACATTTAGGTTGTGTATTGACTACAGAGAGTTGAACAAACTTACCATCAAAAACCGTTATCCACTGCCGAGAATTGACGACTTATTTGATCAACTACAAGGCTCGTCTGTTTATTCGAAGATCAATTTACGTTTTGGATATCATCAAATGTGAGTAAAGGAGGATGATATTCCAAAAACTGCTTTTAGGACGCGTTATGGTCATTACGAGTTTATGGTTATGCCGTTTGGATTGACTAACGCACCAGCTGTGTTCATGGACCTTATGAACCGAGTGTGTGGGCCATATCTTGACAAGTTTGTCATTGTTTTCATCGATGACATACTTATTTACTCAAAGAATGATCAAGAGCACGAAGAACATTTGAGAAAAGTGCTAGAAGTATTGAGGAAAGAAAAACTGTACGCTAAGTTTTCAAAGTGTGCATTTTGGTTGGAAGAAGTTCAATTCCTCGGTCACATAGTGAACAAAGAGGGTATCCAGGTAGACCCGGCAAAGATCGAAACCGTTGAAAAGTGGGAAACCCCAAAAACTCCGAAGCATATACGTCAATTTTTAGGATTGGCTGGTTACTACAGAAGATTCATCCAAGATTTCTCCAAAATAGCAAAACCCTTGACTGCATTAACGCATAAAGGGAATAAATTTGAATGGAAGGATGAACAAGAGAAGGCGTTTCAATTATTGAAGAAAAAGCTAACTACGGCACCTATATTGTCATTGCCTGAAGGGAATGATGATTTTGTGATTTATTGTGACGCATCAAAGCAAGGTCTCGGTTGTGTATTAATGCAACGGACGAAGGTGATTGCTTATGCGTCTAGACAATTGAAGATTCACGAGCAAAATTATACGACGCATGATTTGGAATTAGGCGCGGTTGTTTTTGCATTAAAGACTTGGAGGCACTACTTATATGGGGTCAAAAGTATTATATATACCGACCATAAAAGTCTTCAACACATATTTAATCAGAAACAACTGAATATGAGGCGGCGTAGGTGGATTGAATTGTTGAATGATTACGACTTTGAGATTCGTTACCACCCGGGGAAGGCAAATGTGGTAGCCGACGCCTTGAGCAGAAAAGACAGAGAACCCATTCGAGTAAAATCTATGAATATAATGATTCACACTAACCTTACTACTCAAATAAAGGAGGCGCAACAAGGAGTTTTAAAAGAGGGAAATTTAAAGGATGAAATACCCAAAGGATCGGAGAAGCATCTTAATATTAGGGAAGACGGAACCCGGTATAGGGCTGAAAGAATTTGGGTACCAAAATTTGGAGATATGAGAGAAATGGTACTTAGAGAAGCTCATAAAACCAGATACTCAATACATCCTGGAACGGGGAAGATGTACAAGGATCTCAAGAAACATTTTTGGTGGCCGGGTATAAAAGCCGATGTTGCTAAATACGTAGGAGAATGTTTGACGTGTTCTAAGGTCAAAGCTGAGCATCAGAAACCATCAGGTCTACTTCAACAACCCGAAATCCCGGAATGGAAATGGGAAAACATTACCATGGATTTCATCACTAAATTGCCAAGGACTGCAAGTGGTTTTGATACTATTTGGGTAATAGTTGATCGTTTCACCAAATCAGCACACTTCCTGCCAATAAGAGAAGATGACAAGATGGAGAAGTTAGCACGACTGTATTTGAAGGAAGTCGTCTCCAGACATGGAATACCAATCTCTATTATCTCTGATAGGGTTGGCAGATTTATTTCAAGATTCTGGCAGACATTATAGCAAGCATTAGGAACTCGTCTAGACATGAGTACTGCCTATCATCCACAAACTGATGGGCAGAGCGAAAGGACGATACAAATGCTTGAAGACAAGCTAAGAGCATGTGTTATTGATTTCGAAAACAGTTGGGATCGACATCTACCGTTAGCAGAATTTTCCTACAACAACAGCTACCATTCAAGCATTGAGATGGCGCCGTTTGAAGCACTTTATGGTAGAAAGTGTAGGTCTCCAATTTGTTGGAGTGAAGTGGGGGATAGATAGATTACGGGTCTGGAGATAATACAAGAAACTACCGAGAAAATCATCCAAATTCAACAAAGATTGAAAACCGCCCAGAGTCGACAAAAGAGCTACGCGGACAGTAAAAGAAAAGATATAGAGTTTGAAATTGGAGAAATGGTCATGCTTAAGGTTTCACCTTGGAAAGGCGTTGTTCGATTTGGTAAATGGGGGAAACTAAATCCAAGGTACATTGGACCATTCAAGATTATAAATCGTGTCGGACCAGTAGCTTACCAACTGGAGCTACCTCAACAACTCGCGGCTGTACATAACACTTTCCACCTCTCAAATTTGAAGAAATGTTTTGCTAAAGAAGATCTCACTATTCCGTTGGACGAAATCCAAATCAATGAAAAACATCAATTCATTGAAGAACCGGTCGAAATAATGGATAGTGAGGTTAAGAGACTTAAACAAAACAAGATACCGATTGTTAAGGTTCGATGGAATGCTCGTAGAGGACCCGAGTTTACCTGGGAGGGTGAAGATCAGATGAAGAAGAAATACCCGCATTTATTTCCAGAATATACGTCAACACCTCCAACTGCTTAAAATTTCGGGACAAAATTTATTTAACGGGTAGGTACTGTAGTGACCCGAACTTTTCCATGTTTATATATATATTAAATGAAATTGTTATTTACATTATTAAGTGTTTCCAACATGTTAAGCAATCAAAATTGTTAAGACTTAATTAATTGAAATAGGTTTCATATAGACAATTGACCACCCAAGTTGACCGGTGATTCACGAACGTTAAAACTTGTAAAAACTATACGATGCCATATATATGGTTATATATATAGTTAACATGATTTTATTATAAGTATGTATCTCATTAGGTATTTTAACAATGAGTTATATACATAAAAATGAGACTATTAATTTAAGAAACTCGAAAACGATATATATAACGATTATCGTTATAACAACGTCTTACTAGGTACATATGAATCATATTAAGATATTGATACACTTGGTTAATTATGTTAAATGATAAGTAAATATATTATTAAGTGTATTAACAATGAAATACATATGTAAAAATAAGACTACTAACTTAATGATTTCGAAACGAGACATATATGTAACGATTATCGTTGTAACAGCATTTAACTGTATATATATCATACTAAGATATATTATATATCATAATATCATGATAATATAACAATTTAACATCTCATTTGTTATAATAAACAATGGGTTAACAACATTCAACAAGATCGTTAACCTAAAGGTTTCAAAACAACATTTACATGTAACGACTAGCGATGACTTAACGACTCAGTTAAAATGTATATACATGTAGTGTTTTAATATGTATTCATACACTTTTGAAAGACTTCAAGACACTTATCAAAATACTTCTACTTAACAAAAATGCTTACAATTACATCCTCGTTCAGTTTCATCAACAATTCTACTCGTATGCACCCGTATTCGTACTCGTATAATACACAGCTTTTAGATGTATGTACTATTGGTATATACACTCCAATGATCAGCTCTTAGTAGCTCATGTGAGTCACCTAATACATGTGAGAACCATCATTTGGCAACTAGCATGAAATATCTCATAAAATTACAAAAATAAGAGTAATCATTCATGACTTATTTACATGAAAACAAAATTACATATCCTTTATATCTAATCCATACACCAACGACCAAAACCACCTACAAACACTTTCATTCTTCAATTTTCTTCATCTAATTGATCTCTGTCAAGTTCTATCTTCAAGTTCTAAGTGTTCTTCATAAATTCCAAAAGTTCTAGTTTCATAAAATCAAGAATACTTCCAAGATTGCAAGTTTACTTCCAAGTTTTCTAAATCCATTCCAAGTAATCATCCAAGATCAAGAAACCTTTGTTACTTACAGTAGGTTATCTTTCTAATACAAGGTAATAATCATATTCAAACTTTAATTCAATTTCTATAACTATAACAATCTTATTTCGAGTGGAAATCTTACTTGAAATTGTTTTCGTGTCATGATTCTGCTTCAAGAACTTTCAAGCCATCCAAGGATCCTTTGAAGCTAGATCTATTTTTATCATTTCCAGTAGGTTTATGCAAGGAACTTGAGGTAGTAATGATGTTCATATCATCATTCGATTCATACATATAAAGCTATCTTATTCGAAGGTTTAAACTTGTAATCACTAGAACATAGTTTAGTTAATTCTAAACTTGTTCGCAAATAAAAGTTAATCCTTCTAACTTGACTTTTAAAATCAACTAAACACATGTTCTATATCTATATGATATGCTAACTTAATGATTTAAAACCTGGAAACACGAAAAACACCGTAAAACCGGATTTACGCCGTCGTAGTAACACCGCGGGCTGTTTTGGTTTAGTTAATTAAAAACTATGATAAACTTTGATTTAAAAGTTGTTATTCTAGGAAAATGATTTTTATTATGAACATGAAACTATATCCAAAAATTATGGTTAAACTCAAAGTGGAAGTATGTTTTCTAAAATGATCATCTAGACGTCGTTCTTTCGACTGAAATGACTACCTTTACAAAAACGACTTGTAACTTATTTTTCCGACTATAAACCTATACTTTTTCTGTTTAGATTCATAAAATAGAGTTCAATATGAAACCATAGCAATTTGATTCACTCAAAACGGATTTAAAATGAAGAAGTTATGGGTAAAACAAGATTGGATAATTTTTATCATTTTAGCTACGTGAAAATTGGTAACAAATCTATTCCAACCATAACTTAATCAACTTGTATTGTATATTATGTAATCTTGAGATACCATAGACACGTATACAATGTTTCAAACTATCATGTCGACACATCTATATATATTTCGGAACAACCATAGACACTCTATATGTGAATGTCGGAGTTAGCTATACAGGGTTGAGGTTGATTCCAAAATATATATAGTTTGAGTTGTGATCAATACTGAGATACGTATACACTGGGTCGTGGATTGATTCAAGATAATATTTATCGATTTATTTCTATACATCTAACTGTGGACAACTAGTTGTAGGTTACTAACGAGGACAGCTGACTTAATAAACTTAAAACATCAAAATATATTAAAAGTGTTGTAAATATATTTTGAACATACTTTGATATATATGTATATATTGTTATCGGTTCGTGAATCAACCAGTGGCCAAGTCTTACTTCCCGACGAAGTAAAAAATCTGTGAAAGTGAGTTATAGTCCCACTTTTAAAATCTAATATTTTTGGGATGAGATTACATGCAGGTTTTATAAATGATTTACAAAATAGACACAAGTACGTGAAACTACATTCTATGGTTGAATTATCAAAATCGAATATGCCCCTTTTTATTAAGTCTGGTAATCTAAGAATTAGGGAACAGACACCCTAATTGACGCGAATCCTAAAGATAGATCTATTGGGCCTAACAAACCCCATCCAAAGTACCGGATGCTTTAGTACTTCGAAATTTATATCATATCCGAAGGGTGTCCTGGAATGATAGGGATATTCTTATATATGCATCTTGTTAATGTCGGTTACCAGGTGTTCACCATATGAATGATTTTTATCTCTATGTATGGGATGTGTATTGAAATATGAAATCTTGTGGTCTATTGTTACGATTTGATATATATAGGTTAAACCTATAACTCACCAACATTTTTGTTGACGTTTAAAGCATGTTTATTCTCAGGTGAATACTAAGAGCTTCCGCTGTTGCATACTAAAATAAGGACAAGATTTGGAGTCCATGTTTGTATGATATTGTGTAAAAACTGCATTCAAGAAACTGATTTCGATGTAACATATTTGTATTGTAAACCATTATGTAATGGTCGTGTGTAAACAGGATATTTTAGATTATCATTATTTGATAATCTACGTAAAGCTTTTTAAACCTTTATTTATGAAATAAAGGTTATGGTTTGTTTTAAAAATGAATGCAGTCTTTGAAAAACGTCTCATATAGAGGTCAAAACCTCGCAACGAAATCAATTAATATGGAACGTTTTTAATCAATAAGAACAGGACATTTCAATAACTAGGCACCCAAATTCTTTCGACGAAGTATCGGAGTTCAGTCTCCTTAACCTCGAATCGAGAGACGAGAATGTTCAAGTGTTCATGAGAAATATTCTCCTCTTTGAGAGCATCATCTTGGGCTACTCGGATCTGGCTATTGAGGTTCGAATGAATGGTGATGTTCAGGGCCCGAACACGAAGAGGTGCCATCCTCTCCTTTCAGCTCAAAGCGTTAGCTACAATATTGGTCTTGCCAGGATGGTAACGAAGTTCACAATCATAGTCGTTCAGCATCTCGATCCATCATCGCTGTCTCATGTTTAGTTGTTTCTGATCGAATATGTGTTGGAGGCTTTTGTGGTCGGTGAAGATAGTACTTTTAGTTCAATAAAGATAGTGTCTCCATAATTTGAGCGCAAAAACAACGGCTCCAAGTTCGAGATCGTGAGTAGTGTAGTTTTGCTCGTGAATCTTCAGTTGACGAGAAGCATAAGCAATGACCTTCGTTCTTTGCATCAATACGCAACCAAAACCATTTTTCGAGGCATCGCAGTATACGACGAAATCGTCACTGCCTTCAGGAAGTGATAAGATAGGCGCGGTGGTTAACTTATGCTTCAAGGTTTGAAATGTTGTTTCTTGTTCGGTTTCCCAAATGAACTTCTTCCCTTTGTGAGTCAGCGTGGTCAAAGGACGCGCAATCAGAGAGAAACCTTCAATAAATCTTTGGTAGTAACCGGCGAGACCTAAAAATTGGCGGATATGAGTCGGAGTAGTGGGGGTTTCCCACTTGCTGATAGCTTCGATCTTTGTGGGATCAACTTTGATACCTTGATCGCTCACAATATGACCCAGGAATTGGACTTCCTTCAACCAAAACTCGCACTTGGAGAATTTGGCATAAAGTTGCTCTTGTCTCAAGAGTTTAAGCACTAGTCGAAGGTGTTGCTCATGTTCTTCTTTACTTTTGGAGTAGATGAGGATATCATCTATGAAGATGATAACGAACTTATCCAGGTATGGCTTGCATACACGATTCATGAGATCCATAAACATGGCAGGTGCGTTGGTTAAACCGACTGGCATCACGAGAAACTCATAGTGACCATAACGAGTTCTGAACGCAGTTTTCATCACATCACTCTCCTTCACCCTCAACTGGTGATAACCGGATCGCAAATCGATCTTAGAGTAAACGCTTGATCCTTGCAACTGATCGAAAAGATCGTCAATTCGGGGAAGGGGATACCGATTCTTGATCGTTAACTTGTTCAGCTCACGATAATTGATACACATGCGGAAAGATCCGTCCTTCTTCTTCACAAACAAAATAGGTGCGCCCCAAGACGAAGAACTTGGTTGAATAAATCCACGATCTAGCAGTTCTTGTAGTTGGCTCTGCAACTCTTGCATTTCGGATGGTGCGAGTCGATAAGGTGCGCGAGCTACAGGTGCAGCTCCTGGCACTAAATCGATCTAAAACTCCACTGCCCTCATTGGCGGTAATCCAGGCAATTCTTCTGGGAAGACATCGGGAAATTCGTTCACAATTCGTACATCATCCACGCTCTTCACCTCGGTTTCTAATGTTTTCACATGTGCTAAAATAGCAAGATGTCCTTTCTTCATGATCTTTTGTGCCTTCATGCAACTAATGAGGTTCCGCTTCGTGTTACATCTCTCTTCGTAAATAATCAGTGGCTCACCATCTCTGTGTAGTATAGGAATAGCTTTATCTCCACAGATAATGTCGGCCCTTACCTTGGTCAACCAGTCCATACCGACAATCACATCAAAACTTCCTAATTTGATGGGTATCAAGTCAATCTCGAAATCCACACCAGCTATGTTGATAATACCTCCTCGGCTAATTTGGTCAACTTTCTCAAGTTTTCCATTGGCTACCTCAACAAGCATACTCTCCTTTAAAGGAACTAACAACTAATTTATCTTAGAGCAAAAGTGTCTACATACATAACTCCTATCGGCACCAGTATCAAATAGGACATAAGCTAATAGATTGTTGATAGTGAATATACCTGTAACCAAGTCGGGGTTCTCACGGGCATCCCTTGCGTTTACGTTGAAAGCTCTTCCACGCGCTGGCCCGCCGTCCTTTCTCTTGTTGGGACATTCATTCCAGAAGTGGCCCTGTTGTCCACACTCGTAGCACTTCCTTGGTCCAGTAGGGTTTGTCTTCACAGTTGGGGTGGTGATCTTGCAGTCTTTGCCAATATACCCAGTCCTTTTACACTTTTCACAGACCACGTTGCAGTACCCGGTATGATGCTTGTAGCATCTCTTGCACTGTGGGAGACTACCCTTGTAGTTAGGGTTTGAGCTAGGGTTTGGGTTGGGGTTCCTCCCATCGTTGTTTCCCTTGAAACTCTCATGCCTCTTAGCTGGGTTTTGATCAAAGACCCTTCCCTTATTGCTGTCCCACTTACGTTTCTCATTACTAGCTCCCGATTCGGATTTCCCCTTTTCTGGTTCTTTGCTGGTAATTTAGTTCATCAGGGTGTGCGCCATGCGCATAGCTTCCAGAACATCAGCGGGTTTTGAAGAGGTGACATTTCCCTAAATGGACTTGGGAAGTCCTCACAAATACCGTTCCATTCGCTTAAATTCCGGGGTAACCATCGTGGGACATATCAAAGCTAGTTCCATGTACCTTCGGTTATAACCATCAAGATCGGTTCCCACAACCTTCAACTCCCAAAACTTAGCTTCCATTTTCTGAATCTCTGTTCTGGGGCAGTACTCTTCGATCATAGCCCCCTTAAATTCCTCCCACGGTGTAGCATAGGCCTCGTCAATTCCCTTAGCCTAAGCAAGTGTGTTCCACCAGGTTAAAGCACCGTCCGACAGTGTACAGGAGGCATACTTAGTTTTGTTCATTTCTGAGCAGTTGCTCACACGGAACACAGCTTCTAATTTCTCAAACCATCTCATCAGTCCAACTGGCCCCTCAGTACCACTGAAATTGTGGGGCTTGCAGCTCTGGAATTCCTTATAAGTACACCCGTTATGATTGTTCTGGTTAACCGGTGGAGCTTGGGGGTTGATATCCGCTATAGCTGCGGCTACTCGTTCGGCTATCATCTCCTCAATCTGTGCTGCTGTGGGCGAGTCCCTTAGAATTCTTGAACCGTTTGCCATTGTTCTTCTGAACAAAAGTTTTGACTTAAGTCAAAATCTAGCATTTAATAAATAATAATACGGTATATGGTAACCAACATGGAATCAACACAACACATGCTAATCAAGTAATGCAACTAGATACAGATACCACATAATCACCATATAGTAATGTGAATAGAACACCGTACAGAAATTAAACAACACTAAGTTCCATTCATTAAATTAGAAAGTTGCATACATCCGCATAAGATTCGTACAATACATTAGCAAAACATGAAACTACAAACGGGATTACATAATGAAATCTAATACAATAGCCCTATGGTGACGGTGGGTAAAGGATGTCCATCATGTGGGACACCTGGTCCTCGAGCTCAGTTACCCGAGCACGGAGGATATGCACTTCCCTCGTCAGTTCCTCGACGACGGGGGATGCTGGTGGGGCAGGCGGTGCAGATGGTACAGGTGGAGCAGGTGGTGCAGATGATGCTGGTGCAGCTGGTGGTGCAGACGATCCAGCACCAGAAGTAGACGGTGCGTAAGGGGAAGCCTTACGCACGAATGGATCGGCAGGGTAAGGCACAACCCGCTTACGGGCGGTAACCCTAACCAACTGTCCGCGTGCGTCTACGAACGGTTTACCTCTGTTAACCCCTGGAATAACAGTACCATCGAAATGATACCGCATCTTCGGCGGGGTAGAGGGGGCTGCACGGGCGCCTCCTGAAGGTCCTCGTCGGAATCCTCATCGCTAGAGTCATCAGATGATGAGTCGTCTGAATCATCTGAGGGAGGATCTGCTTGACCGGTGGTCATCAGTGAATATCTGCTAGGCGGGATTGGCACGACACGTCCATCAGCAAGGCGTCTGACCCAATGTCCTCGCTCATTATGAAAAGGACCGTCCTCATTTCCCCCAGGAATCACAGCACCACCGAAATGGTGATGTGGCTCTGGGAGTCCTGGGTTAGGTGGAGCTGAAATCTCCTCTGGGTCCTCGTCTCCGTCGGAGATGATCATCAGGTTAGGTGCGTGGCTACTGTCCCCAGAGGATGAATCGCCAGAGTCACTGGAGGGTAGCGATGACGGGATCTGTGAGTCGGCAGGCGAGGCGGCAGATGAATCTGAGTCGCTCTCCAAGTCAATGATGATGGGCGGGATATCCGACATCTGAACAAGGAAAAATAACTTTTTCTATGTCAGTAAGTCATATAGCAAGCACGTATTAAGCAAAGTAACTACGACATTCTAGATCATCTATAGCAGTAAATAACATGGCAATAATAACAAGTATCATGCAATCGAAAGCAGATAGTAGTATGCAGTAGTGAAAACAAGTAACAGTATATGACATACAGCAGTAAAAGTAAGCAGCAGCATGCAGCAAGTTCCGCAG
The DNA here is from genome assembly GCF_046630445.1 of Rutidosis leptorrhynchoides. Classification (NCBI taxonomy): domain Eukaryota; kingdom Viridiplantae; phylum Streptophyta; class Magnoliopsida; order Asterales; family Asteraceae; genus Rutidosis; species Rutidosis leptorrhynchoides. Next base: position 212,373,709 of record NC_092343.1, read on the forward strand.
AAACAAGTAAACTAGCAAGTTGTAGATTAGTCCTATTAGTGAATCCTACTCGGTCCGGTCGAGACTCACTAATGCAACCTAACTCCCTACAACCAATGCTCTGATACCAAATGTGACACCCTGTACAAAATTAACGTGTACGGATCATCAACAACAGGATCATTACAAGGTCAAACACTATATGTTGTTTTAAAATAAGTTTGCATTCATAAGAAAGGGTGACGTCATAACCAACGTCATAAGTTTTACAAACGATAGTAGGCTTCTACGAATAGAAGCAATTAACATAAGTACGAGACCCAATGGTCATTACAAATTCATTGTTTCAAAAGTAACATAGTTGTGAATGCAAGGTAAACGTTTCATGCAGAGACATCTCTAACAAAAGCAGCGGGAGTCTACACAGCAAGACTACTACAGCGGAAGCATCAAACCTCTAAGCACCTGAGAAAACATGCTTAAAAATGTCAACACGAATGTTGGTGAGCTATAGTTTAAGTATAACAGTAATGTAAGGTAGGCCACGAGATTTCGTATTTCAAAACAGTATGAAAAGTATATGTTCAACTGTGGGCACTTGGTAACTAACTTAACGTAATATCACCTCCTAAAAGTACACTTGGTGAGTGCGTAAGTTTACGAAGTATTAAACACCCGTTAAATGCTAGCGCGACTAGCCCGAGTGGGGATGTCAAACCCTATGGATCCATATCTAAGATTCGCATTCACCGGTTCAAAAACCAATGACTAAACATTACCGAGCTAAGGGGAAAGTTTATGCCGTTGTATAACCCACACATATATAAAGTTTAAGTACTCGTGCCTAGTATGTAAAATGTAAAACGCGCATGTATTCTTAGTTCCCAAAATAGTTAAAGTAAAAAGGGATGCTATAACTCAGAGTGAAAAGTAGTAAAGTCGGTACGAGATAAGTAAGCAAGTAGTTGGTCCGAAAGGTCCTCAACCTAAGTCAAAAGTTACTAAGTCAGTAAATCGTTCCCAAAGGTTTAAAAGTATGTAAATTAGGTCTTAAGTATCATCATCACCAACAACATAAGTAAAAAGTAAAGTAAGTTTTCAATCAAGAATAGAGATCAAAACAAAGGCTGATTCATTCCGCTGTCACGACCTCTATACAAACTGAAATGAGGTGAGACCAGTGGCCATGGCTCCGTATATGAGTCCTTTAACCACTGACCAATTTTTAGAACCAAACTCATCTTCGTTTGACCGTGACGAAGGTTTAAGTGCGAGTAGGTCAGAAATTTAAGCACAGCGTTAAAAGGGCGTAGTGACTTTCGGAAGGCTATAAATCTTAAACCGTAAATCGGATTAAGACGAGGCCTAAATGGAAAATCATCTACTCGAACCGAACCAGGAGCCTGACCAGATCCAGAAATCAGTAAGCAAAGGGCTCCGGTGGATTCTTGGTGCTTGATGTTCATCACGGTTCTCATCCTTGATGCTTGTAGCTTCAAGTGTACAACTCGTTGATGTGTTTGCATCATCTTTACCAAGTTTTGACCATCATGACACTAGTGTATGTCTAAGATAAATAGCATAACTCATTTAAGGGTTGTAAGAAGGTTGATGAACTAAAGTTACATCAAGATCTTAGATCCGACACATACATGAGTTCTAATAGTAATATTAAGCTATAAACTTGAATGTAAACTTAAATAAACAAGATCTTAAGTTGTAGAACTTAGATCTTAGTTAGATCTTGAGGACCCTAGACTAGAAAGTCTAGATCTAGTGTTCTTAAGTTAAACCCTAAGTTATGGAACTTGGATCTTTACTTTAATAAAACCATAAGTTATGAAACTTAGATTTTTATCTTGTAAAATGTATATAGGCTTATAAGCTTTTGTTTTACACAAAATTGGAAGACCATAAGGTATAGAAACTTAGATCCAACATAAGTTTATGAAGTTATAACTAGAAAGTTTAACTTCCATGTTCTTGAACTTACAAAGTTTAAACTTTAGTTTCAAGAAAAATGAGATCAAGTTTAACTAGTAATACTTGACCAATATTATACAATCACGAATTTAAAACAAAAAGATAAAGAAATAAACTAAAGTTACAAGTAACAAGTTCATGTTTGTTTCATACTTAAGAAGATTCAAGCCAAAGCTTGGATCATAAGAAAATAAACCTTAAGTTTACAAAACATGAACACAAGTAAGGTCTTAAAGCTTATGAACTTTAGATCTTTATAATATTTCAAGTGTAGAACTATAAGCTTACAAGCTTAGATCCTTGTTCTTGACTTCTCATCAAACAAAGGATGGAAGAAGCAAGATTACATGAAGATACAAACTATAAAGTTTAATCTTTAACAACAAAAAACAACAAGTATGATGATGATGAACTTGTAGGCAGTTTTCAAAGGAAGAAAGGAGAAGGAAAAGAAAGAATCTTACTTACAAGTTAGAGAGAAAGTTTAGAGAGAAAGTAGTGTTAGAAAGTATGTGTAAAATGAAGTTCAATACTAGCATATAAGTAACAAAAAAAAAAAAAAAAAAAAAAAAAAAAATTGGATCTCACTCCCCATGCCTACTAGGCCGACGGTTTTGGCTCCAAAAATGGGGTAGTCAACTTGATCTTTCATGTGTGGGAGAGTGGTGTTTGCTAGGAAGAGGTATAAAGCCAAATGCATGGAAAGTTGGTTCTTGCATGCTTGAAACATCTTTGTCTCCTCACTTAACTTAATTAATCTTGTTTAGTCTTAATGAATCACTAGCATAATGATGGGCTCACAATTAGTCCATTAAGAAATGTAGGGTGGGCTTTGATAGCCCAAGTCCAATAATAAAGGCCCATGTATAAGTATGTAACAAATTAGTAACAAGTCCAAGTAATTAACTACTTACATTAGTTAATTAGAAATAATTAATAATAATTAATTATGAACGTAAATAATATTTGAAATATTATTCGAGAAAAGCACGTGTCGAAAAGACGAGTCGGGACATGGAAAGTCAAATACGGTAACAAGTAAAATGTATAAGAATACATTTATTAACACGCAAGTATTAATAATAAATATTAATAATATAAGTTGGAAAAATCCAGGGTCGTTACACAGTGTAAGAATCGAAATAATTTTATGAACAAAACGAAACTAACCACTTTCAAAACGGACACTTTTTAAAAATGCTTAACACAACGACAGCCCGTATCTTTCTGCTCGCCGCGAGTTAAATTTTTCCGACAGCACCGTTACACTCGAAAAAATTTATTGAACAAAACAAAACTAACTACGTTCGAAACAGATACTTTTTAAAAATCGTTTAACACAACGACATCTAAAACGGCGCTTAACACATGAGCCGTGTTCCCCTCTGTAAATAGACAACGCTACGTTAAATATGAATACGTAGCCCGAAAGCGCCAGTCGCAACGCGCGGGCCGGTCCGAACTAGTTATTATTATTATTATTATTATTATTATTATTATTATTATTATTATTATTATTATTATTATTATTATTATTATTATTATTATTATTATTATTATTATAATTATTATTATTATTATTATTATAATATAATAACCATAACAATAAAACAAATAACAATGTTATTATCTAAACTAGTTAAAGACCCGCGGTTTCGCGGAATTTTTGAAAGGTCTAATCATTTAAGATATAAAATTAAATATATAAATTACAAAAAGTATTATTATGTCTAGATGAACATTAAACCAAATGTTTTATAAGGGGTTGAAATTTTTAGAGATTCAGTATGTACTAACGAACTATTATTAAATCTATGATGAAAATTAAATCAAATATTTTATAGGGGATTCAAATTTTTAAAGTTTCAAAATGTCCTGACGAATAAATAAAAAAACAAATTTTGATTCAAATTAAATAAATCATCTCCGATATCGTGATGTAGTTTTAGGCGATTAAATTAAGAATTGTGGATGGTTATCTCAAATCTTCGTTATATTTTCTCACATATTCGACAATGTAGTTATTCTTGTAAGCTGATCATTAATTATGAATAATGTCATAACTCTTTGTATTGTTGTTAGTACTTTATGCATCCCTGATAAAGTCTTTTGTCTCCTGTCATAACTCGTCAGCCTATAATGAGTTGAAACATTATATTTGTAATAAAATGCATAATATTGTAATATTTTTTAATAATTTAGAAGATGGATGAAGTTTATAATTTGGTATACCACATCCATAAAGTTGTGCATAATAGTAAGTTTTCCAACTAAAAATGACATAGAATTGTAATAACTTGACATTGGCACTTCGCCTCCTTTATTCACAAAATATTTTCCTGTTAAAGTATTTGATATTGTGGCTTCTAAATTTCTAAATTTTTAAATTTTGTAGTAAGTGCAATCTCTTCGTTCGTAATTTTAGATGTTAAAGATTTCATTTTTTCAAGTTGAGGTCTAAAACTTCAATATGATTGTTGATTAACTGTCACAATCAAGATTAAGTTAATGTATGTTAATTTTGAAATTGAAATATGAAAAAAGTAGTTAATATTAAACCAATAATAATAAATAAGGTAAAGAAATAGTTTCGTGTACTTGCCTGTAACATATCAGTTGAACATAATCCACCAATTATACACCGCTGAGTAGAACACATCCAAGTACCATAAGTAATACTAAAGACATCAAATTTAGTAACAAATTTTTTCATATTAAATAAGCTATAGAAATGTGATAATATATTTTCGATAATCGGTAGATAGTCGTCTTCAATGAATTCTCCAATCAATTTTCTACGTAGTTGTAATATACGTTGGTGATGTTCAGCAAACCAATCACTATATTTTTTGATAAAGTTAATCGGATCTTCAAGAAATTTTTAAACAAAAACTTATAAGGTATACATAGTATTGTTGTATAAAAGACCGAAGTATATAAATTGTATTAAATTAAGATGTACCATGATTGAGGACTTGGTTCCTGGCAATATGTAAATGTGATATAATACTTTAGTAATGTAATTGTAAATGGATTGAGAATTGAAAGTCATAAATTTGTATATTTTCTATTTTTTGGTGAATATGTATTAAAAAAGTACCTTTTGAGGTAGTTCGATTTTTAATTGTATTTCCATGTTCAGTTGTATAACGTTTTCTTCTATCTTAGTGAAGTACGTCTACAATAAAAAATTATAATTATATGTTAATTATAACAGTTTGAAATTAGCAATTGGTGTGACGACCCGGGAATTTCCGACCAAATTTAAACTTAATCTTTATATGTTTCAGACACGATAAGCAAAGTCTGTTAGACCAAGTCAAAAAAACTTTGAAGTGTGTTCATATAATCATTTGACCTTTGACCATTCCCGACAATTCATAAACAATTATTTGTAAATAAATATATATGTATATATATAAGTGTATGTGCTGGAAAAAAAAAGATAACTGAATCCTTAGAATTAAATATGTAAAATAAAATACAAGATAACAAAATTATTATTATAATAAATCTATGAATAGATATATATGATTTTCTGTAATAATTATTATCATATGGATATTGGTATATATATATATATATATATATATATATATATATATATATAAATTATAAATACTATATGTTTAAATTTATTTCTATGATGTATAATACTTATATATATATATATATATATATATATATATATATATATATATATATATATATATATATATATATGTAACAATTACATTTTTCACATTTAATATGCATACACATATTATATACAACACGTGTTATCATATAATAAATAATGTATAATTAAAATATTAACATGTTAAGTGTAATTACAAGTTAAAAATATAATACTAATATTATTAGTACTTTCATTAATATTAATAACAATATTAACATTAAAATTAGTATTAGTCATATTATTGAAAGTTAATACATTTAAGTTGTTTATATTATCATGAAACATGAATAATATTAATATCATTATTACTATTATTAATATTATTAATATTATTACTAAAAGTATTAAAATTTATATAATTATTATTATTATTATAAAACAACTTATTAACATTAATATTATTATTATTATTATTATTAAACATTATTATTTATAATTATTATTATCATTATTATTATTAGTTATTATTATTATTATATTTATTTATATTTATTAATTATTAATATTAATTTTAATTAGGAAAAAATGATACAGAATCAACTTTCAGTTTGATGTCTCTCTCAATACTATTTTAAATTCTTGTTTCTGTCTTTAAACTGGATTACATATCGAATATAATCATGGGAACAATCCAATTTCCGTTAGAAATCACATTCAACTTTATATTTTGTTTTTTTTGTTTTTTTCTGTATAATACATGTTCTTGTCGATCTTCCTATAAATCAGCCAATTAACTCACGATATTAGGGAGAGTCATTCTGTTTTTCATAATCATTCTCAATTAAAACCAAAACACTCTTTGTCTGATTAAAAATCAAACAAAAATATTTAAAATTAAGGCCGGTATCTCTGTTTCTTCTCATTTTCCAAAAACCTAGAATCTGAATTCAATTTTAAAATCTATAAATTCAAAGATGTTAGAAAGATTTCACTTAAACTTTCTGTAAAGTTTCAAAACCTAATTTTGCATATCGTGTACGAATTTTGAGGTCAAAGAAATATATTAAAAAAGTCAACTCTGTGTTCATCACTAAATTCGATTATGTTTTAAAGTTTCTGTTAAAATTAATGATTCCTATAGATTCTATAAGGGAAATGCAAACTTTTTCATGTTATGATCGTGGTCTATTACAGTCTCTAAATTTGATTTTGATTTGAGGTTCATACGTGTTTATAAGCAAATTGATACAGCTTCTGTTTTATTCCGTTTATGTTTTAACTAAATTCAAACACAGACAATCGATTTCTATTGCAGTTAGGATTCTAAAGGCAACATTTAATTTGTTTTTATGACTAGTTTATGATTTATGGCCAAATAATTTTGTGAGAAAGATGATGAAAAGAGAAACAGACAATTACGGGTTATATGTATCTGGGTAATAATCTAAATCAGAAAGACAGAAATGGCGTAATGGTTGGGAGGTTGTGTTGGGTATCGAGAGGTCTCGGGTTCGAATCTCGTCTAGGACATTTCTTTTTAGTAAAGCTTTCAAAGGGTATAATCATTTTTCTTTCATTTTTATTATTGTTATTGCTATTATTATTATTATTATTATTATTATTATTATTAATGTTATTACCATTATTATTATGATTATTATTATTATTATCATTAATTATTGTTATGTTATTAACATGTTAACATAATTACCATGATTAATATTATTAACATTTTTGTTATATTTTTGTTATTAAGTAACAACATTAAGTATTAATAGTGTTATTATTGTATTATTAATATTGCTATAAGTATTATTATGATTAGGATTATTATTATTATTGTTGATATGAAAATAATACAAACTATTATAATTATCATTAATATTAGTATTAGTAACATTTAGAAATGTTATTATTTTTATTAACAAAAGTATTATTATTAAGAATACCACTAGTAATAAGATTGTTATAATTATTATTATTAAGTATTAGGTATTATCATCAAAATTATTATTTTCATTACCATTACTATTAAATTATTCATTTATTTAAAAACTATTATTATTATTATTATTATTATTATTATTATTATTATTATTATTATTATTATTATTATTATTATTATTATTATTATTATTATATTATTATTATTATTAATGTTATGAGATTTATTATAAAAACTATCATTAATATTATCATTTATAGAATTACTAATACTATTATCATCATTATTAATATTAGTACTATCATTATTATTGTTATCACTAAAAATATTATCTTAGTATTACTAAAATACTGCTTTAACAAACAAATAATATTTATATATAAATATATTTAATACATATAACATAACAAAATTTAATATCTTTTTATGTACAAAATGAATATATGAAACATATATATATTTAATATAAAAATGATATAACTAATAAAATTATATATATATAAATATATATATATATATATATATATATATATATATATATATATATATATATATATATATATATATATATATATATATATATATATATATATATATATATATATGTATTCGATTACAACTATGTATATTAATAAATATACAAATGATATAGGTTCGTGAATCCAAGGCCAACCCTACTTTTGTTCAATGCCGTCATACGTATTTTTACTACAAAATACAGTATTGTGAGTTTCATTTGCTCCCTTTTTAATTGCTTTTGCAATATATATTTTGGCCTGAGAATACATGCAATATTTTATAAATATTTTATGAATTAGAGACAAGTGATTAAAAATGATATTCTGCGGATTGATGTGCTAGGTAATTTAGTTACATGTTATAAGAGCATGTAAGCGCGAATCCTAAAGATAGATCTATAGGGCTTAACACCCCCATCCTGTAGGCTGCACTAGACATAAGAGCTAGTGGTCGGATGTTTAGTACTTCGAGGATTATTTATACACTTGCGAGTGTACGTATCCATCTTTGCGAAGATGACTTATTATATTATTGTTAAGGTTGGTTACTGAGGCCTCAACATAAGCAGAACAGTTTATACACTTGCGAGTGTACATATATTTATAAACGGAAATCTTGTGGTCTATTTACATATTGATATGATTGTTATGATAAACCTATGAACTCACCAACCTTTTGGTTGACACTTGAAAGCATGTTTATTCTCAGGTATGAAAGAAATCTTTCGCTGTGCATTAGTTCATTTTAGAGACATTATTTGGAGTCGATCATCGTAATGGGACCAGAGGTGGTGACTTCGTCCAGATGGATTAGGACGGGTCTCTACAGTTGGTATCAGAGCGGTGGTCTTAGCGAACCAGGTCTTGCATTAGTGTGTCTAACTGATAGTTGTTTAGATGCATTAGTGGGTCTGGACTTCGACCGTGTTTGCATGTCAAAAGTTTTGCTTATCATTTAGTGTCAGAAATCATCAGTTTATCATCCTTAGGAAATTACCTGCTTATCATTCTTAGTCTAGACATGTCTTACTACCTCTATTGCATAGACAGTGTATAGATAAATTCATATCTTAGCGTATCTGTTATTGTTACCTTTGCCTGACAGCTTCCGTAGATTCCTCCGTAACTTATGGGATTTTAGTATTATATATGCATATGTAAACTATGTATTGCAGAGTACTAATCTACATCCTATAATCTATTTCTTATCGAAAATCCTTTATCTGATCGTACGAGATGAATCCCTCAACCAGTTCGAATTCCTCGGATTCCGACAGCTATTCCGATATGGAGTTTCACCTAAGCTCCGAAAGCAGCATCACCAGAATGAATCAACCAATCATCCATCCCCAATTCATCTGATGGGTTCGTAATCGACTTAATCAATGGAGACGAGAAGAGGGAGATCCTTTCCATCAACCAAATTCACCTCTTGGCGAAGAACCTGAAGCACTTACCGGCGAACCTATCCGAAACACCATTTTCAGCCTCATTTCCAGAGTAGCTCGACACGATTATATTCTATCCACAATTCTAAACCTTAGTCATCCGCTCGTTCCGACCGACAATCATCCCGGAATAATAGAAGAAGTCAACGAACTTCGCGCTCGAGTAATCAATTTGGAGAATATGGTGCAAAACTTACCAGCTTCAGCAACATCACATGACTCAACATCTCATTCTGTACCTCGAGTATAATCATCGTTCTACATGACGTTCTACATCATTTATCTTCGTTCTACACGGCGATTATGTAATCTCTAAAGTTTTAAAGATCATTCATTCTAATTCCAACCGAAAACCAAATGAGTTTAATATCATATAAACTCATTAAATCCATGATTACATCTGAAGAAAATATATATGTATATATTTTCATAAAGATTGTAATTGAAAAATTCCTTCGTACAAACTATTAACGGTGAAAATATTTTAACGGGTAGGTAATACCCGAGGAATATTTAGATTTCACTTTAATAAGTTACACTGTACATTCTTCCAATTTGATTCAACGGGCATTTACTATCCTACTTACTGTAAGGGTGCAAACCAAAGTCCCACATCGGTCATGGGACAAAACAAATGTATGTATATAAGTCTAAGGGAAAATCATTCTATCACCAATTGGTTTTAGAATAAGGATGGACTCTTGGGCTTATATTGCAGGACATTGTGTTTGGGCTATACGATCCTTAACAAGTGGTATCAGAGCTGGGCCTTAGCCCCGATGTGGTGGATGGCGCAGTAGGGCGCACCCCTGAGCGCACGCAGCGACGTGGCACACCCCTCGGTCTTTAGCAGCAATGAGTGGACCCAGCTCTCGTTCGAGGGGGACCCTGGCACGATGAGTTGATCCTGTAAGCCTTGTATCGAAATCTCCCTGCCCTCCCACCAGGTTGAGAGTTCCGAGTTGGCGGCGGTAAAGGTTGGATCCAGACTATCGTTGGAGGGGAGGCCTAGATGGACTTAGGTTTGAGGGGAGGTTTGTAAGGGTGCAAACCAAAGTCCCACATCGGTCATGGGACAAAACAAATGTATGTATATAAGTCTAAGGGAAAGTCATTCTATCACCAATTGGTTTTAGAATAAGGATGGACTCTTGGGCTTATATTGCAGGACAATGTGTTTGGGCTATACGATCCTTAACACTTACATCCACCGATATACGAATCCGTTCACCACAGAATAACCATTTTCATTCAATTTCACATTCGGATTTTGACCTGTCAGAATTTAACAAGTGGCATAATGAAGAAAACATTGGACAAAATAAAATTTGTTAGAAACAAACGAATTAACTATGAGAAATTCTATTAAGAATCCACGCTAACAAAATCCTAGCTAACTGTTCCTAGGTAACTGTTAATTCTTTATTACATTTATTTATCGCAATTTTAATTCTCGCAATTTTATTTATCGTCATTTAATTTCTGTTATTTATTTTACGCACTTTAAATATCGGGACACGTATACAATGTTTTGACATATCATATCGACGCATCTATATATATTATTTGGAATAACCATAGACACTCTATATGCAGTAATGATCGATTTAGCTATACAGGGTTGAGGTTAATTCTACAATAATATATATATACTTTGAGTTGTGATCGAGTCTGAGACATGTACACGGGTCACGATACATATTAATTAATTCGAATATTATATATTAAACTATATATGAATTATTGGACTGTTAACTGTGGACTATCGACTGTGAACTGCCAACATTGGACAATTAAAATGAATTAAAATATTGATTATAACATATGAAACTAAACAATTCTTCAAGTTTGCCACTTGATTTCATCTTAAACCTCATTTGTATCTTGACGATTACAATCCGCGTTCAAACCTTTCGTGATTCTTGAAAACATCTCAATCGAGAGGATGAACCAACCACACTTCATCTACGAAAGAAAAGATCGATGCATATAGTTATGCACCTGAAAACACTCGGAAACTGAGTAAACGTTTAACACGTAGTTGTGCTAATTCCTTAGTGTTATTATTACCCAAAATAACTTGATAATCCCTTTTCAAAGTAGCGAATTTTGTCACAGCTCCAGCAAGACAACTTCGATTTTTCGTTCAAAAACAACCTTATTATAACCTTGATATATATGCGTGCTCTTTTATTGTTACTGGGGAACCTTTTATATTCCACCATATTACCATCAGCGTTTAATCACCTAAAAATAAAATTCTCTTGAAACCACCTCTGATTGATAACCGATGATTCAGGTATGGTAGCATTAAATGCAGAGGAAACAGAAAAATTGTAGATGGTCTAAACGGCCAAAAGTTTGATGATAAAGAAGGGAGTGTTAGGAACGCTCGATAGAAAATTTGGTACTGAAAAACAGATTGAGCAAACCATAAAAAAGACCAAGGCCAAATACAAGGACCATACCATATATTCAAAGAATCCATGTAATTCTGGATTCGATGAAACCTTCAACGAATACCTTGCTTCGTACTCATGTTAAAATCTTGCGAAAAATCTTTCTTCATCAACCATCGAACTTAGAAATTCCAAAATATCATCATAAATATTTTCGATATTTCTGAAGATATTTTCATAAATATTCTCGTCCAAAATTATTTATCTCTTCGTGCTATCTATATTACATCATAAAGGAAACTACTTTAGTTTCTAAATTCCTTTAAAATTCGAGTTTGAATTGTGAATGTTTTGAAGTAGTGTTGGAAATTGATGCATGAGTTAGTATAATATAATGACACTTGATCAACGTGATTATATTACAGTAAGTCATGCTGAGTTTCTAATGGAACATGATGATTCACAGATCTTAACGTCATCATGTGCCATGTTACATAACTCTTCCATTCTACTTAACTTCTGAACATATCAAGAAAATGTATTCTTGATGGTTCTATCTTCCGTGATATTGATAAATTTGAAAATCAAATCGTGCTATCATGTTCCTTCCTGCTTAGAACATTAGTCATGGTCATTCGAAACTCCATACCTACGAATTCTGGATCATTATTCGCTTGAATTAAAGTCGAGAAAAGAAAACAAAAGTATGGATCTTCAAAATATAAAGGAAGCGAAGGGGGTAGATTTATGGTGAAATGTCCGACAGAGTAATCGAAGTAGATTGTTGTATTTAACCAAAAAAAATCCTAATTTCCTTAATTATCGAAGAACCAAATCTTATTACGAAGATTTTCTTTAGATCCCTTGAATTTCGGGAATCAACCATGACTAGTTAAAAGATATGATGAAACTTGTCTTTCTCATTTCACTTTTTTGTGATAACATCACTCATACGCTTCGAATAATCGAATTGTTTTATCTGTATTACTCAATAATGATAAAACTCTATTTATCAATTAATATTCGTCATGAAAACATTCTTATTGTTAATTATGACGACCCCACTCAAATTTCGGGACGAAATTTCTTTAACGGGTAGGTACTGTGACGACCCGAGAATTTCCGACCAAATTTAAACTTAATCTTTATATATATATGTATTCGATTACAACTATGTATATTAATAAATATACAAATGATATAGGTTCGTGAATCCAAGGTCAACCCTACTTTTGTTCAATGCCGTCATATGTATTTTTACTACAAAATACAGTATTGTGAGTTTCATTTGCTCTCTTTTTAATTGCTTTTGCAATATATATTTTGGGCTGAGAATACATGCAATATTTTATAAATGTCTTACGAAATAGAGACAAATGATTAAAAATGATATTCTGCGGATTGATGTGCTAGGTAATTTAGTTACATGTTATAAGAGCATGTAAGCGCGAATCCTAAAGATAGATCTATCGGGCTTAACACCCCCATCCTGTAGGCTGCACTAGACATAAGAGCTAGTGGGCGGATGTTTAGTACTTAGAGGATTATTTATACACAAGGTTGCAAAAGATGTGAGACGGAGTCGAGACGGTCGGGTCCTAAAAAAGTCGAGACGTTCAAGACGGGGTCGAGACGGGGGTCGAGACAGACGTTGATCAAAGTTGACTTTTAATTATATAAGTATAAAAATGCATATATGTACACATATTTTAAAGCTAAAAACTTCAATTGATTAATTTTGTACCTATAATTGCTATCATCATTAATTTAATACAAAAAATTCAAACTAAAATACGATATATTTCACTGATTTTACCGATTTTCTGGCTTTTCAGAATTTTGACCGACTTTAACCCGGCTTTTTTTCAACTTTGACCCGAATTTTGACCGTTGACTGTCATATTAGACGGTTTTCTTCGAGACGGGACGGGCTAGTCACCAAACCGTCGAGACGGGCGTCGCAACGGCTCGAGACGGGGTGTTTTGCAACAGAGTTTATACACTTGCGAGTGTACGTATCCATCTTTGCGAAGATGACTTATTATATTATTGTTAAGGTTGGTTACTGAGGCCTCAACATAAGCAGAACAGTTTATACACTTGCGAGTGTACATATATTTATAAACGGAAATATTGTGGTCTATTTACATATTGATATGATTGTTATGATAAACCTATGAACTCACCAACCTTTTGGTTGACACTTGAAAGCATGTTTATTCTCAGGTATGAAAGAAATCTTCCGCTGTGCATTAGCTCATTTTAGAGACATTATTTGGAGTCGATCATCGCAATGGGACTAGATGTTGGTCACTTCGTCCAGATGGATTAGGACGGGTCTCTACAATTGGAACCTTTTTTTTGCGGATCTTTTCTATTCTTTGCTTTTTTCTTTTCTTTCTGCAAATTAAAAAAAATAAAAAATAACATATTACTTATATTTGACTAAGTAAATGTAGTTAGAATAAATTATTTCAATTTTTGTAATCTCATACTTTATAACCTAAATCCTAAACCGTAAACCCTATACACTAAACTCTAAATCCTAAAAACTATATCTAGACCCTAAACCACTAAACGTTTACCCTACACACTAAACCTTAAATCCTGAACTCTAAACTCTAAACCATATACCTTAAACCCTAAACTTTAAATTCTAAAACCTAAACCCTATACCCTAAATCATATACCCAAAACCTTATACACTAAACCCTAAACCCTATATCTATACTCACCATAAATTGATAAAACTAAACCCTAAGCCCTAAACTCTATACACTAAACCCTAAACCATAAATTCTAATATCTAAACCATAAACCCTAAACCTTATACAATAAACTCGAAACTCTATACACTAAACTCTAAACCCTAAACCCTATATCTAAACCTTCAAACCTAAATCAACCCTAAACCACCAACCCTACACCCTAAACCCTAAACCATAAATTATAAAATCTAAACCCCAAACTCCAAAACCTAAACCCTATACACTAAACCATGAAATCCTAAACCATAAACACTAAACACTAAACTCTATACCATAAAATCTAAAAATTAAACTCTAAGCCCTTAACCCTAAACACTAAACCCTAAACCCTAAAGCATAAATTCTAAATTTTAACCCTAAATCCTAAATTGTAAACCATAAACCGTAAACTCTAAATAGTAATTCATAAACCTTAAACCATTAACTCTCAACGTTAATCCTTTTTATCCATTAAACTTAAACCCTATACACCAAACTCTAAACCCCAAACCCAAATGTAAACCCTAAACCTTAAACCAACCCTAAACCACCAACCCTTTACCCTACACTAAACCCTAAACCCTAAAATCTAAACCCTAAACCATATACCCTAAACCCTAAACCCTAAACCTTAAATTATAAAATATAAACCCTAAACCCTATACACTAAACCCTAAACCCTATATCTATACTCTAAACCATAAATTGTAAAAACTATACCTTATACCCTAAACCCCTGTACCCTAAACTCTAAACCATAATTTATAAAATCTAAACTCTAAACCCTGGACCCTAAACCATAAAATCCTAAACCCTAAACTATAAACTATAAACTATAAAACCCTAAACCCTAAACTGTATACTATAAATTCTAAAAAATACCCATAAAACACAAAATCAGGCGAATTTAATCAATCCGAAACTAACCTCCCACTTTCTTGGACCATAGGAGTGTACATAAACTATATTTAAAAACAGATTGTAATGAAATCAAAATATATATACACGTAACCAAATGAATACATGCGACCATTTGAATAAATTGTTACCTAGACTACTTGTATATATAGCTTATAGATATAATAATATATCAAAGTTTTATACCTCGTGAACACCTCATCAACTTTGCACGATAGACAGTCCGATATGGTAACTTCCTCATTAACACAATACTTTTTGATAACCACTTTACATTAGCTACACTTATAGCTAAACCAGCCATCATTTTCAACTAATTAAGCATTGTGTCACGAATCACAAAGATAGATGCCTAGAGCCAATCACCAAATCATTTCTACCACTTCTGGAATTCGTAAATGCTCTAGATTTCAGCAAACGTTATTAGTTTTAAACCATTACCAACTCTTCTGACCTAACCGTATTGCCACTTGTGCAGTAAGAAAAAACAACATAACATAACATATATAGATAAAATAAACAATAAAAAAGTGGTCGAACTTCTTGGAGGATCGAACGGTTTTCCAATTGTTGGTACAGCAGCAACACGTAAACTCCTCATAATTTTAAAAAACTTTTTATTAATCCCCTGATAACTCGCATCAATCTTTTCTTTATCTGTTTCAATTTCAACTGGTGTTTTGCTCTCTCAAAATTATCAACCATAGCCAGGAGACTCTCAATTACTTCCTCATGAGCATTGGTCCGTACATTTAGCCTTTTTTCAGACCTTTTCTAAAATTATCAAAGCTAGCTTGTAACCGAATATATCTTTCTTTACCGAAACTTGAATCGGAAGTTAACGATGCAACCTTTTCCAGTAGTTGATTTTTCTCAGTTTCAAGATGACATAATTTAACCTCGATATCGGATGAAGTTGTGTTATCTTTATTGAGAAGAGCTACTTTGTAAAGCTGAAGTACGGACTTAATGGTTAAGCAATTTCAGAGATTAAACTAAACAATTTACCTCGAATCTGTAAGATGAACGATTGATTTGAACGCCGAATACGACTCAAACGATCCTTGCAATGACTATCGTTGTAGAAGATATATACCTGAATCAGATTTAAATTTGTTAAGTAATATTCAAATTTGATCAAAGTAAACAACATGTGTCTTGCAAATCATATTATAACAAAATATAGGTCGAATATGAAAAACATATAAGGAAAAATTAAGTAAATAAAGAAACTGAACAATTAGTTCATTGTTAGTAACAATATTTAGAAGAATTTGAGTTCTTGGTCAATATTAGGACACCTGTATTATATACAGATAGTGTTGTTGAAACTTTGAATCGGCCGTTAATGCTCCGATCAATATATTGACGATTCACATAAAAGTTTTCCAAACATTGAATGCCATCTTCATGTTTGGCTAGAAAAGGTTGGTGCGGTTGAACCGTTGACCAGAAACGTGTCTACCTATGGGAACAACATCAAAGAAGAGGAAGCACTCGAACGATATAAACTAATAACCGGAAATTCAACATGACTCATACAATAACTTAATCATTTTCTGCCTTACCGAACCCACCTACGATGCCACCCGCGTCAAGATAATTTTGTCATCCACATCAACCAGTCGTTATACACGAACAGTGCCCGCATGTTTTCTGGAATCCTCACCATTTTTAGAAAACTTAAAAGTCGAAATTGCATGTATTATATTAACATAAAGATACGATCAGTTTACTAAAACTTGCTAAGAATCTTACCATGTAGATCTTCTTGTTCCTAGCTCTAAGAACTTGCTCAGAATCTTACCACCATCTATTGTCTTGAAATAAGATATATCAGCTATTCAAACTGCAAAAAATTATGAAAACATGAACACCTAAAAGTAAGTCCGTGTTCAAAGAATACGTCATACTATACACATCATTTTTTAGCGTCTCTTTGTTTTTATGGGTCCAATCAAACAACAATACACAATTAAATTGGTTGAATCAATCTAATTTTTAACTGACACTTACCAAAAACCTAGAAAGTTAGTCGCATCCAAAGTTGAAACCTATAACACAAACTATTATGAAATGTTCCTTTAATACTTGTTAGTTAATGAGAGGAAAAATCAGTATATGTAAAGTAACTTCCATCTACTAAAAAGGGCCATTAATACCCTAAAGGCCTCATTGGTACTATTTCAACCAGATCATCCCAATTTTGCTTATAATACATTTTAAATTTCAAAACCTTAAAGGATACACGACAAGGTATATGGAGAAGGCATGTGCTTGTTGAGTTTCAAGATTGGAAGATAATCCAATTTGCATGATATTGTGAATCAGAATCTGCATGTCATAAAAAAAGTCAGATTTTAATCTAAGTTTTTGTGCTCCCTTCATTTATGCAGAAATTAAAGCTTACTGCAAACGCAATAACAACAGTTTGTCGAACTTCAAGACCATTTATACCAGCATGAATGTTGATCGAGTTTGTGCAAAAGACAGCCAAGAGCCTCATATATAGCTTATAGATTCATCATGTTTAGTACCCATGCAAAACAAGTACGATATGAAGATTATCTAGCAACTCCCAACTACTAAAAATTCTTAATCAGTTTGTAAGCCACTGATGGAGTAACACAGGGTGTTTGGACGGATGTTTTGAAACTGAAAAGGTTATAGCATAATCAGAATCAAATAATCAGAAAAAGTTATACCCGTATTGATAATAAATCTGAATGGCTCAAAGATCTCACTGCTCGATACAAACCACCACTGATACACACTCAATGACTCAAAGACACCGCACCCAACTATGGTCTGAATCTGAACTCCGCTTTAGCCTCTCATGTAGCTAAGGCGCCTCCTGACTGCATGACCAGTGAACAAAATAAGTTAATACGAACAGAAAATTGGACATTTCAGCCACCAAAGTGATATATTATTATAAACATGTTTTATTTTAAAAGCCTTGTAACTTGGTTACAACGGATTATTGATTCAAATTATATAATCACAGTAAACAAGACAAAAAGATAGAATGCTGCTGAAAGTTTATCTCCTGATTAATTTATCAAGTACACAAAGTTTCAAAAAGATCAATATAACACGTGAATTATATTCGAAAAACTAACCCACCAGCTGTAGCGACCCCGACAAATCGTCAAGTGACGGCGTCGACTACGTGGGTCCCATTACCTGGTCATAAGTCTTTATGACAATGTTTGACCAAAATATGTCACCCTCATTTCAAAATAAAGATTGTTTTCAAAGTTTACAAGAATTGTTCAACCAAAAGTTAAGTTACAAGGTTATAAGTACATTTGAAATCTAGGCGACACGGTTTAAAGTAAAGTCAAAAGACGCTCCAAGTAATGCATGTATACTCGACATCCAATGCAAGTATCAAATAGTGAGCGGAAGCATGTATCACATATCGTGCAAGACCTGAGAAAAACATAGAAATCTGTCAACGAAAACGTTGGTGAAATCATAGGTTTAAGTAAGTAAGTGAGTAAAAGTAAGTAAGTCGAACCACAAGGTTTGCAAAGTTGAAATAATATTAATACATTCTAAAAGTTAATATTCACGAGCACCCAATTATCAAAGCTTAACATTCCATCCATTGTATACCCCATCCATAGTGCTAGAACAAACACTGATTCTCGAAAATATATTTCATCCGTAGACGGTAGCGAACCGTCAAAGATGAGGGTTGTCAAACCCATATGGCCATATAACATAAGTTCTCGCTTACACCATCTGATGTAACTAATGATAATCGGATTGAGGATTTTCGTTCTAAACTCGTATGTAGAATGTTTGTTTTCCCGTTCTTGTGTTCACTTAGTTCAAAAGAATCGTTTATGTTTTCTCATCCCAAAAGTAAGTTCAAAAGAGTAAAAAGTGGGACTATGATCTCACCTTTGATTGCAAGAGTGAAATAGTACTTCAACAAGTAAACGTGCAAAGAACAATGCTAGTCTCGACCTAAACAATTAGGTTGTATCAATAACGATAGTCACGAAGGGTCAAAGATGTTCAATTAGTCCTATGGCTCAATACGACTCGATTAATATAGCATGTGAAGCAAATTGTCAAGTTTCATGCAAGATACAAGTATAAAAGCATGTTAGAACGATTGCATAAAAGTTTGGTTAAGTTTGACTAAAAGTCAAACTTGGTCAAAGTCAACGAAAAGTCAACGCGTTCGGGTCGGGTCCCGGACAAATTTTCCATGCTAATTATTCATATACAAGTATATTAAAACAAGTTTCATGTGAATCGGAGGTCGGTAGCTAGTCAAACATTTCACGTTAAAAGGGACATGGAGGTCAGAATCTGTCCAGGCCGTTTGGCGCGCCGCGCGGGGTAGGGTGCGCGCCGCGCGACCTGTAGTTCAGCTATTTTTCTGTCTTTCAAACTATGCACGAGCCAAAACCAATTCTAACACAACTCTTGACCCGCAAACACTTATAACGCCTATCATACATCGTTGGAAAGGTATTTTGACGAGGAATGCAACTAAACACATATCATCAATCAAACTTCCACTTATAACAACCAAAAACCACAATTAAACATTCATAATCAAAGTTCAAGTTCCAAAAACGCATTTTATGATTCGGGCAACCAATTTACATGTATGTTATGCCGTTTCGAAGGTAATCAAACACACATTGCAACAAAACACTTAACAACAATATCTCATAGCATTTGATGCATCAAAAGTTCATGTAAAGCTCATCAAACCCTAATCCAAGTTCACAAAATCATTAATCATGTTCTTGGAGTTTCCTTAATCAACCTATACATCAAAACGAAGCTAATGATACTAGTAACACTTTTTAAAACATGCACTTTAACAATCTAACAACATTTGATCATCCAAAATCAAGGATTTAGCAAGTAATTTTCATATTGAACTAGTTACACCAAAAACAACGAATCGAGCATACAAATTACATACACGACATCACAATGAGCCATAGACACTAATTAACAACTTTATAACTCAAAAATCTCAAGAACACATAAAATTAGTGATTTTAGAAAGTTACCCAAATGAGATGAAGTTGGTATCAAATTGAAGAGGATGAAGAGAGGATTCCAAATATGTATTTTGTTTTGGTTGAAGCTTCCAAATCCGAATTTAGATGATGATTCTTTGTAGTGGTGTTTGAGAGAAAATTGGAAAGTATAGAAAGAAAATGGAAATGAAAATGAAAAGGAAAATGGGGAGGTGGGTGTTGACTAGTCAAGCTAGTCACATCTTTGCTCCAATGGCGAAACTAGTCCCTCGCGTTCGGTTGCGGGTGCGTGAATTGACCAAACGAATTATTTTAAATTACACGGAAGTACGGGAGATATTAAAAATCCGATAACGAGAATATTTAAAATGTTACTTAACAAAGGATACGAATCTAGATATGAAGGGTATTATTTAAAAAGAAAAAGACGGGCGTTAAAATAATTTAACGGAAAAATGCGGGATGTTACATTATCCACACCTCAAAAGAAATTTCGTCCCGAAATTTAGTTGGAAAATAATAATCGATGCCTCTCACTCGAGACCGGAGATGTCAATGCTATGAATAAGTGAAGGTACGTCCTTGAGTGTTCTCATGAATTTGGATTTTTACGATCCCCGGTTTCAACTGGTTTTCCTATGAAGAGAAGTTTGTCTTCAATAGTTGGTGCATTTAGAAGAATTGCACGTTCCTGTTCCGCAGGACACGTTTCTATGTTTGTTACACGAAATGTAAGGTAAACGGAAACTTAATTGAGTCGGAAGTTCTAAACGGTAGGAAGCGGTTCCAATACGCCCCAAGGTTTCAAAAGGTTCAATATTGCGGCTATAGCCTTTCTCGATTTCCCAAAATGGATTACACCTTTCCAAGGTGCGGTTTCTCAATATTACGCGGTTACACACTGGGATTTGTGAGGTTTTCATCTAAGTTTGGTATAACTCTTTTGGCGACTACGGATCGTCTCGAGCCCTCCTCGGATTTGAATGATTTCAATTGTTGTTTCTTGATGGAGTTCAGATTTCGGTGGTTGATGCTTTGGTTAAATGAACAGGGGTATGACATTAGCGGTCATATAGGGTTTCGGAAAGTGCGCGTGAACACACGAGTGGTAACTACTGTTGTAAGAGTGATCTACTAAAGGTGACAATACGAGTTTGTGACATGTCTTTCCAAGACGTAAATCGTTCGTTTGCTCGGTTCGTCAGTTTGTGGGTGGTACGCGGTACTCATGTCTAAGCGGGTTCCCAAGGTTCCTTGTAAAACTAGAAGTGAAACGAGTATTTCGATACGGAATAATTGACAAAGATACACCGTGTTGGAATAGAATCTCTTAAGATACGTTTGAACAAGTTAGTTAGGGTTCGAAAAATGTTCGTTAGGACTATTCACCCTCGTGGCGAATACTTATGTAATATGAGGAGTTTCTCTATCCATGGAGAAATGTTACAAGGAGTTTCTTTAAACGGAAATGCGAACGGTAAAGATAGTAGTGAAATGAGGACTTAGAATAGGATGAGTTTACATCTCGAGGTTGCCATAACGTGCCTCTAGTTGTCAAAAGTTGAAGTCTGAAAGAGAAACGAGGTAGTACACGTAGTTGTATAGTTCGGGGTTGAATAATAGTTGACCGATTATCAGAAACACAAGGGCGTTAAGTCAAAGAAGAGTGAAGTATCGTTGGATTGTGTGCTATCTTAAATTCCAGTAATATCAGACGGTGACGGTGAAATAACAGAGGTATGTAGTGTGGTACGTGATGACGAGGAGATTGATCGGATCCACAATTTAGTATTCGAATTCTTCGTGTAAAATAACGAATTTTAGTTATGTTGATTTTTGAGTCGAGAGAGTATGCCTTTCGGCGTTCAAATAGAAATATTTCCATGTTCGAGTTCCATCTGTTGCTATACGATTTTAACTAGAAATGTTGGTGTGAAGAATCACGCTCAAGGTTCGAACACGGAGAGGTTTAGAGTTTTCCTTAGTGAGTTAACGAGTTTAAAAGTCGTGTGACACCGTGTGATACCATTCTGTAACACCCCAGCTTAACATGACCACAATATTGTCTGCTTTGCCCGCAGGCGCACGGCTTTTTCTTGGCGATAACACACGAGAAAAGTCAGAAATGAATCTTCGGTAACAACCGGTGAGATCTAATATTTTTACGAATATAAGTCTGAGTTGGGAGAGTTTCCTGATTACATGTGGCTTGATTTCGAGATTGATTGTAATGCCTTGACCATTAACATCATGGTCTAGAAAATTGGACTTCGTTCAACAGAAATTCTCACTCGGAGAATTTGGTATAGAGTTGCTCTTTTCTCAAAAGTTCGAGCTTAAGATGGTGATGTTGTTCGTTTTCCTTCTTTACTTGAATAAGTTAAGATGTCATCTATAAATACGATAACAGATTAGTCTATATGAATTTGCATACGCGGTTCAAGAGGTTTATGGATACGGGCGAGCCCTAAATAAATCAAACGGTACTAAGAGAGATTTACAACTAACGTTGCGAGTTCGGAAAGTGGCTTAGGAGACATCGTCTCACTTAACCCCCAATTGATGATAACCGGAACGGAGGTCGATTTGGAACATACGGGATTCGTGCAAATAATCATGAGGTCATGGATGCGAGGGAGAGGGTATCGGTTTCCAACCGAAAATTTCTTAGTTCACAATAATCTATACATAAATGTAGGGCAACAATTTCTCCTTAATGAATAGGTTTTGAGTTCCTTAGTTCTATTGGTGTCGAGTTCAATTTCTTAACGTATATCCTCCGATAATATTTATAGGCACACAATATTTTTCCGTTGGTCGCTTAAATCGCCTAAATAGTATCTAGGGGAAAAGATGGAAGGTAATGAGTACAAGTCAAAGTCTTGGTTGTAAAACATCTAGCGGTAATCGAATCGAACAAGTATGAAGTATACGGTTTGTTGTGAAGAAACGTACCCGTGACTAGTCCATCGTCGTCTCGGGCATCCTAGGTGTCGATGTTGAAAGTTCAATGGCGTGCGTTGAGGTTGATTTCTTCTTTGGGCACACATTCCTAAAATGACCCAGTTGGCCACACTCAAAGCATGCACCCGTCCTGTGTGCGTTGGGCACCCTTCGAGCGACGGTAACGGTACCCTTACAGACATGGGCCACAAGGCCACTTCTTTGACACTTGACGCAAAATGGTTTGCCACATTCACCAAAATGATGTTTGCGACACTTGTTACAGTGAGGTAGGGTTCCGGCATACCCCTTCTTGCCGTCGGGGGTGAAAGGCTTCTTGGAGATGTTGTTATTGTTGTGGTTGCTTGGTTGCGAGGCTTCCCATTTTCTTTTGTTGTTACCCGGGTGGTTCTCGACCATTCGTACCGGTGCTTCCATTTCATTCACCGTTTCTAAAGTTTGGTGGGCCTTTGTTAAAGCCTCTTGTAGGTTAGTGGGTTGGGATGCCATTACCCCGTGTTGAATGCTCTTAGGGAGGCCATCCATGTAAAGTTCGACTCTTAGGGATTCGGGAGTCATGAGATTTGGACACATTGAGACTAGTTCGGTAAACCGTTGATTATAAGCTCCGAGGTCATTCCCGACCGTTCTTAAATTCCTTAGACCCTGTTCGAGCCTTCGAGTCTCGTCGCGCAGAAAATATTCGGTGATCATTCTCTCTCTTAATTCGGTCCATGAGAGTGTGTGGGCTTCATCGATACCCACCGATTGTACGTACTTGTTCCACCACGAAAGAGCAATGCCGGTGAAAGTGAGGGTGGAAAACTTGACCTTATCTTGGTCTCGACAACCGCTTGTGTTAAAAACGTTCTCCATTTGTTCAAACCATCGGGTGAGAACAACCGGTCCTCCGGTTCCATCGAAAGTGGGAGGGTTGTACTTCATGAAGTTCTTGTAGGAGCAACCTTCGCTTGAATTACCGGCTCCACGATTGGTGTTGTTGGAAAAGTGATCGGCCACGGCCGTACCCACGGCGGTGGTTATCATTCGTTGAAGAGCTTGTTCTAGAGTTTCGAGAGGGGTATTGTGTTGACCTTGGTGAGCCATTGTTCCTTCAAGACACAAGAATATCGTTGATTAGTATTCTTAACAATACTAACCGTGATATGGAATAAGGATATAGAGAAAATTTTTCCTTGACTCGCCTTAAATTCTTTATGTCATAATGTGTCCATGTGAATCACCGTAATATAATCCCGGAAATTATATTACCCTGATTCTCATGTGCATTTAACATTACTTCATAAAGTCAAGGTGGCGCGTCAACAAAATTTATCAATGTAAGATCAAGATCGAATACGAGTTAGATATGATAGAAGAGTTCGAGTATAAATGCACAAATAGTCAAGTAATTCCTACTTCAGTCTATATGCCGGTTGTAGTCTAGATTCACCTATGTACCCTATGACTCGGGGTGAACACAAATGAACTCTAAATCCCTACAACCAAGGCTCTGATACCACTTGTAGCGACCCCGACAAATCGTCAAGTGACGGCGTCGACTACGTGGGTCCCATTACCTGGTCATAAGTCTTTATGACAATGTTTGACCAAAATATGTCACCCTCATTTCAAAATAAAGATTGTTTTCAAAGTTTACAAGAATTGTTCAACCAAAAGTTAAGTTACAAGGTTATAAGTACATTTGAAATCTAGGCGACACGGTTTAAAGTAAAGTCAAAAGACGCTCCAAGTAATGCATGTATACTCGACATCCAATGCAAGTATCAAATAGTGAGCGGAAGCATGTATCACATATCGTGCAAGACCTGAGAAAAACATAGAAATCAGTCAACGAAAACGTTGGTGAAATCATAGGTTTAAGTAAGTAAGTGAGTAAAAGTAAGTAAGTCGAACCACAAGGTTTGCAAAGTTGAAATAATAGTAATACATTCTAAAAGTTAATATTCACGAGCACCCAATTATCAAAGCTTAACATTCCATCCATTGTATACCCCATCCATAGTGCTAGAACAAACACTGATTCTCGAAAATATATTTCATCCGTAGACGGTAGCGAACCGTCAAAGATGAGGGTTGTCAAACCCATATGGCCATATAACATAAGTTCTCGCTTACACCATCTGATGTAACTAATGATAATCGGATTGAGGATTTTCGTTCTAAACTCGTATGTAGAATGTTTGTTTTCCCGTTCTTGTGTTCACTTAGTTCAAAAGAATCGTTTATGTTTTCTCATCCCAAAAGTAAGTTCAAAAGAGTAAAAAGTGGGACTATGATCTCACCTTTGATTGCAAGAGTGAAATAGTACTTCAACAAGTAAACGTGCAAAGAACAATGCTAGTCTCGACCTAAACAATTAGGTTGTATCAATAACGATAGTCACGAAGGGTCAAAGATGTTCAATTAGTCCTATGGCTCAATACGACTCGATTAATATAGCATGTGAAGCAAATTGTCAAGTTTCATGCAAGATACAAGTATAAAAGCATGTTAGAACGATTGCATAAAAGTTTGGTTAAGTTTGACTAAAAGTCAAACTTGGTCAAAGTCAACGAAAAGTCAACGCGTTCGGGTCGGGTCCCGGACAAATTTTCCATGCTAATTATTCATATACAAGTATATTAAAACAAGTTTCATGTGAATCGGAGGTCGGTAGCTAGTCAAACATTTCACGTTAAAAGGGACATGGAGGTCAGAATCTGTCCAGGCCGTTTGGCGCGCCGCGCGGGGTAGGGTGCGCGCCGCGCGACCTGTAGTTCAGCTATTTTTCTGTCTTTCAAACTATGCACGAGCCAAAACCAATTCTAACACAACTCTTGACCCGCAAACACTTATAACGCCTATCATACATCGTTGGAAAGGTATTTTGACGAGGAATGCAACTAAACACATATCATCAATCAAACTTCCACTTATAACAACCAAAAACCACAATTAAACATTCATAATCAAAGTTCAAGTTCCAAAAACGCATTTTATGATTCGGGCAACCAATTTACATGTATGTTATGCCGTTTCGAAGGTAATCAAACACACATTGCAACAAAACACTTAACAACAATATCTCATAGCATTTGACGCATCAAAAGTTCATGTAAAGCTCATCAAACCCTAATCCAAGTTCACAAAATCATTAATCATGTTCTTGGAGTTTCCTTAATCAACCTATACATCAAAACGAAGCTAATGATACTAGTAACACTTTTTAAAACATGCACTTTAACAATCTAACAACATTTGATCATCCAAAATCAAGGATTTAGCAAGTAATTTTCATATTGAACTAGTTACACCAAAAACAACGAATCGAGCATACAAATTACATACACGACATCACAATGAGCCATAGACACTAATTAACAACTTTATAACTCAAAAATCTCAAGAACACATAAAATTAGTGATTTTAGAAAGTTACCCAAATGAGATGAAGTTGGTATCAAATTGAAGAGGATGAAGAGAGGATTCCAAATATGTATTTTGTTTTGGTTGAAGCTTCCAAATCCGAATTTAGATGATGATTCTTTGTAGTGGTGTTTGAGAGAAAATTGGAAAGTATAGAAAGAAAATGGAAATGAAAATGAAAAGGAAAATGGGGAGGTGGGTGTTGACTAGTCAAGCTAGTCACATCTTTGCTCCAATGGCGAAACTAGTCCCTCGCGTTCGGTTGCGGGTGCGTGAATTGACCAAACGAATTATTTTAAATTACACGGAAGTACGGGAGATATTAAAAATCCGATAACGAGAATATTTAAAATGTTACTTAACAAAGGATACGAATCTAGATATGAAGGGTATTATTTAAAAAGAAAAAGACGGGCGTTAAAATAATTTAACGGAAAAATGCGGGATGTTACACCAGCTATGCTACTACTATTTTTAAAAACTATTTTAAACACTTAAATCCATATAAAAATATATTCACATAGCAAACTTATATTCTACCAACAAATATCAATATATAGAGAAAAGGTAAATCTTTATACAGAGTTAAACAGATACCCTTAGACATTGCAAGTATGACCTTTTTCCTTTCAATAAAACTTTTAGTTTTTAGGTATTATTTGTTTGGCCCATTACCATTTGGTACAACAAAAGTTGACCCGTTTTGATATAAATAGATTATACAATTGTTACCAACAAAATAAACATCATGTGTATCTATGCAGAAACACCTTTATTGTAAACATCTACCACTGATGCCAGCTTACCTCTTTGATAAAATTTGTTTATGCAAGTTGAGTTACTTTTCCAATTGCAACTGTTTTTCCTGTAGCAAAACCAAAACAAAAATTTGAATATTTATGGAAGCAAAACCCTTTGATCATTTTGTACCAGGGAGTTAGACAAGGGGATTAAAAACAATAACTACAAATAAATTAGTCGATAGGCTTTGTAACAGCTGCTAACCTTCAGTACGAAGTGTGTGTTGGGTTTATTATTTTGTTTCCATTTATGTGAAAGTAATGGCCCAAGCCCAACAAAAATAGGCCCAAATATTGTTTGACTTGGTCAAGCATTGGAGGGCATCTTTATTTCAAACTTGTGCAGCTGTCTTCATACGTAAGAGTGCAAGAGAGATCAAGAAAAAGAGTCAAAACCCCAATTCCCGTCTACAGTGACAGCAGGCCAGAAAAACTTCGATCCCCGGAGATCTGACCGTTGAATCTTCTTCATTTTTGGGCTGTGTCTTCCTGACATCAGTGCCAACATTTTCAACCGTTGAATTCGTCTCAAGTGGTCTGTATCTTGAGTTACAGCAGGTCGAACAGTAGCAGAATTTTGGGTGATGAAATTCTTCTTTTGTCTTTAATTGTTTCATATACTTGTTGATTATTGTTGTTCAAGAGTATGATGATATTGTATGCCTCTAGTTGATCTAGAGAAGGATTATTGTATTGCTCTCTTTGTTGATGATAGTGGAATTTAAGTGGCTTACGAGTCCCGTGGTTTTTACTCTCGATTTTGAGGGGTTTTTCACGTAAAAAGTCTCGTGTTTTAGTGTGTGCTTGATTATTGTTTAGCTACTGATTTGGAACAGATTTAGGGACTGGTTTGGGTTGGTTTTGATATAGCTTATTTGTTAGTTTCCTCACGGGTTCATACGGGTCGGGAAATACTTGTCAAACGGGTTTGTTTCCGCTTTGTAGATTGCCCGTTGTGATTATTTTCCCATCAAATTGGTATCTAGAGCTAGGTTATTTGATTTGACTTGTGTGAAAGATGGAAGCTAATACAAGTAAAATGATTAGTTTAAATGGTTCAAATTATCATGTTTGGAAAGGCAAGATGGAGGATCTTCTTTATGTGAAAGATTATTATTTGCCTGTTTTTACTGAGGATAAACCCGAGGAAAAATCTGATGCTCAATGGAAAATTTTGCATAGACAAGTATGTGGGTATATTCGGTAGTGGGTTGATGATAATGTTGTGAATCATATTACTGGGGAGACTGATGCTAAAGCCTTATGGAAAAAGCTTGAGCAGTTATATGAACGAAAGACTGGGAATAACAAGTTGTTCTTAATTAAGCAGATGATGGCTTTGAAGTATCATGATGGGACTCCTATTACAGATCACCTAAATGCATATCAGGGTATTATAAATCAGATTGCAGGTATGGGTATCAAGTTTGAGGAAGAGATTCAGGGTCTCTGGTTACTTGGTACATTACCGGACTCTTGGGAGACTTTTAGGACATCTTTGTCCAACTCTGCACCGAATGGTACTATCACCATGGAATTGGCTAAGGGTAGTATTTTGAATGAAGAGATGAGAAGAAAGTCACAAGGTTCCTCTTCACAGTCAGATATCTTAGTCACAGAAACGCGGGGGAGAAGTCATAGTAGAGGTCAGGGTAAAGGAGGCAATCATCGTAGCAGCTCACGCAAAGGTAAATTTGCTAATGTTGAATGTTATAATTGTCATGAAAAGGGGCACACAAAGTGGTATTGTCCAAAGTTGAAGAATGAGAAGAAAAAGGCATATGACAAGAATAAACAAAAGAAAAGTGATGGTGGTGATGATGATAAGGTTGAAGTTAACACTATTACGGATGAATTCTTTGTTTGTATTGATTATGATATGATTAATCTTACTCATGATGACACGAGTTGGATTGTTGATAGTGGTGCTACATGTCATGTTGCAACATGTAGAGACCAATACTCATCTTACACTCCGGGTGACTATGAATTTGCTAGGATGGGTAATGCCGGGTTATCAAAAATCGTTGGTATTGGAGATGTTTGTTTGAAATTTGACACGGGGATGGAGTTGGTTTTGCATAATGTAAAACATGTTCCGGATATGAGACTTAATGTCATTTCAACAGGCATTCTTGATGATGATGGTTATCATAGCGGTTTTGGTAATGGTATTTGGAAACTAACTCTTGGTTCTATGATAGTGGGAAGATGCAAGAAAGACTCAAGATTATACATCACGCGTTCGAAGATCATCCAGAACATTGTTAACGCAGTAGACAATGTTGATTCTACCGAGTTGTGGCATAAAAGACTTGGCCACATGAGTGAAAAGGGGATGTCTATCTTGTTTAAGAAGAATGTGTTGTCGGGTGTTAATGATATTAATTTGAGTAAGTGTTCTCATTGTTTGGCAAGAAAACAGACCAGAGTTATGTTTAAGAGTCATTCTCCTTTTTGAATGGAGAACGTACTTGATCTAGTTCATTCGGATGTTTGTGGGCCTATGAAGACTAGGACACTTGGTGGATGTTCCTACTTTGTTACATTCATCGATGATCATTCCAGGAAGGTGTGGGTTTACACTTTAAAGTTAAAAGATCAAGTATTTGAGAAGTTTAAGGAATTTCATGCACTAGTTGAAAGGCAAACGGGGAAGAAACTCAAGTGTATTCGAACTGATAATGGCGGTGAATACATTGGCAGATTTGATGCTTACTGTAAGGAGAATGGTATTCGGCATCAAAAGACTCCACCAAAGACACCTCAGTTGAATGGCTTAGCAGAGAGGATGAACAGAACTTTGGTTGAGAGAGTTAGATGTTTGCTTTCACATGTAGGGTTGTCCGATTCCTTTTGGGGTGAGGCTTTAAATACGGCAGTTCATATTATTAATCTAACCCCTTGTGTTCCTTTGCGTTTTGATGTTCCTAATAGGGTTTGGAGCGGCAAAGATGTTTCTTACCGTCATTTACGAGTCTTTGGATGTAAAGCATTTGTTCATGTTCCCAAAGATGAAAGGTCAAAGCTTGATATGAAGACTAAGCCATGTGTATTTCTCGGCTATGGTGAAGATGATTTCGGGTACAGGTTATATGATCCAGTTCAAAAAAAACTTGTACGAAGCCGAGATGTTGTTTTTTTAGAAGAACAAATGTTGAAAGATGTTGAGAAGACAGAGTCAGTTCCTCAACATAATGCCGATCTTGCTGATTTGGATCTGGTTACTCCACAATATGTTGATTCACATGTTAATGATGATGTTCATGATAATGAACATGGTACTGATGTTGGTGATGCTCCGGAGCAGGTAGAGATTCCAGTACCAGATGTGCCCCCATTTGTCCCACTTAGGTGGTCTACTCGAGACCTTCATCCTTCTGTTAGATATTCTGCTGATGAGTATGTATTACTCACTGATGGGGGAGAGCCAGAGTGTTATTCAGAAGCAATGAAAGATGAGCATAAGAAAGAGTGGGGTGAAGCTATGCAAGATGAGATGAATTCTTTGTATGAGAACAATACTTATGACCTGGTGAAGTTACCTAAAGGCAAAAGAGCTTTGAGAAACAAATGGGTATTCAAAGTGAAGACAGATGAGCTTACTTCACAACCAAGGTACAAAGCTAGGTTAGTCGTTAAAGGATTTAGCCATAAAAAGGGTATTGATTTTGATGAGATTTTCTCTCCGGTCGTGAAGATGGGATCTATTCGAGTGGTTCTTGGGTTAGCTGCTAGTCTTGATCTTGAGGTTGAACAGATGGATGTCAAGACTGCTTTTCTTCACGGTGATTTGGATAAGAAAATCTACATGATGCAACCTGAAGGTTTTCGGGTTAAGGGTAAAGAAGATTATGTTTGTAGACTTCAGAAAAGTCTATATGGGTTGAAGCAAGCACCGAGACAGTGGTATAAGAAGTTTGAGTCGGTTATAGGAAAGTAAGGCTACCGAAAGACAACTTCAGATCATTGTGTTTTCTTTCAGAGGTTTGGTGATGATGATTTCATCATATTGTTGTTATACGTTGATGATATGTTGATTGTTGGTAAAAATATTAAAAGAATTGCGCAGCTGAAGCGAGAATTGAGCAAGTCTTTTGCTATGAAAGACTTAGGGCCAGCAAAACAGATTCTTGGCATTCGTATTTCTAGAGATAGAGGTGCTAAGACGTTACATATATCACAAGAGCAATACATTGAAAATGTGCTAAGTAGATTCAACATGGAGAATGCTAAAGTGGTTAGTTCCCCTTTTACTAACAACTTTAAGCTAACGGATAGAGATTGCCCTTCTTCAAAGGAGGATATTGAGGAGATGGACAAAGTTCCATATGCTTCAGCGGTTGGTAGCTTGATGTATGCTATGGTGTGTACTAGGCCTGATATAGCTCATGCGGTGTAACATCCCGCGTTTTTCCGTTAAATTTATTTTTAACACCGTCTTTTTCTTTTAAATAATACCTATCGTTATTTAAATTCGTAGTTTCCGTTGACTAACGTTCATAATAATTCCGTCATTTAATTATAACATCTCTCGTTAACTTGCGTTTTAAAAATATTCGATCGGTTAAATCCCGCACCCGCTTTGAAACTCGAGGGACCGGAGTTGCCAAATGGGCAAACTAGTTGACTAGGTCAACTAGTCAACCCATTTCATCCATTCCATCATCTCCCTCATCCCTTTTCTCTCCATCTCAAGAACACACACACAAACCCATTCCATTCATTCATCATCTAAATTCAATCTTGGAAGCTCACAACAAATCCGATTACATATTTGGAATCCTCTCTTCATCCTCTTCGATTTGGTACCAACTTCATCACATTTGGGTAACATTTCTAAAACACTAGATTTCTTTAAATTCGTGTTCTTGACTTAAAAGTTTGTTAATTAGTGTCTATGGCTCATTGTGATGTCGTGTATGTAATTTGTATGCTCGATTTGTTGTTTTTGGTGTAACTAGTTCATTATGAAAATTGCTTGCTAAATCCTTGATTTTGGATGATCAAATGTTGTTAGATTGTTAAAGTGCATGTTTTAATTGTGTTACTAGTATCACTAGCTTCATTTGGATGTGTAGGTTGATTTGTAAAACTTCAAAAACATGATTAATGATTTTGTGATTCTTGACTAGGGTTTGATGGTTCTTGACATGAATTTTTGGATGCTTGAATGCCATGGAATGTTAATTGTTAGTGTTTAGTTGTAATGTATGCTCCATTACCTTCAAAACGGCATATCATATGTGTGAATTGGTTTCCCGAAACTCAAATTGCATTTGATGAACTTGAAACCTTGAAATGAACGTTTAATGATCACTTGATGAGTTTTCGGCTATTGTAAATGATGTTGTCGTTTGATGATAAGTGCTTAGTTGTGTTCCTTGTCAAAAGAGCTTTCCAACGGTATAAGATACGTCTTCTAGTTGTTTACGGTTTGCGTTTTATGGTTGTTTGAAGTTTTGACCAAGACTTGAACCTTGAAACTGACCAGGTGCCAGACCACGTGTTATGTCGCGGCGCGACACCTCTGGCCGCGGCGCGGCATATGCCGTGGTCAGATTCTGACCTACTTTGTCAAATTTCGAAAAATGTTTGCTATGCTACGCACCTCCGATTAACATGTAACTTGGCCAACATGCTCATATATGACTTCTAAGCTTAGAAAAATAGTTCGGGACCCGACCCGAACGTGTTGACTTTTCGTTGACTTTGACCAAGTTTGACTTTTTGTCAAACTTAACCAAATACTTATGCAACCTTTCTAACATGATTATTTACTAGTATCTTGCATGAAACTTGACAATTTGATTCACATGCTAATATAATCGAGTCGTAACGAGCCATAGGACTAATTGAACATCTTTGACCGTTTGTGTTTACCGTTATTGATATAACCTATATGTTTAGGTCAAGACTAGCTTTGTCTTTGCACGCGTCTACTTGTTGAAGTACTTTATTAACTCTTGCACTCAAGGTGAGATCATAGTCCCACTTTTTAATCACTTTTATTCTTTACATCGTGGGCTGAGAAACATATACATTTCATACTTATTTACTTTTCATGCTTTTACATTGTGAACAAATACGAATACAAAGATGCATACGAGTTTGAACAAAAGTCCTCAATCCAATTATCATTAGTTCCACTTGCAGGGTGTAAGTGTAAGCGTGTAATTATGTTGTGTGGCCATACGGGTTTAACAAACCCTCATTCAGACGGTTCGCTACCGTTAGTGAATGAAATATAATTTCAACAATGTATAGTGTAAGTTCTAACACTAAATTCAAAATTCAGAGGGAAGATTCGGTTAAGCCTTGATAATTGGGTGCTCGTGATACAAATACTATTTTGGAATGTGAACGATTCTGGTTGAACAATTCTTAAAGAACCTTGTGGTTCAATGCAATTTACTTACTAAACCTATGATTTCACCAACGTTTTCGTTGACAGATTTCTATGTTTTTCTCAGGTCTTGCACGATATGTGATACATGCTTCCGCTCATTAATTGATACTTGCATTGGATGTCGAGTATACATGCATTTCATGGAGCGTCTTTTGACTTTACTTTAAACCGTGTCGCCTAGATTTCAATCGTACTTATAACGTTGTAACTTAACTTTTGGTTGAACAATTCTTGTAAACTTTGAAACAATCTTTATTTTGAAATGAAGGCGACATATTTTGGTCAAACGTTATCTTAAAGACTTATAATCAGGTAATGGGACCCACGTAGCCGACGCCGTCACTTGACGATTTGTCGGGGTCGCTACATGCGGTAAGTGTTGTTAGTCGATTTATGTCAAATCCGGGTAAGAAGCATTGGGAAGCTGTTAAATGGATTATGAGATACTTACGAGGTACTTCAAAGTTGGGTATCACATTTGGAAATGGAGAGCCGATGCTTGTTGGTTATACAGACTCAGATATGGCAGGAAACAAAGATAACATGAAATCCACTTCTGGATATTTGATGACTTTCGCAGGGAGAGCAGTTTCATGGCAATCAAGGTTACAAAAGTGTGTTGCATTGTCTACAACCGAGGCTGAGTATATGGCAGCAACATAAGCGTGCAAAGAACTATTGTGGATGAAAAGGTTTCTACATGTAAGACCCAAATATTTATTGTACATATTGTATTTATGGTGTACGATGCGTATATGAAGTGTACGAAGCATGTACGTGCTGCTTGCTCGAATGTCGAAGAAAACTGGACGTTGCTGGAGGTACAAGGGGTGTGCGTATCTTTTCAACCCCAAATAAAGTTTGAGTTGATGTTTCAAAGCCTTACCATTGGAAAGGAAATCTTATTACGTTTCCAACGATATTTGGTTCATCGAAAACGGAGCTACGGTCAAAAAGTTATGGCCAAAACAAGTTTCTGGAATCTGACCTGCAGGGTGGAGCGGCGCGCGACCTTTTGGCGCGGCGCGCCGAATGGGTCTGATGCGTTTTTTTCAGCATTTTAAGTGCCTAAATGAAGGGTATTATGGTCCTTTCACTTGTGGACGGATTTGTGACTTTTAGATCAGTTTTGGATCTAGTTTTGGATCATATTTCAAGTCCATAAACACTCTCATTTCATTCTTAGAGAGGGAGAGATTTCTAGTGAGAGATTAGGCAATTTGAAGAAGAAGGAGCACGAATCGATTTAAAGTCCAAGTGTTAAAGTTGTGCACATCGTTCTTAGCCACATTTTGGTTGTTTTGGTAAGTCCTAACTCCAAGTTTTCATATTATGATTAGTGTTTATAATTGGGGTTTTGATTAGGGTGTTCTTGAGTAAACCCACTAGTTGATAATTGGATGATTGAATTAGTAAGTGGTGTTAGTAACCATTGTTGGTGGGTTTGTAAAACTAAATTAGTTGATGAAATCACTAGCTACTTGGATTGTTGGTGATTAGAGGTGTAAACTT